>NC_053500.1:3173260-3527010 GCF_905171775.1 Rana temporaria | reverse complement strand
CATAGGAGGGCATAGGGGGACATAGGTAGGCATAGGAGGGCATAGGGGGACATAGGAGGACATAGGTGGACATAGGCAGACATAGGAGGGCATAGGAGGACATAGGTAGGCATAGGTGGACATAGGTCGACATAGGAGGGCATAGGAGGACATAGGTAGACATAGGAGGGCATAGGAGGACATAGGTGGGCATAGAAGGACATAGGTAGACATAGGTCGACATAGGAGGGCATAGGAGGACATAGGTAGACATAGGAGGGCATAGGAGGACATAGGTGGGCATAGAAGGACATAGGTAGACATAGGTGGGCATAGGTGGGCATAGGAGGACATAGGTAGACATAGGAGGGCATAGGAGGACATAGTAGGACATAGGTTGACATAGGAGGACATAGGTGGGCATAGGAGGGCATAGGAGGACATAGGTCGACATAGGAGGTCATAGGAGGACATAGGTAGACATAGGAGGGCATAGGTGGACATAGCAGGACATAGGTAGGGAAAGGTGGGCATAGGAGGACATAGGTGGGCATAGGAGGACATAGGTAGACATAGGAGGACATAGGTAGACATAGGAGGATATAGGTGGACATAGATGGGCATAGGAGGACATAGGTGTGCCTCACTTGTGTGCAACACATTCCCAATTGTTATAATCAATATCAAAAGTAACAAAAAAATGTCAAATGTAAAATTAAAACTGCAACATTGCCACCTTCAGGAGATCCTGCGGTACTGCACCCGGTACATACAAATCCTTTAGATCAAAGGGGGTCTCCAAACTTTCTAAAATGAAGGGCCAGTTTATTGTCCTTTAAACTTTAGGGGGGGGGGGGGTTGGACTGTGGGCATTGAGAGTAGCAAAGTGTCTGATGTCAGTTGGGAAAAAAAACAATTCCCCATTGTGGGTGTCAGTGGGAGGAGGAGTTGTGCCCCATCGTTGGTGCTATTGGGCCCCATTGTTGGTGTCATTGGGCGAAAATTGTGTGTGTGTGTGTGTGTGTGTGTGTGTGTGTGTGTGTGTATGTATGTGTGTGTATAATATATATATATATTTATTTATTTATTCATTAATTTTCCACATGTATATGTAACTCTGTAGTCGGTGTTGAATTGTATGACTCGGCACGCTGCAACATCTAAAAAGAAACAAATCCATTTTAATTAGCAATTCTCACCAGATAGTGGGACCCCTCTTGTATAACGGGTCAAAGTGGGGGTCTTCCTATCTGGTGATCATTTAAGATATTGGTGATGTGATCACTTGAAAGAGGATTTCTGATTAAGGAACTTTGCACATGTAGATTTAGTGGGAAAGTAGGATTCCAGCAGCTGGGATAATATTCTTTTGGGGGGGGGTGATTATATAAATGTTCATATATCCTAAGCACTGATTGGCCCGTTGTTATTTGACAGAGACGGAGCGTTTGTCACCCTATAACAGGAAGATGAACGATCATCAAGGATTTTAATGAAATGGAAATGCTTTAATATGTTAAAGATTCTATGAGATTTTAGTGATTGGGCGTACTACTACTTTTATTGTATTTATTTATTTACATTTTTTATTTATTTATTTATTTATTGTATTTATTTATTTATATAAATTTTTTATTTATTGTAATTTATTTATTTATCTTATTGATTTATTTATTTTGATTTAATTTCTTTTGTACATGGCGTCTGCAACTTGACCTCTAAAATTATGAGGGGCCAGATCCACGTAGCGCTTCTTTACGTCCGGCGTAGCGTATCTCAGATACACTACGCCGCCGTAACTTACAGCGTATTTCCCGTATCCACAAAGAATTTGCGTCGTAAGTTACGGCGGCGTAGTGTAACTGTGCCGGCGTAAGGGCGCGCAATTCAAATGGATGAGATGGGGGCGTGTTTTATGTTAATACATCTTTGACCCGATTGTAAATAACGGTTTTTCTGAACGGCGCATGCGCCGTCCGTGGGGGTATCCCAGTGCGCATGCTCCAAATTAACCAGCAACAAGCCAATGCTTTTGACGTAAACGTCATTCTATGCAAAGCCTTATTTGCGAACGTTTTACGCAAACAAAGGAAAATTTGACGCTGGCCCGACGTCCATACTTGACATTGGCTGCACCTCATATAGCAGGGGTTACGTTACGCCGAAAAAAGCCTTACGGAAACGACGTAAAAAAATGCGCCGGCTGGACTTACGTTTGTGGATTCGCGTATCTAGCTAATTTGCATACTTGACGCGGAAATCAACGGAAGCGCCACCTAGCGGCCAGCGTAAATATGCACCTTAGATCCGACGGCGTACTAAGACGTACACCAGTCGGATCGAGCCCAGCTTCAGGCGTATCTTGTTTTGTGGATACAAAACAAAGATACGCCGGAGCAACCTAGCAGGTACGCGGCGTATCAATAGATACGCCAGCGTAACTTCTTCGTGGATCTGGCCCGAGGTGTGTTGGGTGAGCGATGGAGTCGTTATTGGAAGATTCGTATTGCTGTGTCTCTGACGGGAGACATTCACCCTCTTTGTTGGTTTGGGGGGGTAAATAATTTATAGTGTTGAGCGGCCATTGGGACATTTAACTTTTTTCCCCTTTTCATCCAAAATGGAATGAAAAAAAAAAAAGTATGGACTTTAGATATGTTTTAAATAGTTTTTTTTGTTTCTGTAGATGTGTAATAATGCACTTTCCCGGTGCCTCCATGGCAGCATAGATCTATGGTTGTAGCTCTGCCTGCATGTTTGCCCCCCTAGATGGGCATCAGGAAAGGAAAATGACAGAAAGGTGAATATTCCATTTTCTGTAGTACTGATTTCTCTTCAATATCC
Organism: Rana temporaria; assembly: GCF_905171775.1. Classification (NCBI taxonomy): domain Eukaryota; kingdom Metazoa; phylum Chordata; class Amphibia; order Anura; family Ranidae; genus Rana; species Rana temporaria. Next base: position 3,524,187 of record NC_053500.1, on the reverse strand, counting down.
CAGTCATAGCCGGTATGATCATATAAACGGCATCCAGGAAATCATTTACAGACCGGTGGTGCCACCTGCTGGACCCGTGTGTGTACCTTCTCAGAATACCGACAAATGATTTTATAATAATGATAGATCCTTACAGTCCTGTGGCAGGGGGCTCACACTAATAATGGTTTCCTTTTATATTTTGCTACTGTACAGTGATACAATGTATACATTTAATATGTTGTTGTTTTTTTCTTTTTGCGTCTCCTCTAAGTAGAAGGACGAGTAGAATGGCTTTATGTGAAGCAGCAATGGCTCAGTGGGTAAGAGCTGTGGTCTGGTCTGCTGGAGACCAGGGTTCAAATCCCAGGACCAGCCTGCTTCTTGGTTGCAGGTGGAGACGTACCTGGGAGGACCTGCTGATGGAAGGCCTTAGGTAGGTTTAATGGTGAGTATGAAGGTCCCATCTCATACCATTGATATGAGATGGGGAGGAAAACCAGAAAGAATAAATCTATATAAAAAAAATTCATAGAGATATTGTAGCTTTCTTATGCTTGATGATGTTGCTGTCACTTCTGATGGTCTTGAGTCTGCCTGTCCTTGTGCTTTTCTCCACTTGGTCTTCATTGCTGGGCTTGTATCATAGTGTCTTTTATCTTGCTGTTCCACCAATGGAGATCGACGGTGCTCAATCATTTGAGGGTAGGTTTCATACTCACATCATAGTGCCTTGTGTCATGGATTTCATACTCACATTGTACTGGTGTCACAGTTTGCAGTGCTGGTGTCACAGGTTTCATACTCTCATCATTGTGCTGGTGTCATGGATTTAATACTTGCATCGTAGTGCTTGTGTCACAAGTTTGTAGGTTTCATACTCACATCATAGTGCTCACCATGGGTTTCCACGTTTCATACTCACATCATAGTGCTCACCATAGCTTTTCAGGTTTCATACTCACATTATGGTGCTGGTGTCACAGGTTTCATACTCACATCATAGTGCTCACCATGGGTTTTCATACTTACATCATAGTGCTCACCATGGGTTTACAGGTTTCATACTCACCTCATAGTGTCAGTGTCATCTGCAGGACTTGATCTCAGGTTGCTGGTATCCTGGTTGCTGCTGTTATCCTCTGAACCACTTGCCTCTGCTCAATGATGGATGGTTTTTCCCTCCTATTTCAAGAGTAAAAAGCCATCCCAAAAGAAATCATCAGGATTTGAACCTGTAACTCAATGTTCAGGACTGGGTACCAAACCCCTAAGCCACAAAGCTGTTTGCTTAGTCAGCCTAGTCCTTTGTACATCAATTTCAGGAGGGAGACATCATCAAAAAAAAAAAGAAACTCCAGGAATTGAACCTGCAACCTCCGGTACATAGGTATACAACAAAGCATCAGCCCCCTAAGCCAACGACCAAGCTGTGTAGGAGGTTTGGCACCAGACTTTAAATATCACAAAAAAAATATAGAGGTATGACATCATTGAAAAGATACCGAGATTTTAACCGGCAACCTTAAAAAAAAAAAATCTTAAGTGTTAGTGAGCAGTAAAAAAAAGCTATTGAGCCACAGACCAATTGAGATCTTAGGTCTTTGCAGATGGACCTTTCAACTTTAATGACTTCTCACCCCTGAAATTAAATTCAAGATAGGAAGCCAAGATTAGAACCGGCAGCTCTAAAATAAAAAATATTTTAAGTGTAATGAGCAGTAAAGAATCCACTGAGCCACAGACCAACTCGAGTTTTTTGAGGTTTGCAGATGGACCTTTCAACTTTAATGACTTCTCACTGCTGAAATTAAAGGGAGGAAACCAAGATTAGAACCGGCAATCCTAAAATAGAAATCTTAAGTCTAGTGAGCAGTAAAGAAACCACTAAGCCACAGGCCAGCTTGAGTATTTCTACGTTTGCAGATGGACCTTTCAACTTCATGTGTGAAGGAAGTTATTGAAGGAAGGACACCAAGATTTGAACCGGCAACTCTGAAGAACAAGCTTAAATGTAGTGAGAAGTAAAGAAGCCACTGAGCTACAGGCCAACCTTAGGTTTGCCTTGTTTGCATGAATATTAAATGTTATGTGTAGTGGGCAGGCAAGAAACCACTGATCCACAGGTCAGCTTGAGGTTCTTAATGTTTGCAGATGGACCTTTCAATTTCACTTTCAGGGGTGAGAAGTTATTGAAGGGAGGAAACCAAGATTTGAACCAGCAACCCTAAAGAATAAATCTTAAGTCTGGTGGACGGTACAGAAGCCACTAAGCCACGGGTCAGCTCGATGTTTTTTTTTCTGTTTTCAACTTGATTTTCAATGTGAGAAGTTTTTAAAGGAAGGACACCAAGATTTGAACTGGCAAACCTATAAAATAAGTCATAAGCTTAGTGGGTAGTCAAGAAACCACTAAGCCACAGATGAACCTTGGGTGTGGCTGTGCTTGCAGACAGACCTTTCACCATTAATTTCAGGGGTGAGAAGTTATTGAAGGCAGGACACCAAGATTTAAACCGGCAACTATGAAGAAAAATCTTAAGCATAGCAGGCAGTAAAGAAGCCACTGAGCCACAGGCCAAACTCAGGTTTGTGCCGTTTACAGACAGAACTTTCAACTTCAATTTCAGGGGTGAGACGGTATTAAAGGGAGGAACCCAAAATTTGAACCAACAACCCTTACAATTAAATGTTTAGTGTAGTTTAAAGAAGCCACTGAGCCACAGGCCAGCTTGAATATTTCTAAGTTTGCAGATGGACCTTTCAACCTCATATGTGAAGGAAGGACACCAAGATTTGAACCGGCAACTCTGAAGAAAAAGCTTAAATGTAGTGAGAAGTAAAGAAGCCACTGAGCCACAGGCGAGCCTTAGGATTGTTTTGTTTTCAGACAGACCTTTCAACTTCAATTTCAGGGTTGAGAAGGTATTAAAGGGAGGAAACCAAGATTTGAACTGGCAACCCTGAACATTAAATGTTGCGTGTAGTGGGCATTAATGCAGCCACTGAGCCACAGGTCAGCTTGAGGTTCTTGGCGTTTGCAGATGGACCTTTCAACTTCACTTTCAGGGGCGAAAAGTTATTGAAGGGCAAACCAAGATTTGAACCAGCAACCCTAAAGAATAAATCGTAAGTCTAGTGGGCAGTACAGAAGTCACTGAGCCACAGGTCAGCTTGAGGTTTCTATTTCTGTTTGCAGATGGACCTTTCAACTTGATTTTCAATGTGAGAAGTTATTAAAGGAAGGACACCAAGATTTGAACTGGCAAACCTATAAAATAAATATTAAGCACAGTGGGCAGTCAAGAAACCACTGAGCCACAGAAAAACCTTGGGTTTATCGCAATTGCAGACAGACCTTTCAGCATCAATTTCATGGGTGAGAAGTTATTGAAGGAAGGACACCAAGATTTGAACCGGCAACTATGAAGAAAAATCTTAAGCGTAGTGGGCAGTAAAGAAGCCAATGAGCCACAGGCCAAGCTTAGGTTTGTGGGGTTTGCAGATGGACCTTTCAACTTCAATTTCAGGGGTGAGAAGGTATTATAGGGAGGAACCCAAGATTTAAACCAACAACCCTTAAAATTAAATGTTGAGTGTAGTGGGCAGTAAAAAAGCCAATGAGCCACAGGCCATGCCTCCGGTTTGTACAGTTTGCAGATGGACCTTTCAACTTCAATTTCAGGGGTGAGAAGGTATTAAAGGTAGGAAACCAAGATTTGAACCAACAACCCTTACAATTAAACGTTGAGTGTAGTGTAAAGAAGTCACTGAGCCACAGGCCAGCTTGAGTATTGCTAAGTTTGCAGATGGACCTTTCAACTTCATGCGTGAAGGAAGTCATTGAAGTAAGGACACCAAGATTTGAACCGGCAACTCTGAAGAAAACGCATAAATGTAGTGAGAAGCAAAGAAGCCACTGAGCCACAGGCCAGCCTTTGGATTGCCTTGTTTGCAGACAGACCTTTTAACTTCAATTTCATGGGTGAGAAGTTATTAAAGGGAGGAACCCAAAATTTGAACCAACAACCCTTAAAATTAAATGTTGAGTGTAGTGGGCAGTAGAGAAGACAATGAGCCACAGGCCATCCTTAGGATTGTGGTGTCTGCAGATGGACCTTTTAACTTCAATTTCATTGGTGAGAAGTTATTAAAGGAAGGACACCAAGCTTTGAACCAACGAGCCACAGGCCCGGCTTGAAGACTTTGGTGGTCTGCAGACAGTCCTTTCAGTAACAATTTTGGGGCGCATATAAAACCATCAAGTATTAAAAAGCATAAACAAGATCCAACAAGGTGACCACAAAAGTACAATACTACACAAGACACATGCCAATCCCTTGAGTCTGGGGTCTGCTTGGATTCACATTGGGCACTTAGCCTCTAGGACCTAAATTTCAAGGGGGAGAAGCTATTAAAAGGGAGGAAGTAGGGTTTGAACCAGCAACCCCATAAAACTCTTAAGTAAGGGGAACTGTTAATTAACTACTAAGCCACGACCCAAGTTGATTGCAATGGAGCTTGCAGACAGACCTTTGAACATCAATTTTTGGGGGTAAAATATCATTAAACATAAATATCATGCACAAGCTTCAACCAGACCACAAGCGTTCCATACTCCACGGACAAGCGCCAAATCCCTGAACCAGGTGTCTTCTTTTCTTCAGTTTGGGCATTCATCCCTTTGAGGCGCAATGTCAGGGTGTGAAGCTATTAAAAGGGGGAACCAAGAGATGAACCAGCAATCCCAACAAGAGTGCTGTAGAGTTACCACTGTTCCAGAGCCCAGCTTAAGTCCTGGTGTGTTTGGAGACAGACCTTTCACCATCAATTTAGGGAGTTAACGACTAATGAAACATTAAAAAAGCCCAAACGACCACAAAACTCTGAGCCAGAGGTCTCAGTTTGGGCATTCATCCCTTTGAGACACAATGTCAGGATGAGAAGCTATTAACAGGGGGGAACCAAGCTTTGAACCAGCAATCCCAGGAAGCTCTTTAGAGTAAGAGAGCTGTAAAGATACCACTGTTCCAGAGCCCAGCTTGAGTCTTCGTGGGCTTGGACACACAGCCCTTTCACCATCAGTTAACGACTAATGAAACATTAAAAAAGCCTAGTTAAACAACCACAAAACTCCATGAACCAGAGGTCTCAGTTTGGGCCCTTCGAAAAGCAATTTAGAGGTGAGAAACTGTTAAGAGGGAAGAACCAAGATTTGAACTGGCAACCACAACCAACTCTTATGTGTAGGGGTTTGCAAAGATTCCACTGTGCCAGAGCCCAGCTTTTGCTTTGTGTTGTTTGATTACTTGTTAACACCCAAAATTGATGGTTAAAGTGTTGTGTTGTGTTGTCTCCAAACATTTAAAGAAGTACAGCCAAGGTTTAATTCAGGTGACCACAAAACCTCAATACTCCATGGACCAGCACCAAACCTCTGGGGAAGAGGTCTGCTTGCATACATTTTGGACCACCGTCATCCCTTGGAGCCTCAATTAAAGGGGTGAGAAAATATTATAAAGGAAAAACCAAGATTCGAACCTGCAACCCCAAGAAAGTCTTATGTGTAGGGCTATAAAGATTCCACTTAGCTAGAATCCAGCTTTCATCTATGTCCTATGAGATCTTGGAGACAACCCTTCCACTATCAGTTCTGGGAGATAACTAATCAAACATTAAAGAAGCACAGCCAAATGACCACAAAACTCCATGGACCTGCACCAACCCCCTGAGCCAGAGGTGTGCATTTGTTCTTTTTGAGTTTCATAGGGCTCTGAGAGTGGCAAATTTAGAGTTAAGAAACTATTGAGAGCACATAACCTAGATTCAAACCAGCAACCACAAGAAACTCTTAAACGTAGGGGGCTTTCATGACACCACCGTGCCAGAACCGAGTGCACCAAAGACTCCTTGCTGTTTGATCTGCAGCTTCTGCGCGTCCTGAAACCCATCTGTGCCGATTTCTGATCCTTGACCCGGCTTGCTCTTACTAACCTTGTCTGCTTGATACCCCAACTGCGGCTTGTTTTGGACTTCTCCTCTGCCTGATCCGCCAGTACGTCTCCAACTCGGCCTGCCTGACTCCACACCTGTTCCTCCTGCCTGCCGCAGTTCTGCTCTGCAAATCGCACCAGTCCCTGATTTCATCTGCAATCCAGTCTGCCACCATTCTGGTCTACCCAGCCTACCGGTTTGCCTGCTGCATCTCCAGCTACGAGCATCCAGCCACACAGATACTGGACCGACCCTAGGCACTCCTGCGTCACCGCGCTTCCGTGGCTGCTGTCTCAACCTCAGGGGCCCACAAGCCGGTGCGGCAAGAGAGGCTCTCCTCTACACGTCAGGCTCACGATAGAGGTACGTGACACTATTTACATCACATGATGGCTGTGATTGGACACAGCCATCATGTGATCAGGAGGGCCAATCACAGAGCCCTCCTGCCGATCGGCAGGCACGCGCGCGATCCCCCTCCTTCTGAGAAACATATCTGGACTCGAGAGGAAGTGCCCACCCAGGCCGTATATATACAGTGGCCGGGTGGGGAAGTGGTTAAAGTGTGATTTTTACTGCACTTCTGTCTCAGTCTGACTCTCGGTTCCTGGCACCCAGAGGTAGGAGGAGAGACACGTGCAGGGGCGGACTGACCATTGAGGCACTCAGGCACTGCCCGAGGGCCCCATGCCACTAGGGGGCCCCATCAGGGTTGCCAGGCTCAGTAAAACCAGGGACAGTATGTAAAAATCTGTGTTTTTTTTACATCTGTCCGAAACTGACATGCTTTTGATGTGAAAATCCTGAGATTTTAGCTGCCCCGCCTCTGCACTGCCTCCTGGCTTGGTGGCCACCTGTAAGCCCGGGGGCCCCATAATCTTCTATTGCCCGGGGGCCCCATGAGTTGTCAGTCTGCCCCTGGACACGTGGACGATGCTGCGAAAGCTTTGTGGGTAAACTTGCAGTATGGAGGCCACCAAAAAAATATTTACACCGTTATTTTCCGTACCGGGATCCTCCTCAGACCCCGTTTTAGGGTGACATGAGGAATCACCAGGAAGGGAAAAATTACACGAAATAATATAAAAAAAAAATACAACAATGTTTCTTTTTTCTGGCTCCTTCTTATTTTAGGATACAATGTATCACCTCCACCCTTCTTAACCTTTGTGTAAAGATCTACAAGAAGAGTATGACCCCCCCAGTATCAATGACGGCAACCAACCAGCTTCCAGTTCTGATATATGTAAAGCTCTCAAATAGAACCAGGCAACTGATTGGATGCAGTGGCTTTATTATATAAACCATTTTTTATTTTTGCAATTTTTGTGACGTCACAGCCCGGCGCGGTGCTGCGTTTGTTACCCAAGCCTCGTTTTGGCCCCCCGATCACACGGCCGCGTTATCACCATACTACGGATGCCGGATGAACATCGTGGAGCCGCGGCGCGGCCAGCCACGAGCTCTGGCGTCTGAATTCCCCACTTACCACTACAGGAACCCACATCTTGTTAGATCAGTGGTTCTCAACCTCTCTAGTGCCATGACCCCTTGATAAATGTCCCAAGGTGTGGGGACCCCTAACGGTAAAATTATTTTCTTATCGTGAGTTGTCGGCACCCAAGACAAGACCTAACCCACGGACATTTAGCGCTCCCTGAGTCCCTTCCACTCAGTATTAAAACCCCTTATAGTACATTTTAGGATGTACCACTCTCTTTGTTCCTCTTTTCTTTCCCTTTTATCTGTCTCTATCCTAATTTCTTGTTTGTTATCCCCATCCCTCTCTAGACGTCTTTCTTGTTCTTTCTCTTATTCTTTCTCTACCTTTTTCTTTGTTCCTACCCCTCTTTTCCTCTCCCTTCCATGTCGTCTCTATTTTTATTCCTTCTCCTACTCCCTGGTGGGGAGTTGGGATGAGTGGCAGTGCTGGTGGGGAGTTGGGATGAGTGGCAGTGCTGGTGGGGAGTTGGGATCAGCCAACTTAGGTGCTCTTGATCAAGGTCATCTGCTGATCTGAGAACTGTAGTGGGGACTTTTAAGGGCAACTATAATCACAGGTAGTGTTACTCACTGTGTCTCCGACTTTGTGGTTTCTCGTAGCAGTGACACCTATGCTGAAATCAGCAGATAGGGTCTCCTCCAGCCCCTCCCACTTCACATTCCTCACCAGTCAGCTGACCTCTAGTCCCTGCCCCCCAGCTATGGCGTGAACTGAAGGGGCGGCTGTGAGGAGGCTGAGTGGGCGGCTGCAAGAACAGCCCAGGTTTTGGGGACCCCTGGCAAATCCTCATTTGACCCCCAGGTTGAGAACCACTGTGTTAGATGGACCCTGTACTTACCCCACCTGACTTTGATGTGTCAAACCTGGATTACTGAAGGAGACTTTGCTGTGCTCAGCCATCCCACCCTATCCTGCCTGGATCTGATGTGGTGCCGGCCTAAACGGACCTGCAGTCACATCTCTTCAGCCCAGAAACGGATCTGAACTCAACTTTACCTTCCTCCACGTGAGTGGATATTGTGGTTTTATTAAATGTTTTTTTATGATACATACTCAGAGGCGCCCCTCTCCTTGTCTTACATCAACCTGCGGCCCTCCAGCTGTTGCGGAACTACAAGTCCCATCGTGCCTCTGCCTTTGGAAGTGGTGCTTGTAGTTGTCAGCGGCTTGCAATGCCTCATGGGACTTGTAGTTCCGCAACAGCTGAAGGGCCGCAGGTTGAGCGCACATGTCTTACATGATCGGGAAGCCCATGTAATGCTTCCATCAGTGTGAACTTTTAACGTTTCTGGCTCCTGATGGTAGGAAGGTGAATCTTACCAATTGCAGCACCTCCACACCCTTCTCATGACAGAGTCACCTCGAGATTGCCCCCACATCCGAAACTTAGTGCTGACACACAAGATCCATAGAGACAACACCTTCCCGGACAAAACAACAACTGTACACACGTTTAGTTCAAAACAGTTTATTCAATAAAACATTCTGAAATGATAAGGACAAAAGTAATATGTACACAGTCCACCACAAGTCCGATTCATCCCACCAGGTCTATTTACAAAGGTCCACACTGCTATTCTGACATGTTTTACAGGAAATATAGACAGTATGGTCCACCTGTATGGTGGCCCCGGGCTTTTCCTCAGCTCAGCTCCACCATATTCTCTACTATGGGAAATATAGACAGTATGGTCCACCTGTATGGTGGCCCTGGGCTTTTCCTCAGCTCAGCTCCACCACATTCTCTAATATGGGAAAGATAGACAGTATGGTCCACCTGTATGGTGGCCCCCGGGCTTTTCTTCAACTCAGCTCCACCATATTGTCTACTATGGGAAATATAGACAGTATGGTCTAGCTGTATGGTGACCTCAGGCTTTTCCTCAGCTCACTGCCACCATAGTCTCTTACTATGGGAAATGTCCTCAGTTCACCTCCACCATATACTCTACTATGAAATGTATGGACAGTCTGGTCTACCTGTATGGTGACCCTGGGCTGTTTCTCAGCTCACTGCCACCATATTCTCTATTATGGGAAATATCTTCAGTTCACATCCCCTCAGTTCTACTCCACCATATTGTCTACTATGGGATATATAGACAGCCTGGTCTACTTGTACGGGAACCTTGGGCTGTTCCTCAGTTCACATCCACCATATTCTCTACAAGTCTGGTCTATCTGTATGGTGGTCCTAAGCTGTTCCTCAATTCTTCTCCACCATATTGTCTATTGTGGGAAATATGGGCAGTCTGGTCACCTTTATGGTGGCCCCGGGCTTTTCCTCAGCTCAGCTCCACCATATTCGCTACTATGGAAAATATAAACACTCTGGTCTACCCGTATGGTGACCCGTGCTGTTCCTCAGCTCACTGCCACCATATTCTCTTACTATGGGAAATGTCCTCAGTTCATATCCACCATATTCTCTACTATGAAATGAATGGACAAGTCTGGTCTATCTGTATGGTGGTCCTTGGGCTGTTCCTCAGTTTACATCCACCATATTCTCTACTATGAACTCAATGGACAAGTCTGGTATTTCTGTACGGTGATCCCAAGCTGTTCCTCAGTTCATCTCCACCATATTGTCTATTGTGGGAAATATGGGCAGTCTGGTTTACCGGTATGGTGACCATGAGCTCTTCCTCAGTTGACATCCACCATTTTCTCAACTATAGGAAATATGGACGGTCTACCTGTACAGTGACCCTGAGCTGTTCCTCAGTTCTCCTCCACCATAATCTCACAAGGCCTGATGACATCAACAGTTCTAAATAATTTGATGTCAAGACATGCTGGGACTTGTAGTCATTCACTAGCTGGAGGGACGCAAGGAATAAGAATCCAACCCATAAGACATGCTGTACAGTAAACCTAAGGACGCTGCCGGGGATGCCTGTAATTGGCCCCAAGCTCTGTGCAGATTACTGGAAGGGGCAGAGGCGTGCAGGGACGGGGAACATTCTGGGCATTAGTGGTCTGCATACTGTGCATGGTGACCAGTCGGCGGGGGCTGCAAGGAATCTATACTTAGTAGAAAATCAAGACTGCAGACCAAAATGAAAACAGTTGCTTTAGTAAAATATAAAAAATAGATTGTTTAGTAGGTATTTATTTTAATGATGAAACTGGAGTTTCTTAAAATTTGAATAGCATGTAGATGGGGTATGGTAAACCAGCAGGCAAGCTGCTTCATGTGATAAGGTCACTTTTACCATTTTATTGCTATTTCCTTTTCAGCAAGACTGGAGACTCGCCGGTGGCCTTGTACAACCGCTTACCAAACACCTGCAGTGTGTTCCTGGTCATAATACAAATTGTGTGCCACGACAGGCTGGTGGTGAGTCAAGTTTTTACCACGTATTCATGCCATCTGCGAGTACCCAGCCTATAGGGGGGGTATAGGGTCTGGAGGTCACATCTGCGAGTACCCAGCCTATAGGGGGGGTATAGGGTCTGGAGGTGATATCTGTGAGTACCCAGCCTATAGGGGGAGGTATAGGGTCTGGAGGTGATATCTGTGAGTACCCAGCCTATAGGGTCTGGAGGTGACATCTGCGAGTACCCAGCCTATAGGGAGGGTATAGGGTCTGGAGGTGACATCAGCGAGTACCCAGCCTATAGGGAGGGTATAGGGTCTGGAGGTGACATCAGCGAGTACCCAGCCTAAAGGGATGGTATAGGGTCTGGAGGTGATATCTGTGAGTACCCAGCCTATAGGGGGGGTATAGGGTCTGGAGGTGATATCTGTGAGTACCCAGCCTATAGGGGGAGGTATAGGGTCTGGAGGTGATATCTGTGAGTACCCAGCCTATAGGGGGGGTATAGGGTCTGGAGGTGATATCTGTGAGTACCCAGCCTATAGGGGAGGTATAGGGTCTGGAGGTGACATCTGCGAGTACCCAGCCTATAGGGTCTGGAGGTGACATCAGCGAGTACCCAGCCTATAGGGAGGGTATAGGGTCTGGAGGTGACATCAGCGAGTACTCAGCCTATAGGGTCTGGAGGTGACATCAGCGAGTACCCAGCCTATAGGAAGGGTATAGGGTCTGGAGGTGACAGTTATGAGATATATGAATATTTTAAGGCCATTAGAACAGTGGTTTGAAAGATCATTATAACCAGACACTACAAAAGTGTCCAAGGAACGCAACAAAAGCCACGTCCCACCCAAAAGAAAGGTCTGATTTAGCATGGAGGGGTATTTTATACACGTGTCAGATATATAAGGCCACCAATCAATATAATATGAAAGAATACCCTGTATGAATAACGAGGAAGGGGGTTGGCTTGGTCACCATTATCTGGCATTGCTATAAGGCAGTAGCGGAGGTTATCGAGCTTAGAGGTGGTTGACGTAGACCAATGTTCTATACATATATGGTCTGCTGTTCCTGGTAAAAGAGGTTCTCTGGTCAAGAGTAATGATACATTATGATGGCTCTACGGGTCAGGAGAGATCAAGAGGTTTATTCAGGTTAGAAATGTTATGAGTTTGCTGATAATCTCACCAAAAACAATCAATTTGCTGATCTTCTAACAAGAATAATGATAGGTACAAATACCTTTGTAGGAAGGTTCTGAAGGTCAGGACAGATGAGAAATACATCAATCAGCTGATAATGTAACAAGACCTGTAATGATTGGGACTTCAGTCTGTTCTCAACATATGATGGTTCTATAGGGCAGGACGCATGGGGCTTATTTAGGTTAAACATTTTCTGCTGATATGTAACACTGATAGAGTTTCCTGCCTGATCTCTTCATATCATGGTTCAGAAGGGCAGGACAGATGATAGGAATACCTTTGTACGATGGTTCTATAGGGCAGGACAGATGATAGGAATACCTTTGTACGATGGTTCTATAGGGCAGGACAGATGATAGAACCCTCATATGAAGGTATTCCCATCATCTGTCCTGCTCAATAGAACCATCGTACAAAGGTATTCCTATCATCTGTCCTGCTCAATAGAACCATCGTACAAATGTATTCCTTTAGGGCAGGACAGATGATAGGAATACCTTCTGTACAATGGTTTTATAGGGCAGGAAAGATGGTAGGAATACGTTCATTGGATGGTTCTATAGGGCAGGAAAGAGGAAGACTTTCATACAATGGTTCTATCATCCCACCTGCCTTATAGAACCATCCAATGATGGTATTCCTATGATCTGTCCTGCCCTATAGAACCATTGTATGAAGGTATTCCTATTCGTCAGTACAGATGATAGGAATCCCTTCGTACAATATTTCTATAGGGCAGGACAGATATGAGGGATACTTCCATTGGATGGTTCTATAGGGCGGGACAGAGGAAGACCTTCATACAATGGTTCCATCATCTGTCCTGCCTTATAGAACCATCCAATGAAGATATTCCTATGATCTGTCCTGCCCTATAGAAAAATTGTATGAATGTATTTCTATAAGGCAGGACAGATGATAGGAATACCTTCGTACGATGGTTCTATAGGGCAGGGCAGATGAGAGGGATACCTTCATACAACAGTTCTATAGGGCAAGACATATGATAGGGATACCTTTATACGATGGTTCTATAGGGCAGGACAGATGATAGGAAAACCTTCATTGGATGGTTCTATAGGGCAGGACAGAGGAAGACCTTCATACAATGGTTCCATCATCTGTCCTTCCCTATAGAACCATCCAATGAAGGTATTCCTATAAGGCAGGACAGATGATATCAATACCTTCATACGTTGGTTCTATAGGGCAGGACAGATGATAGGGATACCTTCATACGTTGGTTCTATAGGGCAGGACAGATGATAGGGATACCTTCATACGTTGGTTCTATAGGGCAGGACAGATGATAGGGATACCTTTGTACGTTGGTTCTATAGGGCAAGACGGATGCTAGGGATACCTTCATACGTTGGTTCTATAGGGCAGGACAGATGATAGGGATACCTTTGTACGATGGTTCTATAGGGCAGGACAGATGAGGGTTATTTAGGTTAGAAAGGTTTCTATCTGCTGACATGTAACAAGACTTTTACTGATGGGGTTTCCTGCCTGATCTCTTCCTTCCCATTAGCTCTATTTTCTTGATTAGTCTATAGCTGTGGTATGACCCCCCTCCTTCCCTGAACCCAGCATGGCTAATACCTTCCACGCCAAAAAGTCGAGGGATTTGATACATCAAGAACTACAGTGTTCCTTGAGAACTTCGCACATACCACATAACAAGAGATCCGAGGTTGGATGATCCTAGGTCAGGCTGTATCAGACAAAACGGGTGGAGTGAAGAACACCCAACATGATGGTGGCCGTTAATGTGCGTTATTATCTTTCAACAAATCAGTAGAAATATCCAAATACAAAGCAATCTAAAGAAGAGGATCCGCTGAGATCTCTGGGCTTAATTCACCAGAAACCAAAGAGGATCCGCTGAGATCTCTGGGCTTAATCCACCAGAAACCAAAGAGAGGATCCGCTGAGATCGCTGGGCTTAATCCACCAGAAACCAAAGAGGATCCGCTGAGATCTCTGGGCTTAATCCACCAGAAACCAGAGAGGATCCGCTGAGATCTCTGGGCTTAGTCCACCAGAAACCAAAGAGGATCCGCTGAGATCTCTGGGCTTAATACACCAGAAACCAAAGAGGATCCGCTGAGATCTCTGGGCTTAATCCACCAGAAACCAAAGAGGATCCGCTGAGATCTCTGGGCTTAATCCACCAGAAACCAAAAAGAGGATCTGCTGAGATCTCTGGGCTTAATCCACCAGAAACCAGAGGATCCGCTGAGATCTCTGGGCTTAGTCCACCAGAAACCAGAGAGGATCCGCTGAGATCTCTGAGCTTAATCCACCAGAAACCAGAGAGGATCCGCTGAGATCTCTGGGCTTAATCCACCAGAAACCAAAAAGAGGATCTGCTGAGATCTCTGGGCTTAATCCACCAGAAACCAGAGGATCCGCTGAGATCTCTGGGCTTAGTCCACCAGAAACCAGAGAGGATCCGCTGAGATCTCTGGGCTTAGTCCACCAGAAACCCGCAGCGAACGTACAAAACACCTCGGGGGTTGAGTACCTCCCGCCCGCTCCTACAGCCTGTAAACATAGAATACTGATACTGGCGCAAGTTACCACAAATACAAAACGTCCCGATATTTACATCGACTCTCCAAAATCCTACAAACTAAAAACCGCATCAACAAAAAAAACAAAAACAAAGATTTAAATACAAATATTAGATGAGCGTTATCCGCATGAACTATGAACATCAGTATAACTTATAGAAGCTTGGTCCCAGAGGTTAGAGCAGAGGATTCTGGGTAGAAAGGGCCTTTCCTGGGCAGAAGAAGAAAAGTCATTTATACTCCGCAATGGCAGGAACAAGACGATGAACTTGTAGCATCTTTTAATTATAAAAGTAGAATTCCACTTATAAAAACGATAAAATCCCAAATAAAAGCAAATAAGAACGTTAAAACGTAAGGATCCCGGAGTGCAAAATTGGACCGCTGCGGGTTTGGCGGAGAAGTCAGGGCAGGGGGGGCGCTCCGCTCCAAGTGTAGAAGTCAGAAGACAGACTCGTAATAAATACTGATCTTTGCAGAAGGAAAATATCAGAAGCAACAAAAAGAGTCCAAAGTCTCTCTTTAAGCTCGTCGCTCTGCGATTTTTTTTCCTCCTGGATCCTGTAGATGGCGCTCCATCCATACCCCGGGGACCTTGGCACAAAAGAAGCACCCACAGCTTGTCCATCAGCAGGCACAGAGTGGGCAATCATTGCAGTTTCTTGTGCTTTAGAAATCCGGAGAGTAGGACATCCATCAGAGGGCCTCCTTCATTTACCCATTGGGGGTTGGGGGGGGGGGGTGGCGTCTCTCATCCCCGCGCACTCACAGGTCCCCGTCTACTGGCGGTACGCAGAGTCTGAAGATCCTGTGGAAAGAGCACATTGTGAGGAGCAGAAGAAGCAAGTTTCATGTACACAACACACATCTAAGGGGACCAGATTATTCCAAAGTCAAGAGCCAATGGTGCAACAATTCCAGCCATAGAGATGAAAGAGTCAAGAGAGGTCCAAGGAGAATAAAATCCACCTAAAACATGCCATAGACCTTACAGCCCTCTGGAAACTACCACCAGTATTCTGAAATGAAGACGACAGAGGGGTAGACTCAGGTACCTGTTACGGCGGCGTATCTCCAGATACGCCGCCGTAATTTCAAATCTGCGTCGGCGTATCGTTACGCTGATTCTCCAAGGCAGATATGTCTAAAAAATAGGCTTCTTCCGCCGACGTAAATTGAATGCGGCGGCGTAGAATTGTGTGCAATATTACGTTGTCCGCTAGGGGCGCTTCCGTTGTCGTCGGCGTAGAATGTGCTAATTTCCTAGATACGCCGATTCACAAACGTACGTGCGCCCGGCGTCCGTTTTTTACGTCGTTTGCGTTAAGGCTTTTTCGGCGTAAGGCTGCTCCTGTTATTAGGAGGCGCAGCCAATGTTAAGTATGGACGTCGTTCCCGCTTTTAAAAATTTGAATTATTTACGTCGTTTGCGCAAGTTGTTCGCGAATAGGGCTGGACGTAATTTACGTTCACGTCAAAACCAATACGCCGTTACGCCGTACAAGGAAGCAATGCACACTGGGATATGTACACGGACGGCACATCACATCAATCACGTCGGGTCATCATACATTTACATAAAACACGCCCCCCCTTCCACATTTGAATTACGCACGCTTACGCCGGCCCCATTTACGTTACGCCGCCGCAACTTACGGAGCAAGTGCTTCGTGAATACAGCACTTTCTCCTGTATGTTATGGCGGCGTAGCGTAAATACGATACGCTGCGCCGCCGTTTCATTGCGCAACTACCTACCTGAATCCACCCCAGAGAGCGCACCAATCAGTTGCCCAGAGGCAATCCTCCATGTGAAGTCCAGGACAGGAAGCAGCAATCTTCCATATCAGTGCCACCTATCAATGCCACCTATTAGTGCCACTTCTCAGTGCCACCTATCAACGACCTTCAGTGCTACCTCTCAGTGCTGCCTATCAGTGCCCACCAGTGCCGCCTTATCGGTGCCCATCAGTGCAGCTCCATCAGCGTACATCAATGAAGGAGAAAAATTACCCGTTTGCAAAATTTTATAACAAAATATAAAATATATACATTTCCGTGTGCGCGCGGGAGTGCGATTCTGGGAGGAAGTCAGGATTACATCAAATATTTCAGCTTCAATAATCCCCCCCCCCCCCCAAAAAAAAAATTCTAAACGAAAGGATTGTGAAGGACGCGATTGGTTCTCTGGACTTACCTGGGCGGAGATTGCAGCGGGTGATCCCTGACTTTTAAATTCTTTGCTGTGATTTCCACACGTGGGCCCTAAAAACACAAGACAGAGAGATTCATGTATATGACTGGGAGGATTGTGTACAAAGGACGTCCCGAACCTCTGGGATTGGAGGGGAGATCGTTGTGAGATGGAAGCGATCAAAATCTACATTGTAGCCATTGAGAATAGAAAAGGCCCTGGGAGTAAACAATATCTCACTATTCATACTGAAGGGAGAAATAGTGCCCCATCATTGGTGTGAGTGGGAGGAATAGTGTCCCTTCATTGGTGTCAGTGGGAGGAATAGTGTCCCATCATTGGTGTCAGTGGGAGGAATAGTGTCCCATCATTGGTGTCAGTGGGAGGAATAGTGTCCCATCATTGGTGTCAGTGGAGGAATAGTGTCCCATCATTGGTGTCGGAGGAATAGTGTCCCATCATTGGTATCAGTGGGAGGAATAGTGTCCCATCATTGGTGTCAGTGGGAGGAATAGTGTCCCATCATTGGTGTCAGTGGGAGGAATAGTGTCCCATCATTGATATCAGTGGAAGGAATAGTGTCCCATCATTGATATCAGTGGGAAGAATAGTGTCCCATCATTGGAATTACCAGTCCACTGTCCTCCTCCAGGACACCCCCAGGCTCGGTCCAATGAGAATCAGCCGCTTCATTCAAACAAATCAAGTCGTCGTTGGGCACTTACTTGTTTCCTCATGATGTCCATGGCCTGCATGATGCACTTGGGGAGGAGTCCGTGACTGCGGGCCAAGATGGCGGCTTGCTCCAGCGATACGCACAACGTGCTCCTGAGCAGAAGAGAAACACAGAAATGTCTCCACTCCGTTGGATGCCATGACTTCCTATCATGGGCTACGACCCTGTGACAAGCCAAGCTCATAATGTCTTGGTACGCTGACGCCTTAAAAGTTCCCTTCAGTGAAACTAAGGGGGCCAAGCCCAACCCCTGAGGGGCCAAGCCCAACCCCTGAAAAACAACCTCACACCATAATACCCCCCCACGATTGGGACCAGTGCACAAAGCGAGGTCCATAAAGTCACGGATGAGCATGTTTGCGGTGGAGGAACTTGACTGGCCTACACAGAGTCCTGACCTCAACCTGATAGTCCAATGATGAACCAATTGTGTGAAAGATCCGATTTACAAATCACACAGACCCACCCCTCCTTGGCGCCCGCCCCCACAATGGCAGAACTCTCATCAGGTCACTCACCTTTGCATCCCAGTGCCGCACATGACGATCTGGCAGGCGCCCAGGCGGTAACAGAGCTCAGAGGAGATGGGCAACAAGCCGGTGCCCAGCGTGTTATTCTTACTGTAATCCGACTGGGGCTGTTTCGGGGTAACAAGGGACTTCATGAGCCTGCACAGCTCATCCAGGGCGTTCATTGGACGGATCAGCTGAGGAAAAAAACACACAACAAGTGCAACGTCACTCAACAGCCGAGAGAGAGACCCGGAAATGTCACTAGAAATTCTACAACAAAATATTCACAAAAAACTGGGGATCAACCAAACATGACTGCCAAACCCCTCCTCATATCACACAAACATGGATGGGCGGGGCTCCCAGTCAACACTTCGATGGACCATGTGACCTCCCAAGAACCAATACAAATTTACAAGAAGAAAATCTTTACCTGATCAATCTTTATAGCCGTTGTGTTGGAGTCGGCCGACCGTTCCAGATAGAAGGCCCTGAGAGCAAAAACCAAGAAGACGTGTAAATCCGAGGCGTCGTAATCCGTCAAAACGCGAGAAAAACTACTGTGTCATCCCCACCCCTCCCCCAACACACATCATATCATCCACACCCCTCCCCCAACACACATCATATCATCCACACCCCTCCCCCAACACACATCTCCGTATCACCCCCAACACACGTCTCTATATCACCCCCCAAAACACATCTCCATATCACCCCCAACACACATCTCCATATCACCCCCAACACACATCTCCATATCACCCCCAACACACATCTCCATATCACCCCCAACACACATCTCCATATCACCCCCCAACACACATCTCCATATCACCCCCAACACACATCTCCATATCACCCCCAACACACATCTCCATATCACCCCCAACACACATCTCCATATCACCCCCAACACACATCTCCATATCACCCCCAACACACATCTCCATATCACCCCCCCAACACACATCTCCATATCACCCCCAACACACATCTCCATATCACCCCCAACACACATCTCCATATCACCCCCAACACACATCTCCATATCACCCCCAACACACATCTCCATATCACCCCCCAACACACATCTCCATATCACCCCCAACACACATCTCCATATCACCCCCCCAACACACATCTCCATATCACCCCCAACACACATCTCCATATCACCCCCAACACACATCTCCATATCATCCCCAACACACATCTCCATATCACCCCCAACACACATCTCCATATCACCCCCAACACACATCTCCATATCACCCCCCAACACACATCTCCATATCACCCCCCAACACACATCTCCATATCACCCCCCAACACACATCTCCATATCACCCCCGACACACATCTCCATATCACCCCCGACACACATCTCCATATCACCCCCGACACACATCTCCATATCACCCCCCAACACACATCTCCATATCACCCCCCAACACACATCTCCATATCACCCCCCAACACACATCTCCATATCACCCCCGACACACATCTCCATATCACCCCCGACACACATCTCCATATCACCCCCGACACACATCTCCATATCACCCCCCAACACACATCTCCATATCACCCCCCAACACACATCTCCATATCACCCCCCAACACACATCTCCATATCACCCCCGACACACATCTCCATATCACCCCCCAACACACATCTCCATATCACCCCCAACCTCACCCAACACACATCTCCATATCACCCCCAACACACATCTCCGTATCACCCCCAACACACATCTCCATATCACCCCCCAACACACATCTCCATATCACCCCCAACACACATCTCCATATCACCCCCCAACACACATCTCCATATCACCCCCAACACACATCTCCATATCACCCCCAACACACATCTCCATATCACCCCCAACACACATCTCCATATCACCCCCCAACACACATCTCCATATCACCCCCAACACACATCTCCATATCACCCCCAACACACATCTCCATATCACCCCCAACACACATCTCCATATCACCCCCAACACACATCTCCATATCACCCCCAACACACATCTCCATATCACCCCCAACACATACCTCCATATCACCCCCCAACACACATCTCCATATCACCCCCAACACACATCTCCGTATCACCCCCAACACACATCTCCATATCACCCCCAACACACATCTCCATATCACCCCCAACACACATCTCCATATCACCCCCCAACACACATCTCCATATCACCCCCCAACACATCTCCACATCACCCCCAACACACATTTCCATATCACCCCCCAACACACATCTCCATATCACCCCCAACACACATCTCCATATCACCCCCCAACACACATCTCCATATCACCCCCGACACACATCTCCATATCACCCCCAACACACATCTCCATATCACCTCCCAACCCACATCTCCATATCACCCCCCAACACACATCTCCATATCACCCCCAACACACATCTCCATATCACCCCCCAACACACATCTCCATATCACCCCCCAACACACATCTCCATATCACCCCCAACACACATCTCCATATCACCCCCAACACGCATCTCCATATCACCCCCAACACGCATCTCCATATTACCCCAACACACATCTCCATATCACCCCCCAACACACATCTCCATATCACCCCCAACACACATCTCCATATCACCCCCAACACACATCTCCATATCACCCCCAACACACATCTCCATATCACCCCCAACACACATCTCCATATCACCCCCAACACACATCTCCATATCACCCCCAACACACATCTCCATATCATCCCCAACACACATCTCCATATCACCCCCAACACACATCTCCATATCACCCCCGACACACATCTCCATATCACCCCCGACACACATCTCCATATCACCCCCCAACACACATCTCCATATCACCCCCCAACACACATCTCCATATCACCCCCCAACACACATCTCCATATCACCCCCGACACACATCTCCATATCACCCCCCAACACACATCTCCATATCACCCCCAACCTCACCCAACACACATCTCCATATCACCCCCAACACACATCTCCGTATCACCCCCAACACACATCTCCATATCACCCCCCAACACACATCTCCATATCACCCCCAACACACATCTCCATATCACCCCCAACACACATCTCCATATCACCCCCAACACACATCTCCATATCACCCCCAACACACATCTCCATATCACCCCCAACACACATCTCCATATCACCCCCAACACATACCTCCATATCACCCCCCAACACACATCTCCATATCACCCCCAACACACATCTCCGTATCACCCCCAACACACATCTCCATATCACCCCCAACACACATCTCCATATCACCCCCAACACACATCTCCATATCACCCCCCAACACACATCTCCACATCACCCCCAACACACATCTCCACATCACCCCCAACACACATCTCCATATCACCCCCCAACACACATCTCCATATCACCCCCAACACACATCTCCATATCACCCCCCAACACACATCTCCATATCACCCCCGACACACATCTCCATATCACCCCCGACACACATCTCCATATCACCTCCCAACACACATCTCCATATCACCCCCAACACACATCTCCATATCACCCCCAACACACATCTCCATATCACCCCCCAACACACATCTCCATATCACCCCCCAACACACATCTCCATATCACCCCCAACACACATCTCCATATCACCCCCAACACGCATCTCCATATCACCCCCAACACACATCTCCATATCACCCCCAACACACATCTCCGTATCACCCCCAACACACATCTCCATATCACCCCCCAACACACATCTCCATATCACCCCCAACCTCACCCAACACACATCTCCATATCACCCCAACCTCACCCAACACACATCTCCATATCACACCCACCCTCTCCCATCATATAGTTTAATATCCACCCCACCCCCACAATCTGTCCACAGCACAATGCTTCATATCTCCCCCAACCTTACTCGGCACATAGCATGGTAGGTTTGGTACCTGAGCTTCCGGTAATAGCTTTGCACTTTCTCCATGGACACATGATTGATCTGCTGCTGAATTTCCACCGGTGATACGTTCGATCCTGGTTGAGACTGGCCCTCGAGGCTCTCGATAGCTGAAAATGTGACATATGTACAATAATAGAGTCCCACAGATTCAAGGATTATTGTGCTCCAACCAAGTATCCATCTCATTATACCCAATGGCAGTACAGAATGCGATTTCCAGGACATAGCAGTGTTTGGTCAACACTACCTAATCAGGAATCCTTTCATTTCCAAGAGGAACCCTCATTCCATATTTATAGGGAATTATAATGATTTTGGGTCCGTTTATAAAGTTAATACCCCCCCCCCCCCCCCCCATGGCCTCATCTCATGTTTTACCAAAATTCAGGTCTGGCAGCTTATGTCCATAGCAGAGGTCCTTCATGTTCCTCATGGTATTGACTGCCCTGCTACTAGCCCAGTTGGAGATCATTCACCTGACGTCCAGAAGTGGGCGCTATATTCCGGTCAGGGCCGCGTATGAGAACGTTCTTATGTATCGGATACCTTTAGTGAAGAAGACGGTCTGGAGCTTCAGGCAGCCGCCATGCTCAAACTTGGTGGGCAGTTTGGAGAAGTGAAAGCTGTCCAGGTAGAAGATGACTTTCAGCGCTTGTCTTGTCCCTTCAATATGGTGGAAGACGGCCGTATCTGAGGAAGAACATATATATCAGACGGACAAATATTCATTCTTTATAGTAATATTAAGCCTTATACATTTTTATTACAGGGTCTTTATCCCCACCTAAGTAGGGGGATGTCCCTCCTGGCCTGACTCCGTCTACCTTTGCCCGCATGGTGTGCTGGGTTCCGTCTTGGCCCTGCTAGGCCCGTTCTCCGGTCCTTCCCTATTTGGTGTGCCCGCCACCCCCTTTTCCCTTTCCACCCCCCCCCCCCTCTCCCCTGCCCCTGTTCCTGCCTCCCCCCCCCCTCCCGCCCTGAGGTGCGGCCTCGACGCACAGTCTGTGACCTCTCGTAGGCCTAGGGGGTGTATCTCTCTCTTATGCCTCCCTTTGGAGTCGTTCCCAACTGACCCAGGGGGTTATTTGTCCCCCCCCTCCCCGCCGGTACCCCAGTCCAGAGTTGTATCCTGATGGTGTGGCTCGGTGCCCGGTCCCGGTCTTCTCTCTGGCATGTGTCTTGGTAAGTGGCATATACTTTGGTTACATCATTGTTTATCATATCCACGTAGGAGGACTACCTGCACCCCATTATCTATACATATGGTTGGGGTAGATGGGTCCGCCTATTGTTTTTCGTTACATGATTTATTTATTTGTATGTATTTTCTTTATAGAATCTATGGCTGCGTTCAAATTAATGCTCCCTGAAGAAGACCGCTACTATTAAGGTCGAAACGCGTAGGGGTATTTCGCCCATAGTGTTTACATGTACACAGTACTGTTTAATTTGTATTTGTTATCATTGTGTGATTTTTTTGTTCTTGATTGAATTTTTCTGTCAAGCTCATATCCCGAGTCCTCCATTTGGGGCTCTTTTTTAACATATTAAATAAAATTTATACTTTTTTTACCAACTTATACATTTTTCACATTTTGTTGCAACACAAAGCCCCTAGGGGTAATTTTCTCTTTTCTCTATATATCAGACGTCACCCTTCATAATCATTCAAGAATCTCACACTTTTCACATTGCAGGTTTAAAATGTCCCAGTGGTGGGTGGAGTGGGGGGGGGGGGAAGGGTTCAGACTGGGCACCCAAAAAACAACTCCCCCCTCCCCCGCTGCACAGCTCTGGGAAGAAGATGCCGGAATGTCTTACTTGCTACGAGCGTTTCGTCCATCTGCTTGAAGTAGAAAACGACTTTATCCAGATCCTGGAGGGTGGCGCTGATGTCCTCCAGCATTATCCGTTCTTCCTTCTGTAGAGGGGAAGGTCAGACACATGAGGGGGGAGGGGGGATATACACAACGATCGCCCTTCCCCCTCCCGAATGCCCACACTACCTAAAGAAGACGGAATGGACATTCCCTTTATGAATACTCCTTACACTCTTCCCTGAAATTGTTCCTCGCTCCTTAACCCCTTCAATCCCGGGCTTTTATACCCACCTCCATACCGGGCCTATTCCGGCACTTCTCTCCTACATGTACAAATCATCATTCTTTTGCTAGAAAATTACTCAGAACCCCCAAACATTATATATGTTTTTTTTTAGCAGACACCCTAGGGAATGAAATGGCGGTCATTGCAATGTTTTATCTTGCACAGTATTTGCGCAATAATTTTTCAAACGCCTTTTTTTTTGGAAAAAAGTTGTTTCATGAATTAAAAAAATAACAAAACAGTAAAGTTAGCCCAATGTTAGATACCTAACATGTCACGCTTTAAAATTGCGCACACTCATGGAATGGCGCCAAACTTCGGTACTTAAAAATCTCCATAGGCAACGCTTTGAAATTTTTACAGTTTACCAGTTTAGATTTACAGAGATCTAGTGCTAGAATTGTTGCTCTCGCTCTAACGCACGCGGCGATACCTCACATATGTGGTTTAAACGACGTTTACATATGTCGGCGGGACTTAAGTGTGCGTTCGCTTCTGCACGCGAGGTACCGGGGACAACGGGCGTTTTAATTTATTTATTTATTTTACTTATTTATTTATCTTTTTACACTTTTTTTTATATATATTTTTTTAATCACTTTTATTCCTATTATAAGGAATGTAAACATCCCTTGTAATAGGAAATGTGTATGACAGGTCCTCTTTATGGAGAGATGCGGGGGGGTCAATAAGACCTTCTCCTCCCCCCACATCTCTCCTCCAGGCTGGAAAGCATGAGATCTGTGAAAAATGTTTCACCGATCTCATGATCAGTGTTGCTCACTTACGGGTACCCGGGCGTGACGTCATCACATCGCGCCGGGGCCTCCGACGGTCATAGAGATGACTGGTGACCATCTGGTCACCAGTCATCTCTATGCTTACTGCCTGCGCCGGACAACTCCTTCTCCAGGCCCCCGATGGCACGGGAGAGCCCGGAGAAGCATCGGATGGTGGCGGGAGGGGGGGTGTCCCCTCCCGCTGCCTATAATAACGATCAATCGGCGGAACCGGCCGCTATGATCGTTCTTATGGTGCGCAGGATCGCCGGCTGAAGACATGGATATCTGAATGATGCCTCTAGCTACCCCTATCATTCAGATATCACCCCGCAAATCCCAGGACGTCATATGATGTCCACCCAGGATGGGAGTTGCCCTCTGTGGACGTCAAATGACGATGGGCCGGTATTGAATTGGTTAAAAAGCCAAACCACCTGGAGAAGGCCAAGTGGACACGCCCACTCGTTAGAGTCTGTCCGCTGTCATTGTTCCTGGACCCTAAAATCTTATACTTCTCTAGAAAACCAAATACAGATGTCCATGAAGTAGATTCAGTCCTCTCCTCCCTGTAAAAAATTGTAGGCGTCGGAATTGCTACAGGCGATCGGATTTTCCCACAGAAAAATTTGAGAACCGGCTCTCAGTCTTTTGCTGGCGGAAATTCCGACAACACAAGTCAGATGGAGCCTACGCACACGGTCGGAATTTCCCTTTAAAAGCTCACATCGGACTTTTGCTGGCGGGATTTCCGATCGTGTGTACGTTCCCTAGAGAAAATGGAATGGACTCTTTCCTGCAATTGTTCATAGCCCCTTAACATCCCACACTACCTAAAGAAGGGGTCTCCAAACTGTGGCCCATGGGCCAGACGAGGCCCTTTACTTGCTTTTAACCGGCCCTTCCTCTGACACCAATGATGGGACACTATTCCTCCCCACTGACACCAACAATGGGGCACTATTCCTCCCACTGATACCAATGATGGGGAACTATTCCTTCCACTGACACCAACTGGAGTACAAAAGGCTGACACAGAACAGAAGGGGAACGGAAGACAAGAGTAGAAGGACGGGGATGGCGGCTCGCCCGCGGTTTGCCCGGCACACAGATACTCACTATGTTGGGTGACAACATGGACTGATAGGCGAGCAGCACCCCAGTGACGGCGATCTGCTCCAGCCACTTCCTGCTGGCCTCGCGGCTGCTCTCCTCGTACTCGCCGTTATTGTTGTACCGGTAGTTGAGGGCGGCCATCAGCTGCTCGGTGAACGTACTGATGGCGGCCACCAGCGTCTGGCAGAATATGGCGTCCCGGCGAACCTGCAGCTCCGTATCTGGGGGAGAAGAGAGGAGGGAAAAGGGGCGGGAAACAGATCGTTATCCAGGACATCAAAACCAACGCGTGCCCATGGAGGGGCTGTAGATAAAGACACTTAGCTGGATTCAGGTAGCCGTGCCTAACGTTAGGCAGGCGTAGCGTATCGCATATACGCTACGCCGCCGTAAGTTAGAGAGGCAAGTGCTGTATTCACAAAGCACTTGCATCCTAAGTTACGGCGGCGTAGCGTAAATGGGCCGGCGTTAGCGCGCCTAATTCAAATTGTGAAGAGGTGGGCGTGTTTTATGCTAATGAATTGTGACCCGACGTGATTGACGTTTTTAACGAACGGCGCATGCGCCGTCCGTGGACGTATCCCAGTGCGCATGCTCCAAATTACGCCGCAAAAACTTATTGGTTTTCACGTGAACGGAAATTACGCCCAGCCCCATTCACGGACGGCTTACACAAACGACATAAACATTTTTAAATTCGACGCGGTTCCGACGTCCATACTTAACATTGGCTGCGCCATCTTTTTGGTGGAATATCTTTAAGGCCTGAAAACGCCTTTACGTAAACGGCTTATCTTTACTGCGACGGGCAAGCGTACGTTCGTGAATAGGCGTATCTCGCTGATTTACGCATTCTAGGCGTAAATCAGCATACACACCCTTAGCGGCCGGCCTAAATAGATCAAAAGATCATGGGGGGCTCATCCTGTGGCCCTCCAGCTGTTTGCGAAACTACAAGTCCCATCATGCCTCTGCCTGTGGAAGTCATGCTTGTAACCAGGGGCCAAGTCCTGGGGAAAAAAGTGTGGGAACTCCCACCCAAGATCCACTCCCCCACCAAAAAAAAAAAAATGATACGCTCATATGCATAATTACTAAACCGCATGTTCTTTCTAAATCCCGCGATAACCTCCGCAATGTCTCCTGGGAACAATGACAAAAGCTCCCAGGAGACATTGCGGCATCGAGGAAGTGACAGAATACCCGCCCACTACCCGATGAATCCATATACAGGAAGCGGCCAGTAACATAAAGGATTACTAAGGTTCGCCTGCCCCTGACAGTGACTCGAGCTGGGCATCACCGCTCAGTGAAGGATTGGCACGGGCAGCTTGGCTGCTCTCAGCTGCTCTAGTCCTGCAAAGGGAACTGCGTTCCTGCTGTGAAAAAAGTGCAGGAACTCCGTTCCCACGCGTTCCCGCAGGACTTGAGCCCTGCTTGTAACTATCAGCCTTGCAATGTGTCATGGGACTTTTTGTTCCGCAACAGCTGGAGGGCCACAGGTTGGAAACACCCATTAACTAGGACAGTGATGGAGAACCTTGGCACCCCAGATGTTTTGGAACTACATTTCCCATGAGGCTCATGCCCTCTGCAGTGTAGTTGAGCATCATGGGAAATGTAGTTCCAAAACATCTGGGGTGCCGAGGTTCCCCATCATTGCCCTCTAGATCACGGGTGTCCAACCTGTGGCCCTCCAGCTGTCGCGGAACTAAAAGTCCCATGAGGCATTGCAAGGCTGACCATCGCAAGCATGGCTCCCAGAGGCATGATGGGACTTGTAGTTCCGCAACAGCTGGAGGGCCCCAGGTTGGACGCCCATGTTGCCCTAGATGGATGGTGGAGGCCAAGTGTCCAGAGCGGACCTCTGGTCCAGGCTTCCTACGCCGATCGTTACTGAGCTCAGAACACGTTTCCCGTATTTCATATCGATCGTCGTCTTACCTGTACATTTCAGCAGAGCCAACAGCAGCTGATTCTTCCCGTCTGCAAAACAGAGAGACAGAAATTCGATGATATTCTACGAGGAACCAGAAGAAACCTCTCCTCCCAAGATCGACTCCTACTACTTCTAATGACATCGATCGTCTGACCACACACGGGCAGTTCATTTCCTTCCCAATTGAAATCGGGATGAATCTTCGTTTTTCAGAAATTCGGATGGATTCGAATTTCCAAATTACAATAATACCGAATTTAAACCAATCCGAAATAACGAGAAAAAAACAAAAAAAACGGACGGAATAGTTTTCGAATTCGAAAACTATTCGAAAATTATTCGTGTTTTTTTTTATTCTAAAACGGTTTGTCCAAATTTTTTTCTCTCAATATTTTGGTTTGGTTTAAACTTTTCAAATTTGAATGGTTTTCCGATTTTCAAAGAGAATAAAATAGAAGACAAAAATAAAGGAATAAAATAGGACTGGATTTAAACTGATCAGAAAATAACGAAAAAAGAAAATTCGGACGAAATAGTTTTCGAATTCGAAAATGATTCGTCCGATTTTTTTTAATCGATTCTAAAACGATTTGTCTGAATTTTTTTTTTATTTGAAAAGGATTTGTCCGAAAAAAAATGTAATCGAAAACGATTCGTCAGAATTTTTTTTTTTAATCGAAAACGATTCGTCAGAATTTTTTTTTTTAATCGAAAACGATTCGTCAGAATTTTTTTTCTTAATCGAAAACGATTCGTCAGAATTTTTTTTTAATCGAAAACGATTCGTCAGAATTTTTTTTTAATCGAAAACGATTCGTCAGAATTTTTTTTCTTAATCGAAAACGATTCGTCAGAATTTTTTTTTTATTCGAAAACGATTAGTTGGAATTTTTTTATTCAAATACGATTCGTCCAAAAATTTTTCTCGCTATTTTGGTTTGGTTTAAATTTTTCAAATTTGAATAGTTTTTTTTAATTTTTAAAGAGAATAAAATAGAATACAAAAATAAAATAGAAAAAAATATATAATAGAATAGAAAAGAATATAACAGAGAATAAAACATTAGAATACAATATAATAGAAAGGAATAGAATCGAATAACAAAAAAAAATAATGGAATAAAATAGAAAGAATATAACCATCTTCTAAAAAAAATCTAATTTCAAATAGAATAAATTTGAATACATAAGAAAAAAATAGAATATAAAAAATAAGAGAAAATAATAGAATTAAAAAAAACAATAGGATAAAAAGAATATAGCCATAAATAGAATCAATTCGAATTTGAATAGAAAATAATAGAGTAGTATAAAAAAAAAAAAAACAACAGAATAGAATAGAAAGAATAAAACAATCTTTCGAAATTCAAATAAAATGAATTCGAATTTGAATAGAAAAGAATGTAACCATTTTCCAAAATTCAAATAGAATCAATTCGAATTTGAATAGAATTTAAAATAATAGATTAGAATAGGAAGATGGTTATATTCTTTCTATTCTATGTTTTTTTTCTATACTATTCAAATTCCGATTGATTCTATTTGAATTTTGGGAAATGTTGATTATATTTCAATTTTATTCAATTTTTTTTATTATATTCTTTTCTATTCGAATTTCAGAAGATGGTTATATTCTTTCTATTTTATTCAATTATTTTTCTATTTTACTCCCTTATTTTCTGCTCTTTGGAAAATGAAACTTTATCGAATTCGAATTCTGAAAATTCAAATCGAATTAATCCGAATAAACGAAACGAATTAAACAATAATTGGATTACAAGCATTCGCCTGGAACCAATCATGCTCATAATCCGAGGTTACCACGAGGCGTTGGGGTTTGTGACCCCCGTGCTTGAGACAATCCCACAGCGAATTATAAACAGACCCCCCCTCCCCAATCTAGTAATTTCCTGATGATAGAAGTCCTCAGACGCGGTACAAACCTTCTACGTATTTCTGGATACTCTCCACCAGAATCTTGATGGAGTTGGGGAGGTTCCATGGATCTTCTCGGATACTGACTTGGATCATACTGCGACACCTCACCGTCCACTCCTCCTTCTTCTGGAACTCTGCGGGGGGGAGGGGGGGGACACCATGACAACGACTTCTTCAGACAAAGCCACTAACAGCAAAACACTAGACATGTGCAATTCGTTTAGTTCCGAATTAGTTCTTTAACAAATTGTTAATTTCAGAATTTTGGAAATTCCGGAAATTCCGAACATTTTGGAAATTCTGAATTTCGGAAAAATTTCGAAAATGTAAAATTTGGAAATTCGATAATTCTAGAATTTTGTATTTCCGAATATATTATCAGCACTGACTCTTCTCCTGACGAAGCCACTAACAGCGAAACACTAGACACATGCAATTTGTTTAGTTCCGAATTAGTTCTTTAACAAATTTTGACAAATTGTTAATTTTGGAAATTTTGGATTTTCGAAATTCCGGAAATTCCGAAAATTTTGGAAATCAGAAATTTGGAAGCCGAAAATTTGAAATTCGAAAATTTTGTATTTCCGAATTCCTGAATTTTCGATGTTCAGAATTTTGAATTTGCAAAAGCTAAAAAACAAAAACAAATTTTTCGGCAGTGCACATGTCTACGAAACGCGTTGAGGTTTTACATCCGGACTTTTATTATTATGTATATGACTTCCCTCTATTCCTCGATGTTACAAGCAGAAGACAATGATAAACATTCATGAGATCCAAATTGTTAATTCAGAAGTATTCGATTTTTCGGATTTCGGAAATTTCGAAAACTTTGGAAATTCAGAATGACTATGCAGAGACATTTCTGAGATTTGTTATGTATATACATTTCCTCTAATATGTAGAAATTCTTTCATTGGTGGCACGATGCCAGCCAAGGGATGCTCATCCAACCAATCACCTTGCAGGCTGTGCTCCATGGGGAAGTGCCGGGTCTCCTCGAAGGCTTTCGCCATGACTTTCCCCTTCAGGAGTGTGAGGATGGCGTCCACCTGCCGACCGATAACGAGACAAGCGTCATGAAGAGGACGATATTCTTGATGGATATTTAGAAGACTTTCGGCAACTTTGATACTTTTTGTTACTTTTATTTGCAGAGATGTTTTTCGATATTTAATATATAAATAATTTGTGGAACCGAACCGAAGAGCCCCTAAATGTTATAGATAGGAGAATCCCATTCCCAATACTGAGGGCCGGTCCCGGCATCCAATACCGTCTATGAATTATATGGAGAGGAAGTACCTACCCCGGGTGATCTATGGGTGGCTGCCTACCCCGGGTGATCTATGGATGGCTGCCTACCCCGGTTGATCTATGGAAGGCTGCCTACACCGGGTGATCTATGGAAGGCTGCCTACACCGGGTGATCTATGGATGGCTGCCTACCCCGGGTGATCTATGGGTGGCTGGCTACCCTGGGAATCTATGGATGGCTGGCTACCCCTGTGGATCTATGGATGGCTGGCTACCCTGGGAATCTATGGATGGCTGGCTACCCCGGGAATCTATGGATGGCTGCCACCCCGGGAATCTATGGAAGGCTGCCTACACCGGGTGATCTATGGATGGCTGCCTACCCCGGGTGATCTATGGATGGCTGCCTACCCCGGGTGATCTATGGATGGCTGCCTACCCCGGGTGATCTATGGGTGGCTGCCTACCCCGGGTGATCTATGGGTGGTTGCCTACCCCGGGTGATCTATGGGTGGTTGCCTACCCCGGGTGATCTATGGAGGGCTGGCCACCCCTGGTGATCTATGGATGGCTGCCTACCCCGGGTGATCTATGGGTGGTTGCCTACCCCGGGTGATCTATGGGTGGCTGCCCGCCCCGGGTGATCTATGGATGGCTGGCTACCCCGGGAATCTATGGATGGCTGGCTACCCCTGTGAATCTATGGATGGCTGGCTACCCTGGGAATCAATGGAAGGCTGGCTACCCCAGAGGATCTATGGATGGCTGCCACCCGGGAATCTATGGATGGCTGGCTACCCCTGGAATCTATGGATGGCTGGCTACCCCTGGAATCTATGGATGGCTGGCTACCCCCGTGGAATCTATGGATGGCTGGCTACCCCTGGAATCTATGGATGGCTGGCTACCCCCGTGGAATCTATGGATGGCTGGCTACCCCCGTGGAATCTATGGATGGCTGGCTACCCCCGTGGAATCTATGGATAGCTGGCTACCCCCGTGGAATCTATGGATGGCTGGCTACCCCTGGAATCTATGGATGGCTTCCACCCCGGGAATCTATGGATGGCTGGCTACCCCGGGAATCTATGGATGGCTGGCTACCACTGTGGATCTATGGATGGCTGGCTACCCCCATAGAATCTATGGATGGCTGGCTACCCCAGTGGATCTATGGATGGCTTCCACCCCGGGAATCTGTGGATGGCTGGCTACCCCTGGAATCTATGGATGGCTGGCTACCCCTGGAATCTATGGATGGCTGGCCACCCCGGGAATCTATGGATGCTGGCTACCCCCGTGGATCTATGGATGGCTGGCTACCCCAGGGATTTATGGATGACTGCCACCCCGGTTGATCTATGGATGGCTGGCCACCCCTGGAATCTATGGATGGCTGGCTACCCCGGGTGATCTATGGATGGCTGCCACCCCTGGAATCTATGGATGCTGGCTACCCCCGTGGATCTATGGATGGCTGGCTACCCCAGGGATTTATGGATGGCTGCCACCCCGGTTGATCTATGGATGGCTGGCCACCCCGTGTCGCCTTTACCTGGTTGAACAGATGTTCTAGGCAGCCGTGCAACTTATCCTGCTTGTCAGATGGAATCCGCATGTCACAAGGCAGTTCGTCCCCTGTCATCATAAAAGGAGAATAATCAGAAAGATCTAAGATAAAACACAACCACTACATCATTAGGAGGCGTGTCTGGGGTCTGGGACCTCCTCCTCTGGGACCTCCTCTACCACGATGTCGTATTTTACACAAGCATTTCTTTTCCCAGCAAATATCGAAACTTCTTGCAGCCTCTTAATCTCTTCAAGCTTGCCATTTTTTTTTGTTTTTGGTCCCAGGATTCCTGCCCCTGCTTTCTTCTTGGGTGTCTCCTGTGCCTTGCAGGGTCCTATCGGGGTCCCGCCGTAGTCACCCATTCATGCACGCTCCCCCGAGAGGCATAAATGTGAGGATACGTCCTGCGCCAACACACACAGGTAGCCCGTGAGAACAACCAACATGAAGCGCCAGGGCCGATCCGCCCTATAGGCTCACTATGCAAGCCGCGTAGGGCCCCGCAAAGCTGCGAAGGGCCACCCAAATTACTAGAGGCCCCGCCTGGTGAGAAGTAATTTTTGCCCCCTCACCCCGCTTCTCAACTCGCTGGCTGCATGGGAGAAGAGGTAAGAAGTCAGCACCCCCTGCTTCTCAATTTAATGTAAGATGTCATTTCCGACAGCAGAACACCCCCTCCCCCTGTGACATTTTCTCCTTCCAATGGCCACAGTGCGGCCACCCTAAAGTCTGAAGACAGTAAACCAGCCCTTTGTTTAGAAAGTTTGGAGATCCCTGTTCTAGTGGATTTTAGAAGTATAGTGGGAGGAAGAGCAGAGCAGACAGCCTGAATATCAATAGGACTCCAGCCAATCCCTGGGGAGATGTGCCCAGAAGGTGGCAAGAGAGTCCATCAATAGTTGGAGCCTGAGCAGCAAGGGCAGTGTTCTTGGGCCCAGCCCTGCGGGAAGGAGCAGAGCCCTGCTTCCTCTCTCCCTATCCCAGTTCATCGTCCCCAAATAAAAACCCTAAAAAGAACCCCTAGACTGTATTCTGAGCCAGTGGAAGAATGAAGAAGAGGCTGTGTGCCTGGCTGTGTGTACTCCAAGTGGAAAAATAGGAATGTATCCACCAACAGCTCCCCAAGGAGAAGACACGTCTCTGCTGCTTCTCCAAAGGAGGAGGTCAATGGCCGCTGCTAAGGCGTGTCTCCTATATGTAGGCCGGAGCCTCCCGTGTCCGAGCATGTGAATGATGGGACATGTAGTCCCCAAGAATCTGACCAGTGATGAGATTTTGAGGGAGCACATCCCAACTGGAAGTTCATGGAGGGAGCAGCACGGAGGAACCTGGAGGCTGTGGCTGTAAAACTATGGGAGTGGGTTTCTGGACCTTTTAGACCTACTGTCCTGTCCTACAGTTATGTATAATCAGCCTTTCTCAAACGTTTTACCCCGGAGTAGCCCTTGGAAAATGTGTAGGTGTCCCTGAACCCTCGCTAAGATTAGTCTATCAGGGGGTCATAAGAAAAATGCTCCGCACATTAGTGGTCGGTGGAAATAATTACCCCTTACAGCAGGGGTCTCCAAACTTTTCAAACAAAGGGCCAGTTTATTGTCTTTGAGACTTTAGGAGGGCCGGATTGTGGCCAGCCATTGTAATAGATGTCATGGGCCCAGCAGTGAAAATAAATATGGCCCTAGGTTTGTAGGAGGAGGAGTAGTATCCCATCATTGGTAATGGTGTTAGATATAATGCCCTATTGTTGGTGTCAGTAGGAGGAATATTGCCTCATATCAGTGGGAGGAATAGCGCCTCAAGGGCCGGATGAAGGCTCGAAAAGGGCCACATCTGGCCCTCGGGCCGCAGTTTGGTGACCCCTGCCTTACAGCGATGATAAGAAGGCCCCCCCTACAGTCAAGAAAAGGTCACTGGTGTTACGCTACCGGCACTATGGCCCTGGAACTATGGAGGCGCCATCAGTCAGGAGGTCAACTAGCCACAGCTCAAGCAATCCCTATCAACATCTTGAGGAACCCTGAAAATGCCTGGTCTATACCCCGATCTAAAGACCAAGTTTTAGTTCCGATATAAACTACATTAATAACATGTCTAAGGGTTACAATGGGACCAACGAATGAGACTTACCTGAACCCATTTCATCGCTCCCCAGGTACGAGCTGTTACTGCGCACGCTGGTGTAGGACAGGACGGAATCCCGATTACTGTTACACTCACTGTGGAGAGATCCGACACTATACATGAATAATCATAATATCAAGTCATGGGACGGCACATCCTACAGAATCACTCATCATCTACTCAGTCATCAAGATGGCCGACTTGTTCCATAGATTCAGTTTCTGAAAGGTTATCCTCATAATTCAGTAAGTGTGTTCAAAAGAGGTATGTGGAGCTTCTGCTATATATATATATATATATATATATATATATATATATATATATATACACAAAACCAGAACCAGCAGCCCCATACTAAAGAGCCCAGGAGGCCAAAGATGGTCTCCATGGCTTGGCATTTGGCTTCAGAAAAAGCGGTGGGATGATTTATAAATGATGGTGCGTCAAACTGTTCATTTAAAAGCACTGTTACGGTAGTTAGACCTTCAGTATCTCCGGGACCTCTAGATCTCCAGGTTTTCCTGGGTACCAGTGTGTGAGGGCATCAGCATTCATCCATGTCAATGCACATTGGTGCTAGCTGACGAAGCTGGGCATGTTCTCTGATCAGGAGAGTATTTAAAGCACCGGCCTTTGAAATGGCTGGTGCTGTGTCTAAGTATCAGCTACCCTAGAGCTAGTTTTCTATAATGCTGAACCTACCACCGCTTACTTGCTGCTGACCTGGATTGCCTAACCTGACTACTCTCTTTTCTGCCTCAACTTCTGCCTGGACCTGGCTACTCTGTCTGTTGCTTGCCTCAGCCTCTGCTTGTACGGGGTTAATCTCTTGGCTGCCGCCTGCCACAACCTCTGCCTGGACCATGACGTCTTTCTGGACCTCTTGTCTGCTGCCTGCCACAACCTCTGCCTGGACCCGATTACTCTCTTGTCTGTTGCCTGCCTTGATGTCTTTATGGACCTCTTGTCTGCTGCCTGCCACAACCTCTGCCTTAACATGACTACTGTCTTGCCTGCCTTGATGTCTTTCTGGACCTCTTGTCTGCTGCCTGCCACAACCTCTACCGGAACATGACTACCATCTTGCCTGCTGCCTTGATGTCTTTCTGGACCTCTTGTCTGCTGCCTGCCAAAACCTCTACCGAAACATGACTACCATCTTGCCTGTTGCCTGCCTTGACGTCTTTCTGGACCTCTTGTCTGCTGCCTGCTACAATCTCTGCCTGAACCCGAATACTGTCTTGCCTGTTGCCTGCCTTGACGTCTTTCTGGGCCTCTTGTCTGCTGCCTGCCACAACCTCTGCCTGAACCTGACTACTGTCTTGCCTGTTGCCTGCCATGACGTCTTTCTGGACCTCTTGTCTGCTGCCTGCCACAGCCTCAACCGGAACCTGACTATGGTCTTGCTCGTTGCCTGCCTTGATGTCTTTCTGGACATCTTGTCTTGTTGCCTGCCACAACCTCTACCGGAAGCGGACTACTTGTCTTGCCTGTTGCCTGCCTTGACCTCTTTCTAGACTCTTGTCTACCACCTGCCTTGACCTCTGCTTGGACCTGATTTCTCTCGTCTGCCACAACCTCTGCCTGGACCTGTCTACTCTTTTGCCTGCCACCTACCTTGACCTCTGTCTGGACCTCTCATCTGCTGTCTGCAACAAACTCTGCCTGAACCTGACTACTGCCTTGCCTGCTGCCTGCCATTAAATCAACCTGAACCTGATAACTGTCTTGTCTGCCAGAACCTCTGCCTGAACCTGACTACTGCCTTGCCTGCCATAACCGCTACCTGAACCTGATTACTGTCTTGTCTGCCACAACCTCTGCCTGAACCTGACTTCTCTGGTGTTAGTTTTCAGAAAATAAAATCAAGGACCATTAGATTTCTAGACCATCACTCCAGGAGGGTGTCACCTGCCAGGGGGTTCCATAATAAGCACACAGTCTCTGCATCCATTGCACATTGACCAATAAAGGTTACCAAAAAGCCAGAACTGACCTGTAGGAGTCTCTGTAGCTGACGGTATCATGTCCCGAGTCCTCCTGGTCCTCCTCCAATACCTTAAAACAAACTTTCTTGATGCCACCTGGTTCCGTCCTGTCCCCATCTCCATCCTCGGCCACCAGTGAGGAGGGGGGCGTCTCGCTTGTGGACATGGGCTCAGATGGGGTGTCCCGCTCCAAGGGCTCCGTGATGGTGGACAGCAGCCTACAGGGTAAAGAGGGAAGCAATTATGGTCTAGAAAATCACCATGCTGACTGCTATGAAGCAATAAAGCACTGTGAACCCCCAGAACTGCATCACAAAGAACATTTATGGAAGTTATACCAACAATAAAAAAAGGGCAAAGATCTTCAATGCAGGACTCCAGCCTAACCCTTATGGGGAATATCCCATAGCAGGCAACCAGACAACATCTATCATCACTGTGGAACAATTAGATCAGTGATGCAGGCTGGTAGCCGGTTGCTATGGGTTACTGCACTCGACATCATGATATGAGGTTTCCAAACATCTTACTTGTTGATCTGGGTGACGTATTGCTTCATCTCCTTCAGAGCGAAGTCCAGCTTGTTGAAGAGCTGCAGGTAGGAGTCCTGGATCTCCAAGTCATCGTGTTTCATCAAATAGCTCAGACCGTGATCCTCCGGGTTCACCCCACCATTCATCTGAGAGAAGCTGCCGTCCTGGAAACTGCCATTCATCCCATCCTCCTCCTCTGTGCTCACACACCTCCAGGCTGGAGCCGCCATACTGGCGATAGAGTGCTGCGAATACAGCATGGGGTTCAAAGTGCCGACTGAAGAGAGAGAGAGGGGGAGACCAAGGTCAGGACTAGAACTCCCAACCAGCACCCCAAAACTGCCACCCTGTCCTCATTGACTGCTAATATGTACAGAACTAGGAGAGAGGGGGAGAGAGAGGAGACAGAGAGGGGGGAGAGAAAGAGGAGACAGAAAGGGGGAAGAGAGAAGAGACAGAGAGAGGGGAGAGCGAGGAGACAGAGAGGGGGGGAGAGAAAGGAGACAGAGAGGGGGGAAAGAAAAGAGGACAGAGAGGGGGAAAGAGAGAGGAGACAGAGAGGGGGAGAGAGAGGAGACAAAGAGGGGGGAGAGAGGAGACAGAGAGAAAGGAGACAGAGAGGGGGGAGAGAGAAAGGAGACAGAGAGGGGGGAAAGAAAAGAGGACAGAGAGGGGGGAAAGAAAAGAGGACAGAGAGGGGGAAAGAGAGAGGAGACAGAGAGGGGGAGAGAGAGGAGACAAAGAGGGGGGAGAGAGGAGACAGAGAGAAAGGAGACAGAGAGGGGGGAGAGAGAAAGGAGACAGAGAGGGGGGAAAGAAAAGAGGACAGAGAGGGGGGAAAGAAAAGAGGACAGAGAGGGGGGAAAGAAAAGAGGACAGAGAGGGGGGAAAGAGAGAGGAGACAGAGAGGGGGAGAGAGAGGAGACAAAGAGGGGGGAGAGAGGAGACAGAGAGAAAGGAGACAGAGAGGGGGGAGAGAGAAAGGAGACAGAGAGGGAGGGAGAGAAAGGAGACATAGAGGGAGGGAGAGAAAGGAGACAGAGAGGGGGGGAGAGAAAGGAGACAGAGAGGGGGGAAAGAGAGAGGAGACAGAGAGGGGGGAGAGAGGAGACAGAGAGGGGGGAGAGAGGAGACAGAGAGGGGGGAGAGAGGAGACAGAGAGGGGGAGAGAGAAAGGAGACAGAGAGGGAGGGAGAGAAAGGAGACATAGAGGGAGGGAGAGAAAGGAGACAGAGAGGGGGGGAGAGAAAGGAGACAGAGAGGGGGGAAAGAGAGAGGAGACAGAGAGGGGGGAGAGAGGAGACAGAGAGGGGGGAGAGAGGAGACAGAGAGGGGGGAAAGAGGAGACAGAGAGGGGGAAAGGGGGAGACAGAGAGGGGGGAAAGAGAGGAGACAGAGAGGGCGGAAAGAGAGGGAGACAGAGAGGGCGGAAAGAGAGGGAGACAGAGAGGGGGGAGAGCGAGGAGACAGAGAGGGGGGGAGAGAAAGGAGACAGAGAGGGGGGAAAGAAAAGAGGACAGAGAGGGGGAAAGAGAGAGGAGACAGAGAGGGGGAGAGAGAGGAGACAAAGAGGGGGGAGAGAGGAGACAGAGAGAAAGGAGACAGAGAGGGGGGAGAGAGAAAGGAGACAGAGAGGGGGGAAAGAAAAGAGGACAGAGAGGGGGGAAAGAAAAGAGGACAGAGAGGGGGGAAAGAAAAGAGGACAGAGAGGGGGGAAAGAGAGGAGACAGAGAGGGGGAGAGAGAGGAGACAAAGAGGGGGGAGAGAGGAGACAGAGAGAAAGGAGACAGAGAGGGGGGAGAGAGAAAGGAGACAGAGAGGGGGAGAGAGAAAGGAGACAGAGAGGGAGGGAGAGAAAGGAGACATAGAGGGAGGGAGAGAAAGGAGACAGAGAGGGGGGGGAGAGAAAGGAGACAGAGAGGGGGGAAAGAGAGAGGAGACAGAGAGGGGGGAGAGAGGAGACAGAGAGGGGGGAGAGAGGAGACAGAGAGGGGGGAGAGAGGAGACAGAGAGGGGGAGAGAGAAAGGAGACAGAGAGGGAGGGAGAGAAAGGAGACATAGAGGGAGGGAGAGAAAGGAGACAGAGAGGGGGGGAGAGAAAGGAGACAGAGAGGGGGGAAAGAGAGAGGAGACAGAGAGGGGGGAGAGAGGAGACAGAGAGGGGGGAGAGAGGAGACAGAGAGGGGGGAAAGAGGAGACAGAGAGGGGGAAAGGGGGAGACAGAGAGGGGGGAAAGAGAGGAGACAGAGAGGGCGGAAAGAGAGGGAGACAGAGAGGGCGGAAAGAGAGGGAGACAGAGAGGGGGGAAAGAGAGAGGAGACAGAGAGAGGGGAAAGAGATATGCAGGGGGGGGGGGTTATTATTTCAAGGGGGAGAGAAGCGAGAGGCGTGATGAGGATGGGGAGAGAGAGAGATAAATATGTGAAGGAGGGGGAGAGGGAGAGTTATAAAAAAGGAGGGGGAAAGAGAGGAAGGGGAGAGAAAGAAAATGGGGGAGAGAGCTGGAGGGAGAGTGAAACTGAAGTGGGAGAGAAAGTTAGGGAAGGAGAAAGGGAAATAAAAGAAGGCGGGGGGGCATATGGGAGGAAAGGGTGGAGGAAACTGAGGGAGAGAGACATGGAGGGAAAGAGAGAGATATGTTAAGGAGGGGGGGGGGGGAGAGAGAGATACTTGAAGGAGGGAGGAGAGAGATATGTGAAGGAGGGAGGAGAGAGAGAAGAGAGATATGTGAAGGGGAAGATATAGAGAAGAGAGAGGGAGAGCAAACAGAGGTATGTGTAGGAGGGGGTGGGGAGAGAGAGAGAGGTGAGACATATGTGGGAGGGTGGGGGACGGGGAGAGAAGGGAGAGATACATGGAGGGAGGAGAGAGAGAATAGAGAGAGATACGTGAAGGAGGGGGAGATAGAATAAGAGAGAACGAGAGAGAGAAAAATAGAGATATGTGGAGGAGGGGGTAGAGAGAGAAAAGAGATAGATATGTGAAGGATGGGGGGGAGAGAGAAGATAGAGACACGTGAAGGTAGGGAAAGAGAGAGAGATATGTGAAGGAGGGGGAGATAGAAAGAAGAGAACAAGAGAGAAAAAGAGAGCTATGTAAAAGAGGGGGGAAGAGAGAGAGAGACGAGAGAGAGAGACATGTGAAGGGGGGAGAGAAGTGACATATGTGAAGGAGGGAGGAGAGAGAGAAAAGAGAGAGATACGTGAAGGGGGAGAAGAGAGAGATACGTGAAGGAGGGGGGATAGACAGAAGCGAGAACGAGAGAGAGAGAAAAAGAGAGATATGTGAAGGAGGGGGGAAGAGACATATGTGAAGGAGGGGGGAAAAGACAGAGAAGAGAGAGATATGTGAAGGGGGGGGGAGAGATATGTGAAGGGGGGGGGGCAGAGAGAAAAAGATATGTGAAGGGGGGGGAGAGAGATATGTGAAGGGGGGGGCAGAGAGAAAAAGATATGTGAGGGGGGGGGGGGCAGAGAGAGAAGAGAGATATGTGAAGGCGGGGGGGGGGAGAGAGAGAGAGACGTGAAGGAGGTGAGAGAGAGAAGAGAGATGTGTGAAGGGGATCTGGATTGGAGGGGGGGGGGGGGGGTTAGGGGTTGGTCCAAGTCTCACCCTGATCTGGATTGGAGGGGGGGGTTAGGAGTTGGTCCCAGTCTTACCCTGATCTGGATTGGGGGGGGGATTAGGGGTTGGTCCAAGTCTTACCCTGATCTGGATTGGAGGGGGGGGGGGGGTAGGAGTTGGTCCAAGTCTTACCCTGATCTGGATTGGGGGGGGTTAGGAGTTGGTCCAAGTCTTACCCTGATCTGGATTGGGGGGGGGTAGGAGTTGGTCCAAGTCTTACCCTGATCTGGATTGGGGGGGGGGGGGTT
The DNA here is from genome assembly GCF_905171775.1 of Rana temporaria. NCBI lineage: Eukaryota > Metazoa > Chordata > Amphibia > Anura > Ranidae > Rana > Rana temporaria. The sequence goes on along the minus strand of NC_053500.1, from coordinate 3,482,894 downwards.
ACGAGTTGGTCCAAGTCTTACCCTGATCTGGATTGGGGGGGGGGTTAGGAGTTGGTCCAAGTCTTACCCTGATCTGGATTGGAGGGTGGGTGGTTAGGGGTTGGTCCAAGTCTTACCCTGATCTGGATTGGAGGGGGGGGGGGGGTTAGGAGTTGGTCCAAGTCTTACCCTGATCTGGATTGGAGGGTGGGTGGTTAGGGGTTGGTCCAAGTCTTACCCTGATCTGGATTGGAGGGGGGGGGGGGGGTTAGGAGTTGGTCCAAGTCTTAACCTGATCTGGATTGGAGGGGGGGGGGGGGTTAGGAGTTGGTCCACGGCTTACCCTGATCTGGATTGGGGGGGGGTGGTTAGGAGTTGGTCCAAGGCTTACCCTGATCTGGATCCAGGCCAAAGAAGGAGTTTTTGCGGCCGAAGCGGATGCTGAAGCTGCGCCCCACGGTGGTGCTGGTTTTGGGGTAGGAGACTTCCATGAGGTTGATGTGGTAGTTGGTGGGACAGAAGTCCATGCTGTGCAGCGGGTGGGCGTCGCCGGTCGCCTGTTTGAACGACGGGCTCACTTTCATCTTCAACTCGTCTGCAAACTGAGAGGCGGCACAACAACACGTGAGTCCCGCGTCACCTACAATGACCGAAGAAGGACGTCCTATTGACAGACTGAGAGACGCGGCGCCCTCACCTGCTCGTAGCTGGAGATCCTCCGGCTGATATTCTCCAGCTTGGTGTCACAGATGTGGCGGAACTCGTACTGCGGCATCGTTATCACCGACTTGCTCATCGCGAGGAGCCGCGTGCAATTCTTCACAAACTGATTGTCGTCCGCGATAAACGCCTGCAGGATCTGCGGAACACAAAGTGTCACATAATTGTGAAGTGGAAGGAAAATGATACAAATAAATCTGTGAAAAGTGTGGGGGGAGGGGCATTTGTATGGCGCCCCCCGGAGTCAGTACTTTGTAGAACCCCCTTTCTCTACAAGTCTTTTTGGGGGTGTCTCTACCAGCTTTGCACATCTAGAGAGGGACATTTCTGCCCATTCTTCTTCTTTGTAAAATATCTCAGGCTCTGTCAGATTGGATGGAGAGCGTCTGTGATCAGCAATTTTTAAGTTTTGCCACAGATTCTCAATGGGATTTAGGTCTGGACTGTGACTGGGCCATTCTAACACATGAATAGGCTTTGATCTAAACCATTCCATTGTAGCTCTGGCTGTACTTTAGGGTCGTTGTCCTGCTGGAAAGTGAACCTCCGCCCAGTCTCAAGTCTTTTCTTCTAAGATTGTCCTGTATTTGTCTCCATCCATCTTCCCATCAACTCTGACCAGCTTCCCTGTCCCTGCTGAAGAAAAGCATCCCCACCACATGATGCTGCCACCACCATGTTTCACAGTGGGGATGGTGTGTTCTGGGGGATGGGCAGTGTTAGTTTTCCCCACACATAGTGGCCAAAAAGTAGAATTTTGGTGTCATGTGACCAGAGCACCTTCTTCCACATGTTTGCTGTGTCCCCTCCCCCACTTGTTTGCTGTGTCCCCTCCCCCACATGGCTTCTTACAAACTGCAAACAGGACTTCTTATGTCTTTCTTTCTCTCTCCAATGTCTTTCTTCTTGTCACTCTTCCATAGGGCAGATTTGTGGAGAGACCACTAATAGTTGTCCTGAGGACAGATTCTCCCCCTTGAGCTGTGCAGCTCTGCAGCTCCTCCAGGGTTACCATGGGCCCCTTGGCTGCTTCTCTGATGAATGCTCTCCTTGCCCGGCCCGGTCATGGTGCGTGACCCCGCCCCTTATGAAGTCACCACCAGGGCATTATGGGATGGTGATATCATAAGGGGTGGGATCACCCGGTGACCACATCCCATGCCAATATACAAGCCGTTGTGCACCACGCACACGGCATTAAAGCACAAGGCCTATGCTGAAAGGTCCACCATCCCTACTGTGAAACACGGAGGTGGATCGCTGATGAAAGGTCAACCATCCGTACTGTGAAACACGGAGGTGGGTCGCTGATGTTTTGGGGATGTGTGAGCTACAAAGGCGCAGGAAATTTGGTCAAAATCGATGGCAAGATGAATGCAGAATGTTATTAAATAATACTGGAGGAACATTTCATTCATCAGCCAGGAAGCTGCGCATGCACGGGACGGACATTCCAACATGACAATGACCCAATCCCAAGGCCAAGTCCACCTGTCATTGGCTGCAGCAGAATAAAGTGAAGGTTCTGGGAGGGGCCACCTCAGTCTCCTGACCTCAATATCATTGGGCCCCTCTGGGGAGATCTCAGACGTTCATGGACGACGGCCCAAGAATTTCCAGGAACTGGAGGAGGAATGAGGAGCGTCACCATCCGAGAAGATAAAGAACCTCGTCCACAAATACCACAAAACACTTCTAGGGGGCAATACACGGGATTAGGAACTGGGTATGTAAACTTTTGCTCGGGGTCATTTGGGGAGTTTCTGTTGCCATGACGATATAAAAAGAGTAAACACAGGTGATTGATAATAAATGGATTCAGCCGATCACTGACCATGAGTGAGGGAAAAGATCGGGTTATCATTCATATTCTCTGAGAAATGACCAAGAAATCAGAAATTCTGCCCCGGGGGTATGTAAACTTATGAGCACCTCGGTATCGGCGTCGCTCCTCTTACCTTGGCGGTGATTCCAAACAGCCCCCGAGGCTCCACGATCTTCTCCAAGACGTAACACTTGATCCCGGCCGTGTTCACGTACTCGTACACCACCCCGTGCTCCAGCTGGATGTTCTCCACCGTCAGATTAACGAGAGGCCCGTCCTCACCCGCCGGGGAGATCAGATTACAGGCCGGACCTACAGCGAGAACACAGGAGGAGATCGCAACCAGAGAGACCCAACAAAGAAGGAATACTCTGCAGAATACATCAATATGGATCTGCCAGGAGGGGGAGGGAGCGATGCTCTGCAGAATACATCAATATGGACCTGTTAGGAGGGGGAGGGGAAGGAGCGATGTTCTGCAGAACTCTAGAGGGGTCAGTGATGAGATAATCTGCAGAATAGATCAATATGGATCTGCCAGGAGGGGGAGGGGAGGGAGCGATGCTCTGCAGAATATATCAATATGGACCTGTTAGGAGGGGGAGGGGAAGGAGCGATGTTCTGCAGAACTCTAGAGGGGTCAGTGATGAGATAATCTGCAGAATAGATCAATATGGATCTGCCAGGAGCGATGCTCTGTAGAATACATCAATATGGATCTGTCAGGAGGGGGAGGGGAGGGAGCGATGCTCTGCAGATCTCTTAGAGAGTTCAGTGATGAGATAATCTGCAGAATATATCAATGTGGATCTGTCAGGAGGGGGCGATGTTCTGCAGATCTGTAGAGAGGCCAGTGGTGGAATAATCTGCAGAATAGATAAGTATGGATCTGTCAGGAGGGGGAGGGAGCGATGTTCTGCAGAATAGATCAATATGGATCTATCAGGAGGGGGATGGGAAGGGAGCGATGCTCTGCAGATCTCTAGAGGGGTCAGTGATGAGATAATCTGCAGAATAGATCAATATGGATCTATCAGGAGGGGGAGGGGACGGAGCGATGCTCTGCAGATCTGTAGAGAGGTCAGTGATGGGATAATCTGCAGAATATATCAGGAAGGATCTGTCAGGAGGGGGAGGGGAAGGAGCGATGTTCTGCAGAATAGATCAGTATGGATCTGTCAGGAGGGGAAGGAGCGATGTTCTGCAGAATATATCAATATGGACCTGTTAGGAGGGGAGGGAGCGATGTTCTGCAGAATATATTAATATGGATCTGTCAGGAGGGGGAGGGGAAGTAGCGATGTTCTGCAGATCTCTAGAGAGTTCAGTGATGGGATAATCTGCAGAATATATCAATGTGGATCTGTCAGGAGGGGGCAATGTTCTGCAGATCTGTAGAGAGGCCGGTGGTGGAATAATCTGCAGAATAGATCAGTATGGATCTGTCAGGAGGGGGAGGGAGCGATGTTCTGCAGAATATATTAATATGGATCTGTCAGGAGGGGGAGGGGACGGAGCGATGTTCTGCAGATCTGTAGAGAGGTCAGTGATGGGATAATCTGCGGAATATATCAGGAAGGAACTGTCAGGAGGGGGAGGGGAGGGAGCGATGTTCTGCAGAATATATCAATATGGACCTGTTAGGAGGGGGAGGGAAAGGAGCGATGTTCTGCAGATCTCTTAGAGAGTTCAGTGATGGGATAATCTGCAGAATATATCAGTATGGATCTGTCAGGAGGAGGAGGAGGGGATGGTGCAATGTTCTGCAGAATAGATCAGTATGGATCTGCCAGAAGGGGGAGGGGAGGGAGCGATGTTCTGCAGAATATATTAATATGGATCTGCCAGAAGGGGGAGGGGAAGAAGCGATGTTCTGCAGAATAGATCAGTATGGATCTGTCAGGAGGGAGCGATGTTCTGCAGACATGACGCCGCTGGGTGGTGCAGGGACGACGTCACAGCGTGGCGCGCTATTTATACATCAGGTGGAAGCGGGGGAGGGGTTGAGGGAATGGGAGGGGGGTGGTTAATAATAGATGATCTCCCGTCATTGGACGGATCGGGTTTATCGTTCATTCCCAGAATCTCCAGGTCCGGGATTTTCCACATCTGACACAGCCACAGTCTACGGGGGGGGGGGGGGGGGGGCCTGGCTTCCCCACCGCCGCCGAGGTCCCGACTGCTGATGATGTCATCTCAGCCCAATCTCCCTTTATACTAAGAGAGAAGTCCCACAAGCCCCGCCCCCGCGGTACCTGTCTGCCTGTCATGGAGTCCTCTGCTCAGAGCGCCGTCCTCACACACCCCGCCGTTCAGACAATCCTCCGAGGTGCAGCGCGGCTCCCGCTCCTCCTCCGCGTCCTCGTGAGTGCGATAAATCCACTGATAGAGGCCCTGCAATCACAGACACGGCTCAGCGCCATTCCCTCCCCCTGCGGGGGTCCTCCCAGGAACGTCCCCCTCCCCCTCCCCCATACTCACCAGAGGATTCTGGGGGTTCTTACGGTAGGCGGTGAAATGCTCCAGGACCTCCATGTGACCATCGCGTGCGACGTTGTTACCGTTCACTTTCAGGACGCACTGTCCGGGGTGGAGGCCGACCGTGGCCGCCTGTGAGCCTGCAGAGAACAACAACAAACAGTCACGTGAGGAAATTGCACATCAACACGGGGGGCGGGGCGCGCTCGCTCACACCAGGAGCGCTCAAGCGTGCGCATGTTTTTTTTACGTATTCCCAAACGTGTGCAAAATTTTGACATCTTCCCCCAAGTGTGCGCATTTTTTTTTACGCATTCCTAAATGTGTGCGTGATTTTTTGATGCATTACCAATCATGTGCAATGTTTTGACGCATTTCCAATTGCGTTATATTTTTTGACACATTCTCAAGCGTGCACTTTTTTTTTTCATCCCTAAGCATGCACTTTTTTTTTTTTTTTACGCATTCCCAAGTGTGCGCATTTTTTTATTTTTTATTTAATTTTTTTTTACTCGTTCCTAAACATTAGTGCCCGGATTCAGAAAGAAGTTACGACGGCGTATCTCCAGATACGCCGTCGTAACTCCGAATGCGGGCCGTCGCAACTCGGCGCCTGATTCATAGAATCAGATACGCCTCACAGTTGCCTAGATACGAGCGGCGTAAGTCTCTTACGCCGTCGTATCTTAGTTGCATATTTACGGTGGCCACTAGGTGGCGCTTCCGTAGATTTACGCGTCGAATATGGTAATAAGCTAGATACGCCGATTCAGAAACGTACGTCCGCCGCATTTTTTTACGTCGTTTACGTAAGGCTTTTTTCGGCGTAAAGTTACCCCTGCTCTATGAGGCGTAGCCAATGTTAGGTATGGACGTCGGGCCAGCGTCGAATTTTGCGTCGTTTACGTCAGTCATACGCGAATAGGGCTGTGCGTAAGTTACCGTTCACGTCTAAAGCATTGACTATTTGCGGCGTAATTTGGAGCATGCGCACTGGGATACTTTCACGGTCGGCGCATGCGCCGTTCGTAAGAAAAGTCAAATACGTGGGGTCACGACTGTTTAGCATACAACACGCCCCCTACCAGCCTATTTTGAATTAGGCAGGCTTACGCCGTGTCAGATACACTACACCGCCGTAACTTACAGCGCAAGTTGTTTCTGAATACGGGACCTGCCGCTCTAAGTTACGGCGGCGTAGTGTATCTGAGATACGCTACGCCCGCCTAAAGATAGGCAGATCTCTCTGAATCCGGGCCTACATTTTTTTGATGCGTTCCCAAGTGTGCGCATATTTTTTTTGGGGAGGCACATGTTTATTGCTTGTTGCCATTCATTGTTAATTGCACCCCAAACTCAGCAAGCAAGTAGACATTTTCATGTGCGATAAACGCGTAAAAAAGGCGAAACGCACAAAGCTCGCCGCCCAGAGAGGTAAGACCAATGGGCTGCCCTGTGTGCGTAGCGCGAAAAACGCACCAAAAATCGCTCAAAAACGCGCATTCGCGAGACGCTAAATGTAAAGCTGTCCTAGCAGCACCAGAATGCGGTTGCGTTTTTTTTGTGCGCTCACCGGCTCGCCATATTCACCTTCAGGTCTGTTACTTTGTATCTTTATTCTGATCCTAGGAGGATCCAAAATGATACAAAAGTATCCGAGCCGTGACAGGGGGAGGGGCTTATTCACACAGGGCGCGGTGCTGGTACAAATGCGTGAAATCGGACGTTTTTTCGTGAATAAGCCCCTCCCCCTGTCTCGGCTTTGACACTTTTGTATCATTTTGGATCCTTCTACGATCAGAATAAAGATACAAAGTAACAGACGTGATCCCGCGGCAGAAGGTGAATACGGCGAGCCGGCAATGTTCTCCTTTCGCAGTGATTGGTCGCCGCGTTCCCCCCATTAGCGGACCCGCAGGACGCCGCCGTACAGTAGCGCGTTTATTTTCTTAGTGCGAAGTCGGCGCTCATCATCTACACACCGCGAGGAATTCCTATCCCTGGACATGAGGCGTCCCGTCACCTTTTCATGGCGGCATTGCGCCCGAAGGTCTCCTGTGTATTCTGATCAGCCAATCAGGTAGCAGCGTGGAGCGGCGGTCTGACTTTTGATGGCGTCTATTTAGCGAGAAAAGTGTAAAACCTTCTCTGTGTTTGTTTTTAAAGCTTTAATAAATCTGTGTCTGGGGGGCGATAAAAGCGTCTGCTGCGTCCGACAACAACACGCCAGATGTTGGAATGCGGATTGGCCGAGTGATGGGGGGGGGGGGGGGGGTGGGGCACACATGTGGGGGGCGAATACTTCACATGTGATGGCGGCACGTTCATCTCCTCTCGAGGAAGGAACCCATTATCACAGAGTCTGGGAACGGGGGACACAGAAGAGGGGGACTCCATTGTACTTGGAAAGGCTCTACTGACCCCAACAGCCAATGTACAAATTTCACCACCAGAGGGCAGCAGTGAGTTATGGTCTATATTAGGGGTCTCCAAACTACGGCCCACTGCAAGGTTATATCCGGCCCCCAGCTGGGGGTCTGTGGTGTGTCCTCCATAGAATAAGGATTGGGGGCAGCAGGGGCTTCCTGTGGTCTCCGCCTCCAGCATCCTAGCAACCAATGACGTGCTTGCCCCTAAAATTTACAGGAGGATGGCCCCTCCTCCTTCTATCCAGACCTCCTCCTACAGCCATGCTGTAAAAGTTACAAGACCAAGGAGGATTCTAATGGGGGACTCTGGCAGGCAGCCCGATGAAAGGGGGGGGGACTCTGGCAGGCAGCCCGATAAAAGGGGGGGGGACTTTGGCAGGCAGCCCGATGAAAGGGGGGGGGACTCTGGCAGGCAGCCCGATGAAAGGGGGGGGGGACGACTCTGGCAGGCAGCCCGATGAAAGGGGGGGGACGACTCTGGCAGGCAGCCCGATGAAAGGGGGGGGACTCTGGCAAGCAGCCCAATGAAGGGGGGGGGGACTTTGGCAGGCAGCCCGATGAAAGGGGGGGGGACTCTGGCAAGCAGCCCAATGAAGGGGGGGGGACTTTGGCAGGCAGCCCGATGAAAGGGGGGGGGACTCTGGCAAGCAGCCCAATGAAGGGGGGGGGACTCTGGCAGGCAGCCCAATGAAGGGGGGGGGGGACTCTAGCAGGCAGCCCGGATCAAAGGGAGGCCCTGATGTAAGGGGGGGGACCTTGATGGGGGCCCTGATGTAAGAGGTGAGTGTGATGGGGACCCTGATTGAAACGCTGATGTAAGGGGGAACTTTGTTGTAAGGGGGGGGGGGACTCTTTAATTTATATAAGGAACAGGCTTGTGAATATAAGTATATCATGAGGCCCCTAAATTGATAAGTTTGGGGACCCCCGTCTGTATGAACTGGATCTCTTTAGCACCAAACCTCCCACTGAGCACAGGGGAGACACAGGGGGGACACAGGGGAGACACAGGGGGGACACAGGGGGGAACACAGGGGAGACACAGGGGGGGACACAGGGGGGGACACAGGGGGGAACACAGGGGGGGACACAGGGGGGGACACAGGGGGGGACACAGGGGGGGACACAGGGGACTCCTCCTTTTGTAGGGTGATGTTCCCCTAAACCTGGAATAATCATTTTATATGAAAATCTGGAGAGAGAACATTTCTCGGGGTGATAGAATCGGGGGGGGGGGGGGGGGTTACTCACCTCGCCCCACGGCGTGGACATACGGCGGCGTAGAGCCACGGATCTGGAAACACAGAGCCTGCGGAGAGTCCGGGACCTTCACAATCCTGAGAGGAAGAAATAAAGGGATTACATCCATCATGATTGTCTTCTTCAGCAGATTTTTGGTTGATCTTTAAATCCCCCACCCCGTCCGTCCGTCCGTCGGCCTTGTGAGTGCGCCCGCAGGGTCCCGGGAACCTTGCGTTCCCGGGTGGCCCGCGATTGCAGTCGGCAAAGGCGGAACAGGGGCTAGATATCTTTGTAAACAAGGCATTTCCTTGTTCTGCCTAGTGATCGGGAAGAGTTATCACTGACGTGTCACTGGTAGCTCCTCCCCCTTTACAGTTAGAATCACTCCCTAGGACACACTTAAAGCAAAGGTCCAGCGGAATTTTTTTTTTTCGTTTTTAAAAGTCAGCAGCTACAAACACTTTTAATATATGGATACTTAACTGTCCAGGGAGCCCCCGATGTCGGACCAAAAATGGTGTCAAAAGTGTCCGTTGTGTCTGCCGTAATGTCGCAGTCACGATAACATTTTTTTTAAAAAAATCGCCGCTCCCCGCCATTACTAGTAAAAAAAAATATACATATATAATAAAAATGCCATAAAACTATCCCCTATTTTGTAGACGCTATGGCCCAGATTCACAGAGAGTGGGCGCACATTGCGCCGCCGTAGAGCAAACACTGTACGCCACGCCAACGCAGCGCAGAGAGGCAAGCATTGCATTCAGCAAGCCAGTGCTTCCAACGCTGCGCCAGCGTGGCGTGGGTTTCGAAGGCGCACGCCGGCGTAGGTGGAAGTGGGCGTGACCCCATGCAAATGAGGCGTGACCCCATGCAAATGATGGGTGGAGCGCCAGACAGGTACGTATCACGAACTGCGCCTGCACCGTGGACGCATGCACAGCACCCCCTGCGCCTGCTCACAACCACGCCGGCACAACTGCCTAAGCTACGCCGGATCACTGCGTACGCCGCGAACATAACGTACGCCCAGCCAGACACACGTCCAGCGCACAATACGCCGGCTTGTGTTCCCTGGTGCAGACCTGAGCATGTCTGTAGCCGGGTTGCACCTCCTTTATGGGGAATAACTTTACGCCGGACGTACAACTTACGCGCATCTCACGTAGCCTGCGCCGGGCACACGCACGTTCGTGATTCGCCGTATTTCCCTCATTTGCATATTTGAATGGCTAATCAATGGGAGCGGCACCGTGCACCCAGCCTAAATGTGCGCCCACCCTACGCCGGCGTGTGCAAGCTACGTCGGCGGCGTGTAGCCTGTTTTAGGCGCATGTTAGTTCGTGGGTCTGCCGCACACATATGCCGGCGCACATTTGCACTTACATCGGCGTAACGTGTTATACGTCGGCGTAAGTGCTTTGTGAATCTGGGCCTAGAACTTTTTGCGCAAACCAATCAATAAACGCTTATTGCGATTTTTTTTTTCACCAAAAATATGTAGAAGAATACGTATCGGCCTAAACTGAGAAAAAAAAATAGCTTTTTACAAAAAAAAAACGTGAATATTTATCATAGCAAAAAGTAAAATATATTGCTTTTCTTTTAAAATGTCGCTCTATTTTTGTTTTTAGCGCAAAAAATAAAAACCGCAGAGGTGATCAAATACCACCAAAATAAATCTCTATTTGTGGGAAAAAAGGACGCCGATTCTGTTTGGGAGCCACGTCGCACGGCCGCACAATTGTCAGTTAAAGCGACGCAGTGCCGAATCGCAAAAAAGTGCTCTGGTCTTTGGGCAGCCGAATGGTGCGGGGGGCCGAAGTGGTTCTAAGTCCCTCCTTTTGAACGATTCTAGAACCTCACATCCTCCGAAATACAACGCCCTCCCCCCACACTTCGAGGAGATCGATGGACACAATCTTACTCTTTGGATTTGATGGCCACCAGGATCCGGATCGGCCGCCGGGAGCAGAAGGACTGGTTCAGGAGGACCTCCACCTCGGAGAAGGGTCGGAGGAACACCAGATCTTCATTGATGGAGTAAATCTTCCGCCCGGCTTGCAGGCCCGCCATCTAGAGGACGAGAGGACGTTTTTCATTTATTGCCCCTCTGGTGGTACTTTGGGAAGATGGGAAGAGGAATTGGAACATTTTCTGGGTTGTGAGCCGGAAGTAATTGTTAAAGTGGCTCTCGGGAATATTCTGGAAAAGGTTTCCAGACCTCCCATGTGACCTCCCATGTGACCGCGCAGCAAAGCACGACCGTCCATTAGCAGCAAACACTGAATTATTTATTGATAACCCCCCCCCCCCCCCCGCTCTAATCTCACCGTGAAGGGCAGAAATGATCCCAGGATTTATTGTGACAACACATTCCTGTTTAATATTTTATCTCCCAATAGACGAGGGCTGATAGAGATCATTATTACTAAATACAAAAGGGATAACGAGGGGGTGAGGAGAGAAAGGGAGAGAGAGGAGGACTTAGAGGGAGGAGAAAGAAAATGGGGAAAAGAGGGGAGGAGACAGGGGGGGTGGGAGAGGGCAGAGAGAGGGGAAGTGGAGGGGGAGAGGGGAGAGAGGAGAGAGGAGGGGAGAGGGAGAGAGAGGAGGAGTTAGGAAGAGAGAGGGGGAAGAGAGGTGAAAAAAGAGAGGGGGGAAGATGGGGAGAGAGAGAGAGAGGAGGGAGAGAGAGAGAGAGAGGGAGAGAGGGGAAAGAGAGAAAGTGAGAGAGAGGGGGGAGAAAGAGAGAGAGAGAGGGAGAGAAAGAGAGAGGGAGGGAGAAAGAGAGCGAGGGGGAGAAAGAGAGAGAGAGAGAGAGGGGGGAGAAAGAAAGAGAGAGGAGAAAGAGAGAGAGCGAGAGGGGGAGAAAGAGAGAGAGCAAGAGGGGGAGAAAGAGAGAGGGGGGGGGAAAGAGACAGGGGGAGAAAGAGAGAGAGGAGGGGGGAGAAAGAGAGAGAGAGGGGGGGAGAAAGAGAGAGAGGAGGGGGGAGAGAGAGGGTGGAGAAAGAGAGAGAGGAGGGGGGAGAAAGAGAGAGAGAGAGAGAGAGAGAGAGGGTGGAGAAAGAGAGAGAGAGGGGGGAGAAAGAGAGGGGGAGGGAGATAGATGGGGGAGAAAGAGAGGGGGAGGGAGATGGGGGAGGGAGAGAGAGAGAGAGAGAGAGAGAGAGAGAGGGGGGTAGAAAGAGAGGGGGAGATGAAGGGATACAGAGAGAAGATGGAGAAATCCATGTAGAGAAAGAGAAAAAAAAGAGTGAACTACTGGGGAGAATGATACGGTCGGTCTATATTTTTCCGCCATCACATAAGAATACATGGCTATCTCTATGGATACCATTGGAGGTCAGAGCACATGGGAAGGAGTTTGGCTCTATCTGGCGGTGGTGGGGAAGGAGTTTGGCTATGCGGCGGTGGTGGGGAAGGAGTTTGGCTATGCGGCGGTGGTGGGGAAGGAGTTTGGCTATGCGGTGGTGGTGGGGAAGGAGTTTGGCTATGCGGTGGTGGTGGGGGAAGGAGTTTGGCTATGCGGCGGTGGTGGGGAAGGAGTTTGGCTATGCAGCGGTGGTGGGGAAGGAGTTTGGCTATGCGGTGGTGGTGGGGAAGGAGTTTGGCTATGCGGTGGTGGTGGGGGAAGGAGTTTGGCTATGCGGCGGTGGTGGGGAAGGAGTTTGGCTATGCGGCGGTGGTGGGGAAGAAGTTTGGCTATGCGGCGGTGGTGGGGAAGGAGTTTGGCTATGCGGCGGTGGTGGGGAAGGAGTTTGGCCATCTGGCGGTGGTGGGGAAGGAGTTTGGCTATGCAGCGGTGGTGGGGAAGGAGTTTGGCTATGCGGTGGTGGTGGGGAAGGAGTTTGGCTATGCGGCGGTGGTGGGGAAGGAGTTTGGCTATGCAGCGGTGGTGGGGAAGGAGTTTGGCTATGCGGTGGTGGTGGGGAAGGAGTTTGGCTATGCGGTGGTGGTGGGGGAAGGAGTTTGGCTATGCGGCGGTGGTGGGGAAGGAGTTTGGCTATGCGGCGGTGGTGGGGAAGAAGTTTGGCTATGCGGCGGTGGTGGGGAAGGAGTTTGGCTCTATCTGTCGGTGGTGGGGAAGGAGTTTGGCTCTATCTGTCGGTGGTGGGGAAGGAGTTTGGCTATGCGGCGGTGGTGGGGAAGGAGTTTGGCTATGCAGCGGTGGTGGGGAAGGAGTTTGGCTATGCAGCGGTGGTGGGGAAGGAGTTTGGCTATGCGGTGGTGGTGGGGAAGGAGTTTGGTTATGCGGCGGTGGTGGGGAAGGAGTTTGGCTATGCAGCGGTGGTGGGGAAGGAGTTTGGCTATGCGGTGGTGGTGGGGAAGGAGTTTGGCTATGCGGTGGTGGTGGGGGAAGGAGTTTGGCTATGCGGCGGTGGTGGGGAAGGAGTTTGGCTATGCGGCGGTGGTGGGGAAGAAGTTTGGCTATGCGGCGGTGGTGGGGAAGGAGTTTGGCTATGCGGCGGTGGTGGGGAAGGAGTTTGGCTATGCGGCGGTGGTGGGGAAGAAGTTTGGCTATGCGGCGGTGGTGGGGAAGGAGTTTGGCTATGCGGTGGTGGTGGGGAAGGAGTTTGGCTATGCGGCGGTGGGGAAGGAGTTTGGCTATGCGGCGGTGGGGAAGGAGTTTAGGTTTGCGGCGGTGGTGGGTAAGGAGTTTGGCTATGCGGCGGTGGTGGGGAAGGAGTTTGGCTATGCGGCGGTGGTGGGGAAGGAGTTTGGCTATGCGGCGGTGGTGGGGAAGAAGTTTGGCTATGCGGCGGTGGTGGGGAAGGAGTTTGGCTATGCGGCGGTGGTGGGGAAGGAGTTTGGCTATGCGGCGGTGGTGGGGAAGGAGTTTGGCTATGCGGCGGTGGTGGGGAAGGAGTTTGGCTATGCGGCGGTGGTGGGGGAAGGAGTTTGGTTATGCGGCGGTGGTGGGGAAGGAGTTTGGCTATGCGGCGGTGGTGGGGAAGGAGTTTGGCTATGCGGCGGTGGTGGGGAAGGAGTTTGGCTATGCGGCGGTGGTGGGGAAGGAGTTTGGCTATGCGGCGGTGGTGGGGGAAGGAGTTTGGTTATGCGGCGGTGGTGGGGAAGGAGTTTGGCTATGCGGCGGTGGTGGGGAAGGAGTTTGGCTATGCGGCGGTGGTGGGGAAGGATTTTTCAGTCGCTGAGCTGACATCACTTTTAAATTTTTGATGAACATTTTTTGGACGCGATAGATTTATCGGCGCAGAGTGGCGCTCACCTCGGCATGCGAACCTTTCCGTACAGACTTCACCACAATCGCTTTGTTCTTCTCTTCGATTTCAAAGCCATAATCTTCTTCTTGTGGGGGGATCTGAAGGAAGAGACAATATTTACAAAAAATGTGAGGGGTGTACTTACTTTTGTCAGATACTGTACATGTCTGAGCATGCCCAGTTCATTTTTTTTTGCCATGGAATTTCCGTAGGCCGACCGTGTCTGTTGGTGGAACTACATGTCTCAGCATGTCCAGTTCATTTGTAGCTATGGACCGGCCGTAACCTGTCTGGTCTACACAGTTCAGAAGACCTTGAAATAAAAGCCGCCCCCCCCCCCCCCCCCCCCCCCCCGATGCCTAATAAAAGTGGCATAAATATACGTTTTGGATAAAAGTGACAAAAATAACCCAGAAGACGTCCAAATATTTTCCCTTAAAATTAAACAGATCCGTGTTTTATTCTATTCTAACCGGCATGACATAAGATGGCCTGTAGGGGGAGCTCTATCCCTGACCACCACCCAAGCGGCCCATTGCAGGCTCACGGCACAGGTTGGCCCTCCTGTAGCCGCGGCATTCCTGGTCCGAGGTTCTCCTCCTGCGGTCCCTCGGCTAATTGCGGAGCGCTCGTCAGGACGCGCCATTTAGTCAAAGTAGAGAGCGTAGAAAGTTCTATTTGCGTCCGTCCCGGGTGGTGAGGAATGCGAGCGGGGCTATTTATATCCGCAAATAAAAGACTACAACATTCCGGCAATGTGTAAAACATCTGGCTGACCCCTAATTACAGCGTTTGGGCCTCGCTCTGTAAACAAGGCGCAAAAACACGCAGATTCCTCGCCGTTCGTACAGCCAAGTCCTTCACATGGCGGAAACTTCCAGACAAACCCCCTGACACGAGTGCTGGATTGGGGGGGGGGGGGGTCATCACATGGGCTGTCCATATGTAGAGGTCAATGAAGTCACCTTTCTGCCCCCCCCCCCAAAAAAAAGGCGTAAAAACGGCAAAAATGAGACCAATGGTGGAGAGCGGAGAACCTAAGAATCGCCCGATTTGAAAAGAGGTGCAAAATTACGACAAAATAATATTTGAAAAAAAAAAGTTAAAAATGACAAAAATAAGAAAAAATGCCATCCGATGATACAGTACAGCTTCAAGAATGTGCAAGCTGAAAAATTATCTCTACGTGTTTCGCCCATGATTAGTAGCTTCCTCAGGAGAATTACATTTATCAGGCACTGTCTACTGGAAAAAAACAATACATACATTTACAAAACAATGCAAAGAATACAAAAATGATGAAAGAAATACAAATTTGTATGTGTGGCGTTGTGTGTGGACTTTAGACCCCAGAAGGGCTTTGTATGGACTTTGGACCCCAAGGAGGGTTTGTATGGACTTTGGACCCTAAGGGGTGTTTGTATGGACTTTGGACCCTAATAGGGCTTTGTATGGACTTTAGACCCTAAGGGGTGTTTGTATGGACTTTAGACCCCAATAGGGGTTTGTATAAACTAAGATGGGTATGTATAGACTTTAGACCTTAAGGGGGGGGGGGGGGGGGTTCTATGGACTTTAGACCCTAAGAGGGGTAGGTATAGTATTTAAACCCCAATAGCGCTTTGTATTAGCTTTAGAGCCGAAGGGGGGTTTGTATGGACTTTAGATCCTAAGAGAGGGCTTTGTACGGACTTTTAGACCCTAAGGAGGGTTTATGTGGACTTTAGATCCTAAGGGGCAGTTGTATGGACTTTAGACCCTAAGAGGGGTATGTATAGACATTAGACCCCAACAGGGGTTTGTATGGACTTTATACCCCAAGAGGTAGATGGGGTATGTATAGACTTTAAATCCTAAGGGGGGGGTTGTATGGACTTTAGACCCAAATAGGGCTTTGTATGGAATTTAGATCCTAAGAGGGGTTTGTATAGACATTAGACGCTTAGGGGGGTTTGTATGGACTTTCGATCCTAAGGGGGATTTGTATGGACTTATAGACCCTAAGGGGGTTTGTATGGACTTTTAGACCCTGGGGGGGGGGGGGTATGTATAGACTTTAGACCCTAAGGGGGGTTTGTATGGACTTTAGACCCTAAGGGGGGGTTTGTATGGACTTTAGACCCTAAGGGGGGGGGGGGGGTTTGTATGGACTTTAGACCCTAAGGGGGATTTGTATGGACTTTAGACCCTAAGGGGGATTTGTATGGACTTTAGACCCTAAGGGGGGGGGGGGGGGTTGTAAGGACTTTAGAGCCTAAGGGGGTTTATATGGACTTTATACCCTAAGAAGGGTATGTATAGACTTTAGATCCTAAGGGGGGCTTTGTATAGACTTTAGACCCTAATAGGGCTTTCCATTGACTTTATATCCTAAGGGGGGGTTGTATGGACTTTAGACCCTCTTGGGATCTAAAGTCAATGGAAAGCCCTATTAGGGTCTAAAGTCCATATAAACCCCCAAGGAGGGGTATGTATAGACTTTATATCCCAAGGGGGGTTGTATGGACTTTTAGTTGTTTATCACACACATCAGTACTTTTTGGTGTTTTTAGGTTTTTTTAATGTTTGTTTCTGACACTCGTGTTGCATTTGGAAAATTCCGTTGCTGGGAAACCCAATAATAAAACACAAAACCACCCAATACATATATTTTTGTGCATCAAGACTTGTGCTGACACCTAAACGAGCAGTGTGTGTGTGTATGTGTGTGTGTGTGTGTGTGTGTGTGTGTGTGTATGTGTGTGTGTGTATGTATGTGTGTGTGTGTGTATGTATATGTGTGTATATGTGTGTGCGTATGTGTGTATATGTGTGTGCGTATGTGTGTATATGTGTGTGCGTATGTGTGTATATGTGTGTGCGTATGTGTGTATATGTGTGTGCGTATGTGTGTATATGTGTGTGCGTATGTGTGTGCGTATGTGCGTATATATTTGTGTATATATGTGTGTATGTATGTGTGTGTGTGTATGTATATGTGCGTATGTGTGTGTGTATATATATGTGTGTGTATGTGTGTGTGTATATATGTGTGTGTATGTGTGTGTGTATATATGTGTGTGTGTGTATATGTGTGTGTCTTGTGTGGTTTCCGCTGAGAAGGATGAGGCTTGTGTGTGTGCGGAGGAGGAGGAGAGGCCTTGTGCCACCACAACCTGCAGAGCGAGCCGAGCCGGGTAAGGTTACACAAGATCCTCCGATAAGGAAATAAGTCAGCACAATACACCCCCCGCCCCCCCCCCCCCCCTTTATTTATGACAGAAGGCTCGGCTGCCATCGAGTCCTGTTGGGGGCGTCACCTACAAACAAAATCTGGAGGCCGTGTGGCCAGTACGGGGGTGGGGGGCTTCTTACCAGAAGGGTCTTGGCCAGGATGTTCTCTATCAGTTTGAAGTCATTGCGGAGCTGCTTGTTCTTGGAGCTCGTCCCCTCCATCTCCTCATCGGCGTGGAATCGGAAAAACTGCGATTCGTCTTTGAATTCGCTCTTCTCCAGGACTGAGAAGACAAGATGGCGGGGTGTTAATACAGAGGATGGCATGACCTGGCTGCGGTTTATTGACGACGCTCTACGTGTGTGAAAAGATATAAAAGTCTGTGTTACTGAGCCCGTTCTATGGGAATGAAAAACCTGATTGGAGGAGGTCAACTGCAACTAAATGATCTCCGAAGAGTCTCAGACGGACGTCAACCGGAACCCATCACTGCAAGCCCAAACTCCGACCACACAAGCCCAAACCCCGACCACACAAGCCCAAACCCCGACCACACAAGCCCAAACCCCGACCACACAAGCCCAAACCCCAACCACACAAGCCCAAACCCCGACCACACAAGCCCAAACCCCGACCACACAAGCCCAAACCCCGACCACACAAGCCCAAACCCCGACCACACAAGCCCAAACCCCAACCACACAAGCCCAAACCCTTTACACACAAGCCCAAACCCCGACCACACAAGCCCAAACCCTTTACACACAAGCCCAAACCCCAACCACACAAGCCCAAACCCCAACCACACAAGCCCAAACCCCGACCACACAAGCCCAAATCCCGACCACACAAGCATTGACTACAAACTATATTGTCAAAAGTATTGGGACACCTGCCTTTACACGCACATGAACTTTAATGGCCTCCCAGTCTTAGTCCGTAGGGTTCAATATTGCGTTGGCCCCGCCCTTTACAGCTATAACAGCTTCACCTCTTCTGGGAAGGTCGTCCACAAGGTTTAGGAGTTTGTCTATGGGAATGTTTGACTATTCTTCCAGAAGTGCATTTGAGGCACTAAAATTGGATAAGAAGGCCTGGCTCGCAGTCTCCGCTCTAATTCATCCCAAAGGTGTTCTATCGAGTTGAGATAAGGACTCTGTGCAGGCCAGTCAAGTTCCTCCACCCCAAACTCCCTCATCTATGTCTTTATGGACCTTGCTTTGTGCACTGGTCCAAACAATTTGATGTAGGGGGGGATTATGGTATGGGGGTTGTTTTTCAGGGGTTGGGTTTGGCCCCCTTAGTTCCAGTGAAGGGATGTCTTAAGGCGTCAGCATACCAAGACATTTTGGACAATTTCATGCTCCAGACTCTGTGCAGGCCCGTCAAGTTCCTCCACCCCAAACTCTCTTATCTGTGTCTTTATGGACCTTGCTTTGTGCACTGGTGGGCAGTCATGTTGGAACAGGAAGGGGCCTTCCCCAAACTGTTCCTATGAAGTTGGGAGCATGAAATTGTCCATAAATGTCTTGGTATGCCGACACCTTAAGAGTTCCCTTTACTGGAACCAAGAGGCCCAAGCCCAACCCCTGAGGGGCCAAGCCCAACCCCTGAAAAGCAACCCCCACACCATAATCCCCCCTCCACCAAATGATTTGGACCAGTGCACAAAGCGAGGTTCATAAAGACATGGATGAGGGAGTTTTGGGTGGAGGAACGATGAGGTCCATGAAGACATGGATGAGAGAGTTTTAGGTAGAAGAACGATGAGGTCCATGAAGACATGGATGAGCGAGTTTTGGGTGGAGGAACGATGAGGTCCATGAAGACATGGATGAGAGAGTTTTGGGTAGAGGAACGATGAGGTCCATGAAGACATGGATGAGGGAGTTTTGGGTGGAGGAACGATGAGGTCCATGAAGACATGGATGAGGGAGTTTTGGGTGGAGGAACTTGACTAAGGTCCATGAAGTCATGAATGAGGGAGTTTTAGGTAAAAGAACTATGAGGTCCATGAAGACATGGATGAGGGAGTTTTAGGTAGAAGAACGATGAGGTCCATGAAGACATGGATGAGGGAGTTTTGGGTGGAGGAACGATGAGGTCCATAAAGACATGGATGAGGGAGTTTTGGGTGGAGGAACTTGACTAAGGTCCATGAAGTCATGAATGAGGGAGTTTTAGGTAAAAGAACTATGAGGTCCATGAAGACATGGATGAGGGAGTTTTAGGTAGAAGAACGATGAGGTCCATGAAGACATGGATGAGGGAGTTTTGGGTGGAGGAACCATGAGGTCCATGAAGACATGGATGACGGAGTTTTGGGTGGAGGAACAATGAGGTCCATGAAGACATGGATGAGGGAGTTTTCAGTGGAGGAACGATGAGGTCCATGAAGTCATGGATGAGCGAGTTTTGGGTGGAGGAACGATGAGGTCCATGAAGACATGGATGAGGGAGTTTTAGGTAGAACGATGAGGTCCATGAAGACATGGATGAGAGAGTTTTGGGTGGAAGAACGATGAGGTCCATGAAGTCATGGATGAGTGGGTTTTGGGTGGAAGAACGATGAGGTCCATGAAGACATGGATGAGGGAGTTTTGGTTGGAGGAACGATGAGGTCCATGAAGTCATGGATGAGGGAGTTTTGGGTGGAGGAACGATGAGGTCCATGAAGACATGGATGAGGGAGTTTTGGTTGGAGGAACGATGAGGTCCATGAAGACATGGATGAGGGAGTTTTGGGTAGAAGAACGATGAGGTCCATGAAGACATGGATGAGGGAGTTTTGGGTGGTGGAACGATGAGGTCCATGAAGACATGGATGAGGGAGTTTTGGGTGGTGGAACGATGAGGTCCATGAAGACATGGATGAGGGAGTTTTGGGTGGAGGAAGGATGAGGTCCATGAAGACATGGATGAGGGAGTTTTGGTTGGAGGAACGATGAGGTCCATGAAGTCATGGATGAGGGAGTTTTGGGTGGAGGAACGATGAGGTCCATGAAGACGTGGATGAGGGAGTTTTGGGTGGAGGAACGATGAGGTCCATGAAGACGTGGATGAGGGAGTTTTGGGTGGAGGAACGATGAGGTCCATGAAGACATGGATGAGCGAGTTTGGGGTGGAGGAACTTGACTGGCCTGCACAAAGTCATGACCTCAACCCGATAGAACCCCTTTGGGGTGAATTGGCGTGTACACTGCGAGCCAGACCTCACCTGACCTCACAAATGCTCTTCTGGAAGAATGGTCAAACATTCCCATAGACACCCTCCTAAACCTTGTGGGCGGCCTTCCCAGAAGAGCTGAAGCTGTTATAGCTGCAAAGGGCGGGGCCAAACCAATATTGAACCCTCTGGAGTTTGGCATGGCGCTGGAGGACCTTGTCCCGGCACTGTGTGAATGGCGGCCTCGGCACTCTTTTGGGAAAGAACCTGTTAATCCAGCGGCCCCTATGGGGGTAGCACTACAATCACATAGATAGGCAAAGTATCGGGGGGGGGGGGGGGGCCCCGGTGAGGTCCCCCAAGACTTCTCCTATCTCTGTGATTCTGTAATAAAAGGATCCTTTGGCTTTGTAGCAAGGCTTGTCGGTGATTAGATCCCATCCATGTGTTAATGACAGAGCTGTCCCTTGTCCGGAGTGGAGGAGGGGATGTGAATCCAGTGCAATGAGGTGGAGTAGGGACTGGCGAGGACGGGCTACAAGTGTTTCTCCGTCTTCCAGACAATTACAGGCTGCAGCCCTGGTCGGGGGTTTGTTGGCACCAATCAGAGCTCCCCGACCACAAAACTCCGCTATAAAAAGATCCGGAATCCAGACATGAAAAGACGGAGAAGGAGATGCAATGTTAGGGTGCTGAACCTGTGGCCCTCCAGCCAGGGCTGTCTTAATGAGAGGGCACAACTGGGCACTGCCCAGGGGCCCTGGCTGCATGGGGGGCCCCCTGCACTTTCCCCAAAGCAGCTGGTCCTTGAGCCCACACTGCCCTGAAATTGGGGGCCCCCATGATGGCACTGAGAGTGATAGATACACAGGGGAGGCAGCCTGCCTACCTACCTAATGTTTACCTGCACTGTCATCATTGTAGGGGCCCCAGAGCATTACTTTGCCCAGGGGCCCATAATGCTATTAAGACGGCCCTTCCTCCAGCCAGAGGTGTACCTAGCTTCAGGGCCCCAGTGCAAGAAAACATTAGACAGCAGAGCTCAGACTGAGAGGAAGAAAGCCGCACAGTGCCTTGAAAAAGTATTCATACCCCTCTGCTTCCACTACTGCGAGTTGTTGTGCGACTTGACACATGTGAAGTCGCACGACAAGTCAAAACCCAATGTATTTCAATGGTCCCAGTTCTAATTGGTGCGACTCCAAGTCGCAGCTAAACCAAAAAAAGTTTTCGCACTACTTTGTTTTCCGACTTTGGTGCGACTTGTTCTCACATGGTTTTCACCGTCGCATGACATCGCATCAAAAATCGCATTGCAAAGTTGCATTTTTTGGGGTTGCAATAGTGAAAACAGAGCCCAACATGACAAAATGTGGAAAATTTTAAGGGGTATGAATACTTTTTAGCGCATTACTTGCTAGATTTGCTAGGTTACTGTCTATCCCCCTGAGGAAGCCAATGTTTTGGCGAAACGTGTCGGGAAGATTTGATCCGTCACCATAACAGGCCTTTTACGATCTGTGCTATCAGCTCTATTTATTCTCCCTTCAGCTTACCGTGATGCATGAATCCGTTGTTACAGAGCCCAACGCCAAGAGCGACGGCCTCCTCTCTCGTCTGACAGTCGCCCTAAAAAAAAAAGAAATAAAAAAGGTAAAAAAATGACACATTTTTGTTACTTTTTATCTGCTGGGAAGAATGCTTGGAATTACCCAGAATCCCCCCTCCCCCCCCCCCCCCCGCTGAACAATTCCTCGCCGCCTCCCTCCCGCCGCGTTCATTCATGCTTTGTATAAATAGCGCCGCGCTTCTCCTGGCCACGGAAAACAGGAAGTTTTATTGACGGCTAAATGGGGAGCGGGATTGTTTTTTTTTTTTTTTTTTACGACTAATGAGGGACATTGTTGGGAGCCGAGCGCCGCCAGCAGCTCGAAAAAATGTGTTTGCTGAAACGTCGTCACCGATCCTCAACGTCGCCCAGGGAGGAAATCATCGCGGCTTTTATTTTCCTGAGATTGTTTTCCCGTCTCTGAACGCAACGCGGCGGATCCTTCGGAGAAAGAAACTTTCCAATTCTTACGGATTGTCTGAGACTTCCAGAGACGGGTCAGGGAGATGTCAGGGGGGGGAGGAGTGATGTCACTCAGCCGCACGCGCCTGCGGCCAAAATGTATCAACTCGAGAGACCAAATCAAAAAGCCTCGTTTATCTGGAAATGTCACGAGGCGGCGCACTGCGTCAGAGGAACGCGAAGAGGCGAGAAAATTTCCAAAACAAACCCCAAAACGCCGGAATCTGGATAACGTCTGCCGACATCAAAACCAAATTAATGAGCAAAACCGAAAATAACAAATTCTCACCCCCCCCTCCCCCCATATCTGCTCCGTAATCAGCGGCGTCTGTTCCGTATTCCGAGGCGGGAAGTTCAGGGGGCGCCGATAAACTTCTCAAACAATATTACTGTATATACTCCAGTATAAATCGAGTTTTTCAGCACAGTGAGGCATCAATGGGCACAGTAAGGCATCAATGGGCACAGTGAGGCCTCCAATGGGAACACTGAGGCCTCCAATGGGCACACTGAGGCCTCCAATGGGCACACTGAGGCCTCCAATGGGCACAGTGAGGCGTCCAATGGGCACAGTGAGGCGTCCAATGGGCACAGTGAGGCGTCCAATGGGCACAGTGAGGCGTCCAAACGAGAGGATGTCCGTGATAGGTGGAACACTGTGCCCATTTGCAGGCCTCACTGTGCCCATTGATGCCTCACTGTGACGGCGGCAGTGAGGCGACCAATGGGCACAGTGAGGCGTGCAATGGGCACAGTAAGGCATCCAATGGGCACAGTGAGGCATGCAACAAAACGAGAGGATGTCCGTGATAGGTGGAACACTGACTCACTGCTGGGAGACTGAGTGTTCCGCCTATCATGGACAAGAATGAGGCGCGGCTTCTGTACACTAGATCCAATGGGCACAGTGAGGCATCCAATGGGCACAGTGAGGCGACCAATGGGCACAGTGAGGCGTGCAATAGGCACAGTGAGGCATCCAAGGGGCACAGTGAGGCATCCAATGGGCACAGTGAGGCATGCAATGGGCACAGTGAGGCATGCAATGGGCACAGTGAGGCATGCAATGGGCACAGTGAGGCATGCAACAAAACGTGAGGATGTCCATGATAGGTGGAACACTGACTCACTGCTGGGAAACCGAGTGTTCCGCCTATCATGGAAGAGAATGAGGAGGAGGCGTGGCTTCTGTACACTAGATGGCCGCCGTCTGACTGCAATGCATGACATGGGCTGATCAGGTATGGCACAGTGAGGCATGCAATGGGCACAGTGAGGCTGCAATGGGCACAGTGAGGCTGCAATGGGCACAGTGAGGCTGCAATGGCTGCAAATGGGCATTGTTGACCCTCTTTTCCGCTTACAGTAGCTGCATTCTCACCCCTAGTATTATACTCGAGTCAATACGTTTTCCCATTTTTTTGTGGTAAAATTAGGTCCTTGGGTGAAATTTAACCCTTTTCCAGCCTGCTCCGGCATCCCCTTTAAATTTCTAATTGCTGGGGGGGGGGGGGGGGGGGTGTTGCGTGATGAGGTTTGGGAAGAATCGATCATCATGTGACCACTGTGATTGGGCCATATAAAGAAAGCGTACCGTTCAGATGCCCCATAGATAATGGATGATGGATCTCCTTACCTGAGATAGGAGCCAGTCCACCAGCTTGCTCCCGGGGATGACGGACTTGTAGGTCTTCAGGTGGTAATCACGATCCCTGGAAGGAGAGGAAACAAAAGATACATTATAGAGAATATCAGCCAACAGAAGAAACTCTTCATCCTCCATCACAGAACAGCCAATACTCTACAGTTCTCATTGTTGGGGTCACTATACCCCCCCCAGGGACAAGCCTGTAATAATGCACATCCTACAGTGGTGGTGACTCCTGTGCTCTGGAGGAACCATCAGAATGACAATGCTCCGGCATCTACTCCCCTTTATTCACTCCAAACTCTTTATGGAGCCATTTTGGAACTGCTGCGGATATTATGGGTACGGCCCGGCGCAAGATTTACACCCTCACCCTACGCATTTCTAGAGGTCAGACACAGCTCATGGAACCTCTAGGAACCCTTGAGAATGAGAATGTCTATATTATGGAGAGATTTCTCCTGAGTCTACTCCCCTTTATTCACTACAAACTTTTCATGGAGCGGTCCTGGAACTACGGTGGCACCATCAGATTTATGGAGCGGTCCTGGAACTATGGTGGCACCATCAGATTTATGGAGCGGTCCTGGAACTATGGTGGCACCATCAGATTTATGGAGCGGTCCTGGAACTACGGTGGCACCATCAGATTTATGGAGCGGTCCTAGAACTATGGTGGAACCATCAGACTTATGGAGAGGAAGAGGCCACCCCTGAGGAGTTCTCCTCCTCCCACCCGGGTGCACACCTCCTTCATCCGCCATGTCTGTAGGTACCAGGAAAGGGTTAATCGATCTTCTGGTAGTAAGAAGCTATTTCTGTCCCAGCGCCAGGAGGATCTGTTAATGGAATATTCTTATTAATCAGAGGTGAGAAGATTCTCCGTGTAATTATCTCTCGGTCACAGAACATTGTCCGTCGCTTCTTCCCTGAAGAGGCCGCAGCCGCCATTAACCCCTTCATCACCACTTCAAAGGAAGAGGAATTGTATCATAAAAGGGACAGAGATTGAAGATTCCATTGTGGTGACACCAAAAGATCCACGGAACCCTTCTCTTCCCTTGGCCGCGCTCATGTAAATAGAAAGGGAGAAGCTGCCGAAACATGTTTTCGTGGGACTGGGATTGCCGGAGTCATCATCAAACACTGGCACCTCTCGCCGCGCCAACACGCTAATTCTGCTTCTAAAGCAAAACTGTTCCGGGGCCAAACCTCAGACAGACGCCACCTTGTTCACACTGCTGGCTCCGGGACAGAGTGGAAAGACGAGCCGGCGGGGCTCTGGGTGTAAAAGGGAAACTCTTCACCATGGAAATATCTTCCTACCTGGGAGTGATTAGTAAAAAATGCCCAGGGCCACTTCCATGGACAGAACCCAGGGCCACTTCCATAGACAGAACCCAAAGCCACTTCAATAGACAGAACCCAGGGCCACTTCCATGGACAGAACCCAGGGCCACTTCCATAGACAGAACCCAGGGCCACTTCCATAGACAGAACCCAGGGCCACTTCCATAGACAGAACCCAAAGCCACTTCCATAGACAGAACCCAGGGCCACTTCCATAGACAGAACCCAGGGCCACTTTCATAGACAGAACCCAGGGCCACTTCCATAGACAGAACAGAACCCAAAGCCACTTCAATAGACAGAACCCAGGGCCACTTCCATAGACAGAACCCAGGGCCACTTCCATAGACAGAACCCAGGGCCACTTCCATAGACAGAACCCAGGGCCACTTCCATAGACAGAACCCAGGGCCACTTCCATAGACAGAACCCAGGGCCACTTCCATAGACAGAACCCAGGGCCACTTCCATAGACAGAACCCAGGGCCACTTCCATAGACAGAACCCAGGGCCACTTCCATTGACAGAACCCAGGGCCACTTCCATTGACAGAACCCAGGGCCACTTCCATAGACAGAAACCAGGGCCACTTCCATGGACAGAACAAGGGCCACTTCCATAGACAGAATCCAGGGCCACTTCCATTGACAGAACCCAGGGCCACTTCCATAGACAGAAACCAGGGCCACTTCCATGGACAGAACAAGGGCCACTTCCATAGACAGAACCCAGGGCCACTTCCATAGACAGAAACCAGGGCCACTTCCATAGACAGAAACCAGGGCCACTTCCATAGACAGAAACCAGGGCCACTTCCAATGATGGAACCCATGGCCACTTCCATAGACAGAACCCAGGGCCACTTCCATAGACAGAACCCAGGGCCACTTCCATAGACAGAACCCAGGGCCACTTCCATGGACATAACTAGGACAATTTCTAAGGACAGAACCAGGACAACTTCCAGGGAGAGAACCAGAGTCATATCCATGGATAATAGAACCAGGTCCATTGTCAGGGACAGAATCAAGGCAATTTTCATGAACAGAACCAGGGCCATTTAATGAATAGAACCAGGGCCATTTCAATGGCTAGGACCAGGGCCATTTCAATGGCTAGGACCAGGGCCATTTCCAGGGACAGAGAATAGGACTACTGCAGGAATTGTTCAGGGAAATCTGCGTCCTTGGTGTGGCTCTTCAAGTTGCAGTCCACTGTCTTTACTAGGAAGAGTACATATATCCATCATACTTTACAGCTGATAGCAGGAATCCAAAGACGGATTACGGCAGAATGGGGCCCTAGGTAAAGTAGCAGCTTTGGCCCCCCAGCCCTTCAATTGAAATGGGCACTGAGAAGTGGCCCTATCAGAGATCAACTGCCTCCCATGCATCTTCCCTTGTAGGGTGTCAGGCTGGTGCACAGCTCTCACCGTTGGCGCCATCTGATTTACTGCAGGAGGACAAAGGTTGGGGCTGAGGCCCCAGGACAACCATCGGGGCCCCCCTAGGGGTTCCCTGTGACCTGAAGTTTATTTTAAGGGCCCTTCTGGGGTAAAAAGGTTGAGAAGTGCTGCTTTGTAGACAATGTGCCTGTGGGGGGGCTGTTATTCTGTATATGAGGCGGACAACCAGGATGAGTTAATAGAGGGGAACACAAACAAGGAGAAGATTTATAGCGGAGAAGAGAACATGAAAGGAACAGGAGGGGATGAAGAATTTGCAGGGGGAGACCTGGCCGCTCCTCTGGGTTTAGTGGAGGTCTGGGGTGAGGCCGTCCATCTCCGGCCCTGTCCACCCTCTTCTAGTGAGGACAATTACCAATGAATGATGGAAGTCTATTCTTTCATACAACGCCGAGGCCACAAACAGTATAGGGCTGGTAATAAAAACACCCCGAGCCGAGGGCCATAGGAGCCGAGATCAGGAGGAACCGCCGACACACCCGATATCCCGATCTTATATTCAGGAGGAGCAAGTAGAACTTTATAAAGAAAACAAAAAGTAATAATCACCAACTATAGTTGTGATGTTTGTCTCTGGTGACACCGCACTAAAACAGCGGCAAATCTCCCATTTCTGGTGTCAATGCTCCTCAGCAACTAGACTGTTAAGGACGGCCGTTGGCTACAATGGACTTCTCCAGTGAGGTCACCAAGTATTTGCTGCAAGATCTCCGTCTGAAACCCAAATACACCTCGCATGGCTGGGAAGTCCACATCCGCACCTGATGGTGCCACCAGATACCCCATCAGTGAATTTAAAGTCACAGAACTCCAAATATTGCGTTTCACTTGTTCATTGTGAGAAAAAACATCACGGAAGTCACAGCTGGCCTTGCAAGGTCTCTTTATCAAAGTCAACATAGTTTTCACTATGACACCTTGAGGACTATGTTACCTTGTGGACTATGTCACCTTGAGAACTATGTCACCTCGTGGACTATGTCACCTTGAGAACTATGTCACCTTGAGAACTATGTCACCTCGTGGACTATGTCACCTTGAGAACTATGTCACCTCGTGGACTATGTCACCTTGAGAACTATGTCACCTCGTGGACTAAGTCACCTTGAGAACTATGTCACCTCGTGGACTATGTCACCTTGAGGACTATGTCACCTCGTGGACTATGTCACCTCGTGGACTATGTCACCTCGTGGACTATGTCACCTTGTGGACTATATCACCTCGTGGACTATGTCACCCCGTGAACTATGTCACCTCGAGAACTATGTCAACATGTGGACTATGTTGTCTTGAGGACCATGTTGCCTTTAGGATAATGTCACCTTGAGGTCTATGTAAACCTGTGGACTTTATTACCTTGAGGACTATGTCAACTTGTGGACTATCTCATCTTAAGGACTATGTTTCCTTTACGATTATGCCATCTTGAGGACTATATCAACATTTGAACTATGTCATTTTGAGGACTATGTTGCCTTCAGGAATATGTTGCCTTGAAGACTATGGCACCTCAAGGACTATGTCAACTTGTGGATTATGTCACCTTGATGACCATACCACCTGGTGACTATGTCACCTTGAGGATTATACCACCTTGAGGACTACGTCAACTTGTCGACTATCTCATTTCAAGGACTATGGCACCTCGAGGACTATGTCAAATTGTGGAATTATACCACGGTAAGAAACAAGGTCAATTTGTGGATTAGGTCACCTTGAGAACTGTGTTGCCTTGAGGATTATGTTGCCTTGAAGACTATGGCACCTTGATGACCATGCCACCTTGTGGACTATGTCACCTTTAGGACTGTATTAACTTGTGGACTATCTTGAGGACTATCTTTGAGGACTATCTTTCCTTCAGGATTATGTTGCCAAATTGTGGAAATATGTCATCATAAGAAACAAGGTTAACTTGTGGAATATGTCACCTTGAGAACTGTGTTGCCTTGAGGATTATGTCACCTTGAAGAATAACTGACTTTGATGAAGGGACCCTCTGATGTCCTAAAATGTCAGGCGTCTCGGCCTTAACGTGACCTTCTGTTCCATCAATAAACACATGAAATGCATATTTGGAGAGCGCTGTAACTGCAAATCTCCTGATACAGTATCTAAAATGGTGTCACAAGAAACGTTTCCACTACGAGAAGCTAAAGTCATTTCATTTCCTCCTCTTTGTAATGTACCAAGTCATTTATCGTTATTAATTATTAATAAATAGGAAAAACTCTTTCCATATCTACAGGCTTCCAGCGTGGTCACACTAGATGAAGACACCGAATTCGCCTTCAGGAGTCAGTTCACATGAAGCCCTCACTTATCATATAACGGTGATTATCATGGTGTAACATTGCCGATACAGAATCCGGATTGGTGCTTTGTGGTGGTCTTATCCCTTTATCCAGATTTATCTCGGTCATGTCAGAATTTTCCTGACTGATCGGATTATGGTAATTGTGATTGATAGGATGACCTCACCACGGCTCTTATCATGACAATGGCGGCTCCTCTGTACGGGCTCAGCCACCGGGGGTAAGCTCCGGGGAATAGACCCTCATAATCTGCCCTCAGCTGTGTGTCCCCAACAGAAATATCCATTAACCTTTCCTGTGGGTCATCCCATTTTGCTACTAAATTTGAAAAATTTTCACCCTATCAAAATTAAAAAAATGAAGGTTGTGATGCTAAATAAAATAAAAATATAGGAGGAAATAGACGGACCGGTAAAGAAAAAACAGCAAAAAAATTGCAAAAGAAAAACCAAACAGTAAGTGACTTGTAGGCTGCCATGGACTGGGGCCAGAAAAGGAAAATTAAGGTAAGTATTTGATCAGATTTTTCCATTTTCTCGACCATTGGCAATAAGAACAATAAGAACAATAAGTAATGTCCATCATCAATGAAAAGCTCACATTTTGTGGAGGTGACCCCACTCAATTAAGGTAAGTATTTGATACAATTTTTCAATTTTCTTGACCATTGGCAATAAGAACTTATGGGTAATGTCCATTATCAATGAAAAGCTCATGTTTGGGGAGGTGACCCCACCCAGCCGCACAAAAAAACAGCAAAAAATGTGCAAAAGAATAACTAAACAGTGACTTGTAGGCTTCCATGGACTGGGTCCAGAAAAGGAAAATTAAGGTAAGTATTTGGTCAAATTTTTCCATTTTCTTGACCATTGGCAATAAGAACAATAAGAACAATAAGTCATGTCCATCATCAATGAAAAGCTCACGTTTTGTGGAGGTGACCCCACTCAATTAAGGTAAGTATTTGATACAATTTTTCAATTTTCTTGACCATTGGCAATAAGAACTAAGAACTTATGGGTAATGTCCATCATCAATGAAAAGCTCACATTTGGGGAGGTGACCCCACCCAGCCGCACAAAGAAAGCCGCAAAAAATGCGCAAAAGAATAACCAAACAGTAAGTGACTTGTAGGCTGCCATGGACTGGGCCAGAAAAGGAAAATTAAGGTAAGTATTTGATCAAATTTTTCCAATTTTCTTGACCATTGGCAACAAGAACTGATAAGTAATGTCCACCATTAAAGAAAAGCTCGCGTTTTGGGGAGGTGACCTCACTCAATTAAGGTAAGTATTTGATAAAAAATGTAAATTTTATTGTTAACATTTTTCAATTTTCTTGACAATTGGTAATAAGAACTAAGAACTTATGGGTAACGTCCATCATCAATGAAAAGCTCAAATTTGTGGAGGTGACCCCACTCAATTAAAGTAAGTATTTGATCAAATTTTTCCATTTTCTTGACCATTGGCAACAAGAACTGATAAATAATGTCCACCATTAAAGAAAAGCTCACGTTTTGGGGAGGTGACCCTACTCAATTAAGGTAAGTATGCTCCACCCACTGCAGAAAACTACAGGAGGGGGCGGAGACAAGACCAGGGACTTTGTACAAGGAGAGAGCAGAGCTGTGGGAGGGGCCTAGCAGACCCCACCCACTACAGGCTGCCTGTAGAAAACTACAGGAGGGGGGTGGAGACAAGACCAGTCACCCTGCAGGAGGAGAGAGAGCAGAGTTGTGGGAGGGACCTAGCAGGCTCCACCCACTGCATGCTGCCCGTAGAAAACGACAGGAGGGGGGTGGAGACAAGACCAGCGGTGGGAGGGGCACAGCAGGCTCCACCCACTGCAGAAAACTACAAATTGGGGTGGATACAAGACCAGTTACCTTGTACAAGGAGAAAGAGCAGAGCTGTGGGAAGGGCTTAGCAGGCTCCACCCACTGCAGGCTGCCTTTACTAATGGATAAATGGTAATATTAAGTGCTTATATGTTGGGACGGTTGATTCCCCCGGAGATATAGGTTCTCCCGCATTACACAGAGGGCGCCCTCGGCTCACGCCTTCGCCATGACAAACTCGCACTCATCCACCACACACAACCTTTTTTTTTTTTTTTGGCGCACTTACTTGACAACCGGCGTCAGCAGGCTGTGCAGGCGGCAGTAGAGTCGGACACCCTGGGAAATAAAAAGAGGAAAAATATCTGATTAAATATCATTCGAATGAGAACAGCGGAGAACACACAACGGGGCTTATTCCATAAAACACAACAGGAGCCGTGGCGCAGGACACGCGAGTCATCTGATTGGATGGATTTAATCACATCAAGGCAATAAAGGAGATGAAGCCTCATAAAATGATCAGACATGGGGGGATGGGAGGAGGGGGGTGGGGGGCATACTGGTAGTGACGCGTCAGCACCCGGTCACATCTGTACATCTACAGGAGCACTCAGACCAATCAGCTGATGGCAGGATGACCAACACCGAGAACGTTAAATATTGACCTGCTGCATGCCGTGCATTGTGGGAAATGTTCTCCATGGAAAACCAGCGTCTGGGGACGAAACCAGAGGGGGGGGGGGTTCCTGGGGAGTCCTCAACTCCACGCACATTTCGGGGGTTCCCACCCAGCCTGATGGATCATTGATAAGATCAAAGGAGCGGGAAGACACCCCAAACTCACCTTGGACATGATGTCCTCCAGCTCACTTCTGGCTTTGTACGTTCCGTCGTCGTATCGGAAGCGATAGAGAACTTGCTCGTTCTTAAATTGGTGCTTGTCTGAAACTGAGGAAAGCGGAGATTAATAAATGATGGGGATCAACCACAGGTAATGACTCTACAGGTAATGGCCCCACAGGTAATGACCCCACAGGTAAGGACCCCACCAGTACAGTACACAGGTAATGACTCTACAGGTAATGACCCTACAGGTAATGACCCCACAGGTAATGACCCCACAGGTAATGACTCTACAGGTAATGACTCTACAGGTAATGACTCTACAGGTAATGACTCTACAGGTAATGACCCCACCAGTACAGTACACAGGTAATGAGCCCACAGGTAATGACCCCACCAGTACAGTACACAGGTAATGACTCTACAGGTAATGACCCCACAGGTAATGACTCTACAGGTAATGTCCCCACCAGTACAGTACACAGGTAATGAGCTCACAGGTAATGACCCCACCAGTACAGTACACAGGTAATGAGCCCACAGGTAATGACTCTACAGGTAATGACCCCACCAGTACAGTACACAGGTAATGAGCCCACAGGTAATGACTCTACAGGCCATGACCCACCAGGTACGGTACACAGGTAATGAGCCCACGGGTAATGATGCCAAAGGTAATAACTATGGTGGTAATGACTCTACAGGTAATGACTCCACCAATACAGTCCACAGGAACAGACTCTACAGGCCATGACTCTACAGGTAATGATTCCACAGGTACAGACTCTACAGGTAATAATTATGGCAGCAATAACTCTACAGGTACAGTACACAGGTAATGACACTCCAGGTAATGACTCTACAGGCAATGACCCCACGGGTAATGACTCTACAGGTAATGACACTCGAGGTAATGACACTCGAGGTAATGACCCCACGGGTAATGACTCTACAGGTAATGACACTCGAGGTAATGACACTCCAGGTAATGACACTCCAGGTAATGACACTCCAGGTAATGACACTCCAGGTAATGACACTCCAGGTAATGACACTCCAGGTAATGACACTCCAGGTAATGACACTCCAGGTAATGACTCTACAGGTAATGACTCTACAGGTAATGACTCTACAGGTAATGACTCTACAGGTAATGACTCTACAGGTAATGACTCTACAGGTAATGACTCCACCAATACAGTCCACAGGAACAGACTCTACAGGCCATGACTCTACAGGTAATGATTCCACAGGTACAGACTCTACAGGTAATAATTATGGCAGCAATAACTCTACAGGTACAGTACACAGGTAATGACACTCCAGGTAATGACTCTACAGGCAATGACCCCACGGGTAATGACTCTACAGGTAATGACACTCGAGGTAATGACACTCGAGGTAATGACCCCACGGGTAATGACTCTACAGGTGATGACACTCGAGGTAATGACACTCGAGGTAATGACCCTACAGGTAATGACCCTACAGGTAATGACAATCCAGGTAATGACCCTCCAGGTAATGACCCTCCAGGTAATGACCCTCCAGGTAATGACACTCCAGGTAATGACTCTACAGGTAATGACACTCCAGGTAATGACCCCACGGGTAATGACACTCCAGGTAATGACTCTACAGGTAATGACTCTCCAGGTAATGACACTCCAGGTAATGACACTCCAGGTAATGACACTCCAGGTAATGACACTCCAGGTAATGACACTCCAGGTAATGACACTCCAGGTAATGACACTCCAGGTAATGACTCTACAGGTAATGACTCTACAGGTAATGACTCTACAGGTAATGACTCCACCAATACAGTCCACAGGAACAGACTCTACAGGCCATGACTCTACAGGTAATGATTCCACAGGTACAGACTCTACAGGTAATAATTATGGCAGCAATAACTCTACAGGTACAGTACACAGGTAATGACTCTACAGGCAATGACCCCACGGGTAATGACACTCCAGGTAATGACACTCCAGGTAATGACACTCCAGGTAATGACACTCCAGGTAATGACACTCCAGGTAATGACCCCACAGGTAATGACCCTACAGGTAATGACACTCCAGGTAATGACACTACAGGTAATGACCCTACAGGTAATGACACTCCAGGTAATGACACTCCAGGTAATGACACTCCAGGTAATGACCCTACAGGTAATGACTCTCCAGGTAATGACACTCCAGGTAATGACTCAGATAATAGTGATAGAGATAATAATCTCTAGTTAATGTCTCTTTAGGCAAAGACTATGTAATGACTCCATAGGTAATGGTCCCACAGGTAATGTCTCTATAGGTATTGATACCACATGAAATAACTCTATAGGTAATAATTATGGTGGTAATTGTACTGAGCTGCCAGATCTCACTATCAGTTGTCTATTTATTATAATTAACCCTGTGTGTGTACTGAGCTGTCAGATCTCATTATCAGTTGTTTATTTACTTTAGTTAACCCTGTGTGTGCGTGTGCTGAGCTGTCAGATCTCATTATCAGTTGTACACTAGATGTACAGGAACGTCTGTCCCAACAAAGGGTTAAAGATCTCATTGTTTGGGTATTGCTGATGCATTTCAGTCCAGTCTGTCTCGGAAGTCTCCCTAAATCAGCACACTGCAGATGATTCTGAACAATCCAGGCTGTGAGGGGTTCTCAGAGGTGGAAGGACAAGAGACAATGCATGAAGGATGATATATATGAATGTCTTTGTGCCCGGTACTGTGGGCTGTAGGGGGCGCCGTCTCTCTCGCTGCGGATGAGTGGGACAGCCGGGTGATAAAACGTCTCAGCGCAGATAAATAATTTACTCGACAAGCAGCAAGCAGAGAAGTCCGAGAGATTTCACAACACATTTCACAAGACTGAGCGGGGGAGGGGAGGGGGGAAATCCTTCGATCACAGCGGGCACAGCCCTCAATACAATCAGATCTGACCTGACTCCATGTGGATCCAACAGGCCAGATCTCCGCCCCACCCGGGGAGTCATTCTAGGGAAATTCCCAGCCTTTAATGGAGCAGGCGGGCAAAGGGTTACAGCAATCTACAATCCCCTCCCTACCATTGCAAAGTACATGGATCTTATTCCCCCCATTATGACCCGCTGCAGACCGGCAGAGCACTGAAATCCCAAGAAATGCCGACTCCACATTCTTCTGCTGGACTACAAAACTCCTCCTCCTTATGTTAAGAGGAGATGGGGGAGGTGTCCTGTAGTCCAGGACAAGAGAATCGGGCAGGGCTGACACCACTGTTGACTGCAAGAGCAGAAAATGTCAGCTGATCCTGCCAGATATCCAGGGAGCGCCTAACTTCCTGTAGTGAGCCGACAACGCTGCTTCCGCTGCACTGCAGTATTGCCAGCCTTGCCTAAGTTCCTGTCTGCTGGACTACAGAACATCTCCCACCTCTCACTATCTACATAAAATTTAGGCCCAGATTCTTGTAGAATGGCGTAAAACTGCGGCGGCGTAACGTATGTCATTTACGTTACGCCGCCGCAAGTTTTAAAGGCAAGTGCTTTATTCACAAAGCACTTGCCTGTAAAGTTGCGGCGGCGTAGCATAAATACCCCGGCGCAAGCCCGCCTAATTCAAATGAGCCGGGTAGGGGGCGTAGAGCATTTAAATTAGGCGCGTTCCCACGCCGAACGTACTGCGCATGTGCCGTCCCTAAAATTTCCCGACGTGCATTGCGCTAAATGACGTCGCAAGGACGTCATTGGTTTCAACGTGAACGGAATTGGCGTCCAGACCCATTCACGGACGACTTACGCAAACAACGTAAATTTTTAAATTTCGAAGCGGGAACGACGGTCATACTTAACATTGGTTGCCCCTCATATAGCAGGGGCAACTTTACGCCGCGCAAACCTAACGTAAACGTCGTAACTGCACTGCGTCGACCGCCCGTACGTTCGGGAATTTGCGTATCTAGCTAATTTGCATACACGACGGGGAAAAAGACGGAGGCGACACCTAGCGGCGAAAAAAAATATTGCATTTAAGATCCGCCTTACGCCTGTCGGATCTAATGGATATCTATGCGTAACTGATTCTAAGAATCAGTCGCATAGATACGACAGCCCAGATTAGGACTTACGACGATGCACATTGCGTTGCGCCGTCGTAAGCCTTTTCAGAATCTGGGCCATAGTGTTCTGTAGTCCACTGTTGACTGCAAGAGCAGAAAATGTCAGCTGATCCTGCCAGATATCCAGTGAGCGCCTAACTTCCTGTAGTGAGCCGACAATGCTGCTTCCGCTGCACTGCAATGTTGTCAGCCCTGCCGAGTTCTCCTCTGCTGGACTACAGAATATTATATTTTATGTAGATAATGAGAGGTGGGAGATGTTCTGTAGTCCAGCAGGCTGACAGTACTGCAGTGCAGCGGAAGCAGCGTTGTCGGCTCACTACAGGAAGTCAGGAGCTCCCTGGATATCTGGCAGGATCAGCTGACATTTTCTGCTCTTGCAGTCAACACTGGTGTCAGCCCTGCCCCGTTCTCTTAGTTATCTCCTCTGTAATTAATGGAGCAGGGGGGGGGGGGTGTTTGATTATTTAGGGCTGCTCAGTGTTTCACAGGCCGTTTTTTATTTTCTCCTCGCTGTCTTCTAGAGAATTCTAGAAGTAGAGAGGGAGGAAGAACAGAGCAGACAGCCTGAATATTTATGGAACTCTAGCCAGTCCCTGGGGAGGAGTGCCCAGTAGGTGGTGAGAGAACCCATAAATAGTCTGTGGCCTGAGCAGGAGTGTGCAATGATCCTGGATCCAGTCCGAAAGGAGGAGGACACTGCACTACAATAGGAATGGGGGGTGGGGGGGGGTCCACCATTTATTTCATTGTAGGAGATATGGGTGTTTTTTTTTTTACTAAAGCTGAAGAGTGCAAAATCCGGCTCACTTCTACATAGAAACCAATCAGCTTCCAGGTTTTATTGAAAAAGGTTAATTGAACAATCTGAGGTTAGAAGCTAATTGGTTTCTATGCAGAAGTGAGCCTGATTTTGCACTCTCCATCTCTAGTAAATCCACCCCTACGGTCTCCAATGTTTGGGGCGGTCTCCAATGTTTGGGATGGTAATGTTTGGGACGGTCTCCAATGTATGGGACGGTCTCCAATGTTTGGGGCGGTCTCCAATGTTTGGGGCGGTCTCCAATGTTTGGGGCGGTCTCCAATGTTTGAGATGGTAATGTTTGGGACGGTCTCCAATGTATGGGACGGTCTCCAATGTTTGGGGCGGTCTTCAATGTTTGAGATGGTAATATTTGGGACGGTCTCCAATGTTTGGGACGGTCTCCAACGTTGGGTCGGTCGCCAACGCTTGGGTCGGTCACCAACGATTGGGTCGGTCGCCAACGCTTGGGTCGTTCACCAACGCTTGGGTCGGTCGCCAACGCTTGGGACGGTCTCCAACGCTTGGGATGGTCTCCAATATTTGGGACGGTCCCCAATGCAAACATTGGGGAGGTCTCCAATGTTTGGGACGGTCTCCAATGTTTGGGGCGGTCTCCAATGTTTGGGGCGGTCTCCAATGTTTGGGGCGGTCTCCAATGTTTGGGGCGGTCTCCAATGTTTGGGGTGGTAATGTTTGGGGCGGTCTCCAATGTTTGGGGCGGTCTCCAATGTTTGGGTGAGGTCTCCAATGTTTGGGGCGGTCTCCAATGTTTAAGATGGTAATGTTTGGGTCGGTCTCCAACGCTTGGGTCGGTCTCCAACGCTTGGGACGGTCTCCAACGCTTGGGACGGTCCCCAATGCAAACATTGGGGAGGTCTCCAATGTTTGGGTGAGGTTTCCAATGTTTCGGACGGTCTCCAATGTTTCGGACGGTCTCCAATGTTTGGGTGAGGTCTCCAATGTTTGGGTGAGGTCTCCAATGTTTGGGTGAGGTCTCCAATGTTTGGGTGAGGTCTCCAATGTTTGGGTGAGGTCTCCAATGTTTGGGTTAGGTCTCCAATGTTTGGGTGAGGTCTCCAATGTTTGGGTGAGGTCTCCAATGTTTGGGTGAGGTCTCCAATGTTTGGGTGAGGTTTCCAATGTTTCGGACGTTCACCAACGCTTGGGTCGGTCGCCAACGCTTGGGACGGTCTCCAACGCTTGGGATGGTCTCCAATATTTGGGACGGTCCCCAATGCAAACATTGGGGAGGTCTCCAATGTTTGGGACGGTCTCCAATGTTTGGGGCGGTCTCCAATGTTTGGGGCGGTCTCCAATGTTTGGGATGGTAATGTTTGGGGCGGTCTCCAATGTTTGGGGCGGTCTCCAATGTTTGGGCGAGGTCTCCAATGTTTGGGCGAGGTCTCCAATGTTTGGGGCGGTCTCCAATGTTTAAGATGGTAATGTTTGGGTCGGTCTCCAACGCTTGGGTCGGTCTCCAACGCTTGTTTCGGTCTCCAACGCTTGGGACGGTCTCCAACGCTTGGGACGGTCCCCAATGCAAACATTGGGGAGGTCTCCAATGTTTGGGTGAGGTTTCCAATGTTTCGGACGGTCTCCAATGTTTCGGACGGTCTCCAATGTTTGGGTGAGGTCTCCAATGTTTGGGTTAGGTCTCCAATGTTTGGGTTAGGTCTCCAATGTTTGGGTTAGGTCTCCAATGTTTGGGTGAGGTCTCCAATGTTTGGGTGAGGTCTCCAATGTTTGGGTGAGGTCTCCAATGTTTGGGTGAGGTCTCCAATGTTTGGGTGAGGTCTCCAATGTTTCGGACGGTCTCCAATGTTTCGGACGGTCTCCAATGTTTCGGACGGTCTCCAATGTTTCGGACGGTCTCCAATGTTTGGGTTAGGTCTCCAATGTTTGGGTGAGGTCTCCAATGCTTGGGACGGTCTCCAATGCTTGGGACGGTCTCCAATGCTTGGGACGGTCTCCAATGCTTGGGACGGTCTCCAATGTATGGAACAGTCTCCAATGCTTGGGACGGTCTCCAATGTTTGGGACGCACGGCGTGTATAAGGAGAGGAAATGCGGTGAATAGAAGAAGTCAGGATTTCCTCGGGCTGAAGGAAGTTTACATTGCTGTGTTTGTATTTATAGCGTCCGTCTAGACGAAAGCCAGCTTCCTCCAGGAATCCATGTTTAGGTCTCTATACAGTAGGAATATCTCTGATATCACCCATCGTATGGGGGAGGGGGGGGTGTCTACAATGGCCGTCTCACGCAGAAGGATGACAAGGACAGAGAACGAGGACATCTCATACCAGACAATGGACAAACAATAGAGACCCAAGACATTTGACCCCATTGAATCTACATGGTGATCTATGGTGGTTCCTGTTCCTGATAAGTTCACCTGATGATTGACTTCTTATGAAGCGGCTTGTTGGACTCCTCTATCCACCTCTCCAGTATGGATTAGGGGAGGGGGATCCATTTGGTCTATCTATGGCCAGCTTAAAGACTTCATGTCTATTGGTAGAGGATCCATATCCAGCTCCTCGCTTCCACCTAGTCTGGAATACAACAGCCAGCAGAGCAGATTCCGCCACCCAGGGCCGGCCCTACCATGGGTCCCAGGCAGCACTTTGAGAGGGGCAGCAAATTGAACCATGGCCGCCTCTCCTTCTCTTATATTTACACAGCAAATTGTCAACCAATATTTTTGTGTCCAGCAGTTGTGTGTGTCATGACAAATGCCCCCCCCCCCCAAGCAGCTTTGCCTGCCCTATAGTACCCTAGCCTGTTTACATACTACCCCAGTCTGCTCCTATACTGCCCTAGCCTGTCCATATACTACCCTAGCATGCCCATTTACTACCCTAGCCTGTCCGTATACTACCCTAGCCTGCCCGTATACTACCCTAGCATGCCCATTTACTACCCTAGCCTGTCCGTATACTACCCTAGCCTGCCCGTATACTACCCTAGCATGCCCATTTACTACCCGAGCATGCCCATTTACTACCCGAGCATGCCCATTTACTACCCTAGCCTGTCTCTATACTACCCTAGCCTGTCTTTATACTACCCTAGCCTGTCCCTATACTAGCCTAGCCTGTCCATATACTAGCCTAGCCTGTCCATATACTAGCCTAGCCTGTCCATATACTAGCCTAGCCTGTCCATATACTAGCCTAGCCTGTCCATATACTAGCCTAGCCTGTCCATATACTAGCCTAGCCTGTCCATATACTAGCCTAGCCTGTCCATATACTAGCCTAGCCTGTCTCTATACTAGCCCAGCCTGTCTCTATACTACCCTAGCCTGTCTCTATACTACCCTAGCCTGTCTCTATACTACCCTAGCCTGTCTCTATACTACCCTAGCCTGTCTTTATACTACCCTAGCCTGTCCCTATACTAGCCTAGCCTGTCCCTATACTAGCCTAGCCTGTCCATATACTAGCCTAGCCTGTCCATATACTAGCCTAGCCTGTCCATATACTAGCCTAGCCTGTCTCTATACTACCCTAGCCTTTCTCTATACTACCCTAGCCTGTCTCTATACTACCCTAGCCTGTCTCTATACTACCCTAGCTTGTCCCTATACTACCCTAGCCTGTCTATATACTACCCTAGCCTGTCTATATACTACCCTAGCCTGTCCATATACTACCCTAGCCTGTCCATACACTACCCCAGCCTGTCCATATACTACCCAGCCTGTCTATATACTACCCCAGTCTGCTCCTATAATGCCCTAGCCTGTCTCTATACTACCCTGTACTGTAATGTCTGCCTTTATTTTGTTAAGCGCTGCGCTACATAAAAACTGTATAATAATAATACCCTAGCCCGCCCCTATACTACCCAAGTCTGCCCCTATACTACCCTAGCAAGCCCCTTGGAATTGAACATAAAGGGATGTCATAAATTAGCATATAGCAAAGTGCTGTTGCATGTAAAGCTGACTTGTGGGCACTGATGATTTTAATTATCGTGATATAAAATAATGGATGTGGGGGGGCTTTTTGGTCGGTGGAATTTTTTTTTTTGGGGGGGGGGGGGGAGCATTTCATTCTTGGGCCCAGGCAGCACAATGTCTTGGGCCAGCCCTGCCACCACCCATACTGTTGAATGTGAATAGAGGGATCTATAGATTTTCTCTCATGGAGCCAGCAGAGCGGATTCCGCCACCCATACTGTATAACGCAGATGGAGGAATCTATAGATTTTCTTTCATGCAGCCAGCAGAGCGGATTCCGCCACCCATACTGTATAACGCAGATGGAGGAATCTATAGATTTTCTTTCATGGAGCCAGCAGAAGAAGTGAGAGAAAGCCATGGTTGTATGTATGGGAAGCCCCTGGGTAGGGTTTTAATCATTCTCTACTTTATCCACAATAATAATAAAATAAATTGGCTTTTGATCTATTGACAATCGATTATATCTCTGTTAATGCTGAGCAGTTAGAAGACAGAACATTGGGATGTACAAGTCCAGGGGGT
Source organism: Rana temporaria (assembly GCF_905171775.1). Classification (NCBI taxonomy): domain Eukaryota; kingdom Metazoa; phylum Chordata; class Amphibia; order Anura; family Ranidae; genus Rana; species Rana temporaria. The sequence goes on along the minus strand of NC_053500.1, from coordinate 3,441,671 downwards.
CTCACCATGGTGGATGATGCCGTTCTCCAGCAGAGCCTGGCCCAGATTGACGCCTTCCTCCGGCTTGCCGATTTCTCCGTTCTCCATCAACCAGGACACCAATTCGCTGCGGGGACACAGAACGTGGACATGTTAAAGGCAGGAAATGTTTTGGTTCTCCATCAAGTATCATGTTGGGCTGTGACCAGAGTGGATGCATAGGGCCCGGGGCCCATAAAATTACCGGGCCCATAAGATTACGGGGCCCATATTACAGGTATGACCTACAATGGAGCGATGGTTGTATCTTCCTATACATAGGATATATTAATGTCGGCTTTCTATTGGGGACAGAATAAGAAGTGATGACAATTTACTGTGCCACCCATTCACTGAAGATAAAAGGATCCCAATTCTCTGATACAAATCCAGAAATTGTTCTGCCTCATCAGTAAAAGAACTGTGAACATTCGCGGCTGTAATGTCTATGAACAAACATCCCAGCTCTCCCCCCCTCCTCCTCCAGTTGCCTGTGAACCATATGTGGCTCTGGAGGTCTTTTTGATCCCCTTTAGCAAAGAAGAACAGGCTTTGTTTGTGGCTTGTGGATTATTTCCCAGGATTCTATCCATGCAGAATAGCTACGTTTTATTTCACGTGGACTACTACAGTATATGTGGAGGAACATGTATCACCCTCAGGGGCCCTCATGTCCTACACCTTAGGGGGGCATCAAATCCTATAAATCAGGTGCCCAGCATATATTAAACATCGGGGGCCCACCATATTCTATACATCAGGGGCCCACCATATTCTATACATCAGGGGCCCACCATATTCTATACATCAGGGGCCCACCATATTGCTACAGATTAAGGGGCCGTCATATCCTATAAATCAGGTTCCCATAACATACTACACATTAGAAGCCCATCATAGCCTATAAATCAGGTGCCCAGCATATTACTACACACTAGGGGCCCACTAGGAGGGGAAGTTCTCTTGTTTAGAATAAAGATGGTGGAGTGATGGGGTGGAAGTTCTCTCATCTAGAGTGAGGATAGTGGAGTAATAGGGTAGAGGTTATATTGTCTAGAGTGGAGATGGTGGAGGGATAGAGTGGAGGTTCTAGTCTAGAGTAATGAGGGTGGAATGATAGGGTAGATGTCCTCTTGTCTACAGTAAAGATGGTGGAGTGATAGGGTGGAAGTTCTAGTCTAGAGTAAAGATGGTGGAAGTTCTAGTCTAGAGTAAAGATGGTGGAAGTTCTAGTCTAGAGTAAAGATGGTGGAATGATAAAGTGGAAGTTCTGTGGCCTAAAGTAAAGGTGGTATGGTATGGGGTGGACGTTCTCTTGTCTAGAGTAAAGGTAGTGGAGTGATAAGATGGAAGTTCTCTCATTTGAGGAAAGGTAGTGGAGTGATATGATAGGTTGGAAGTTCTCACAAGAGTAAAGGGGAGTAGAGTGATAGGGTGGAATTTCTCTCATCAAGGGTAAGGATGGTGGAGTGATAGGGTTGAAGTTCTCTTGCCTAGAGTAAAGATAGTGGAGAGGTAGGGTGGAAGATCTCCCATCTATAGTAAAGGTAGTGGAGTGATATGATAGGGTGGAAGTTCTCTTGTCATTGATGAAAAGGTTTGGTTTGGGTTGGGTGCTGGGATGGTCCCCGGGGTCCTATATTTTTGGGGTAAATTTATGGAGAACGATTCTTCGTCCCGCCGTACTAGACATTTGAGGCAGAACTGGTTTGGTGAGAGAGGTGTCATTGATGGTGTCACTGTTGGTGTCACTGTTGGCGTCACTGTTTATGTCATTGATGGTGTCACTGTTGGCGTCACTGTTTATGTCATTGATGGTGTCACTGTTAGTGTCACTGTTCTTGTCGCTGTTGGTGTCATTGATGGCGTCACTGTTGGTGTCATTGTTGGTGTCACTGTTGGTGTCCTTGTTGACGTCACTGTTGGTGTCACTGTTGGTGTCACTGTTGGTGTCACTGTTGGCATCATTGTTGGTGTCACTGTTGGTGTCATTGATGGCGTCACTGTTGGCGTCGCTGTTGGTGTCATTATTGGATTCACTGTTGGTGTCTATGATGGCGTCGCTGTTGGTGTCATTGATGGTGTCATTTTTGGCGTCACTGTTGTTGTCATGGTTGGTGTCACTGTTGCCGTCATTGATGGCGTAATTGTTGGTGTCACTGTTGGCGTCACTGTTGGCGTCACTGTTGGCGTCATGGTTGGTGTCACTGTTGCCGTCATTGATGGCGTCACTGTTGGCGTCACTGTTGGCGTCATTGTTGGCGTCACTGTTGCCGTCATTGATGGCGTCACTGTTGCCGTCATTGTTGGTGTCATTGTTGGTGTCACTGATCGCGTCATTGTTGGTGTCATTGTTGGCGTCACTGTTGCCGTCATTGATGGCGTCACTGTTGGTGTTACTGTTGCCGTCATTGTTGGTGTCACTGTTGCCGTCATTGTTGGTGTCATTGATGGTGTCATTGTTGGCGTCATGGTTGCCGTCATTGATGGCGTCACTGTTGGTGTCACTGTTGCCGTCATTGTTGGTGTCACTGATGGCGTCATTGATGGCGTCACTGTTGCCGTCATTGTTGGTGTCACTGATCGCGTCATTGTTGGTGTCACTGTTGCCGTCATTGTTGGTGTCATTGATGGTGTCATTGTTGGCGTCATTGTTGGCGTCATGGTTGCCGTCATTGATGGCGTCACTGTTGGTGTCACTGTTGCCGTCATTGTTGGTGTCACTGATGGCGTCATTGATGGTGTCACTGATCGCGTCATTGTTGGTGTCACTGTTGCCGTCATTGTTGGTGTCATTGATGGTGTCATTGTTGGCGTCATTGTTGGCGTCATGGTTGCCGTCATTGATGGCGTCACTGTTGGTGTCACTGTTGCCGTCATTGTTGGTGTCACTGATGGCGTCATTGATGGTGTCACTGTTGGTGTCATTGTTGGTGTCATGGTTGGTGTCACTGTTGCCGTCATTGATGGTGTCATGGTTGGTGTCATTGTTGGCGTCACTGTTGCCGTCATTGATGGTGTCACTGTTGGCGTCACTGTTGGCGTCATTGATGGTGTCACTGTTGGTGTAATGGTTGGTGTCACTGTTGACGTCATTGTTGGTGTCACTGTTGGCGTCATTGTTGGTGTCATTGATGGCGTCATTGATGGTGTCACTGTTGGCGTCACTGTTGGCGTCATTGATGGTGTCACTGAATGTCTCCTCCAGGTCTGGTGTCGTCTCTTCTTCTGATGACACAACGATTCTCCGTGGTCACAGATATCAGGACACCATTCGGGGCCGTCACATGCTCTGTCATATCGGATATAAAGCGGATCGGAGGTTGTCTCCAGTACTGAGCGCGCTCCGATACTCGGCATCAAACGTCTTCCCATTCCTATTTATAATTAGCCGAGACCAAATATTCCCCCTCCCCCTCTCCGGGTGAGGAAAATCCATTTCATGGGAAGCCGCTTCCTGCCATTAATAAAATGAAAGATTCCTTTTAACTCGGCGTGCCGCTTGTGCTGAATGAGAAACAGCGTCCCGTAAATGTGTTTACAGCATGACGGCAAATCTCCAGCCGTATCGCACCGCGCCGGCGCAGAACCCAGCGAACCGCCGGCCTTAAAGAGACAGCAACCTTAAAATAGAACATTTCCTATAAAAACCAGATGGGGAGCCGTGTGTCAGGATTGTAGGTGGGAACCCCTCATAATGGGGCACAGCGGGGGTACAGACCCGGGAACTCAGCACAGGGATGGTGGGAACTCCTCATAATGGGGCACAGCGGGGGTACAGACCCGGGAACTCAGCACAGGGATGGTGGGAACCCCTCATAATGGGCACAGCGGGTGTACAGACCCGGGAACTCAGCACAGGGATGGTGGGAACCCCTCATAATGGGGCACAGCGGGGGGTACAGACCCGGGAACTCAGCACAGGGATGGTGAGAACCCCTCATAATGGGCACAGCGGGTGTACAGACCCGGGAACTCAGCACAGGGATGGTGGGAACTCCTCATAATAGGGCACAGCGGGTGTACAGACCCAGGAACTCAGCACAGGGATGGTGGGAACCCCTCATAATGGGCACAGCGGGTGTACAGACCCGGGAACTCAGCACAGGGATGGTGGGAACCCCTCATAATGGGCACAGCGGGTGTACAGACCCGGGAACTCAGCACAGGGATGGTGGGAACCCCTCATAATGGGCACAGCGGGTGTACAGACCCGGGAACTCAGCACATGGATGGTGGGAACCCCTCATAATGGGCACAGCGGGTGTACAAACCCGGGAACTCAGCACATGGATGGTGGGAACCCCTCATAATGGGCACAGCGGGTGTACAGACCCGGGAACTCAGCACAGGGATGGTGGGAACCCCTCATAATGGGCACAGACCCGGGAACTCAGCACAGGGATGGTGGAAACCCCTCATAATGGGCACAGCGGGTGTACAGACCCGGGAACTCAGCACAGGGATGGTGGGAACCCTCATAATGGGCACAGCGGGTGTACAGACCCGGGAACTCAGCACAGGGATGGTAGGAACCCCTCATAATGGGCACAGCGGGTGTACAGACCCGGGAACTCAGCACAGGGATGGTGGGAACCCCTCATAATGGGCACAGCGGGTGGACTGGGCAGGGCAGGGTGGAGCGGCGGGCAGACTGGGTCTTCGCTCTTCTATATTTGGCCGCGGGGAAGATTCGGAGTCTCTGAGCTGCGGGCGATAAGTGGGAATTTTTTTTTCATTGTAAATTGGTCTCAAGAGCCTGGATTCACGCCGGGACCCCGGAGCGGGGGATGGGGCGCCCGTCAGCGGCGGGCTCATTACGTATGCGGCCCGCGACTCGGCGGAGCTTTTCAGGTCAGCGCCATGAATGGATCTTTTCTACTCACTTTCCATGGAAGCATTTGGAGACGGTGCTGAATTTCCTCCTCCGGTCCTTGATCAGGTTGGATTTCTTGCTGACCATGTGATAGAGCTTCTCGCCTTTCTCCGCGATCATCACATAGGCGTCCCGCTCCATCCCCAGCTTCAGACCTACAACAACAACAACACCGGGTCAGGGCACCTGAGCGCCAACGCTAGCCAATCATCAACTGGTTACCATCCACACAGCTGAAGATCCAGAACAGAACATAATAAAACAAAATAGAATAGAACAGGACAGAGTATAATAGAACAGAACAAAACAGAATAGAATAGGACAGAATATAATAGAACAGAACAGAATATACTAGAACAGAACAAAACAGAATATAATATAATATAATAGAATAGAACAGGACAGAATATAATTGAATATGATATAATAGAATACAACAGAACAGAATATAATAGAACAGAATAAAAAAAGAACAGAATATAATAGAACAATATCAGTGCCCATCAATGCTGCCTTTCGGTGCCGCATCATCAATGTCCATCAGTGCCACCTATGTGCAGCCTCATCAGTGCCCAAAATTGCCATCTATCAGTGCCCATCATTTCCCCCAATCAGTGCCCATCATTGCCACCTATCAGTGCCCATCATTGCCACCTATCAGTGCCCATCATTGCCATCTATCAGTGCCCATCATTGCCATCTATCAGTGCCCATCATTGCCATCTATCAGTGCCCATCATTGCCGCCTATCAGTGCCCATCATTGCTGCCTATCAGTGCCCATCAATGCCACCTATCAGTGCCCATCATTGCCGCCTATCAGTGCCCATCATTGCAGCCTATCAGTGCCCATCATTGCCATCTATTAGTGCCCATCATTGCCATCTATCAGTGCCCATCATTGCCATCTATCAGTGCCCATCATTGTAGCCACATCAGTGCCCATCATTGTAGCCACATCAGTGCCCATCATTGTAGCCACATCAGTGCCCATCATTGTAGCCACATCAGTGCCCATCATTGTAGCCACATCAGTGCCGCCTGTTACTGCTCTATGATTGGACGGTCACATTGAAGGTCTCCCTGGAATGTGGAGAGTTACGGGAAGGTGACCCGAGATTTATACATGAGGAGGGTCTCCCGATTATCCCGGGAAATGTGAGCCCGTCTTTCCTTGGTACACACTCTATGGTTACGGGAAGGTGACCCGAGATTTATATATATATACACACACACACACACACACACAAGGTGACCAATGAGATCCCACCAATATATATACAGGGTAACCAATGAGGACGGTCTCCCGATTATCCTGGGAAATGTGAGCCTGTCTTTCCTTAGTACACACTCTATGGTTACGGGAAGGTGACCCAAGATATATATATATATATATATATATACACACACACACACAAGGTGACCAATGAGATCCCACCAATATATATACAGGGTGACCAATGAGATCCCACCAATATATATACAGGGTGACCAATGAGATCCCACCAATATATATACAGGGTGACCAATGAGGAGGGTCTCCCGATTATCCCGGGAAATGTGAGCCCGTCTTTCCTTGGTACACACTCTATGGTTACGGGAAGGTGACCCGAGATATATATATATATACACACACACACACACACAAGGTGACCAATGAGATCCCACCAATATATATACAGGGTGACCAATGAGGAGGGTCTCCTGATTATCCCGGGAAATGTGAGCCCGTCTTTCCTTGGTACACACTCTATGGTTACGGGTGGAATGTTGATCTGATGATCGGCGCGGTTCTCGGCGTTCCATTATCACCTCATTATCACGTCTTCCAATCCCTCCTCCGGGGACCTGAGCCAGTCCTCACCCCTCCCCCGACATGTACGGTCCGTGAAGCTGCACCCCCCCACCCCCCCCTACAGGGACTCCTACATGACAATCCCATCAACACCCAATAATCAGCCACCTGGATCTTCCTAATGGCCCCCGCCAACGCACAGCCCGGGGTCACCACTAGGGGCGCCCCCATCTATTATTGGCCAAAATCAGAGTTATCATCGTTTTGGCGATAAAAAAAGAATAAAAGCTAGAGATAATGGCGTGCTGCGTCCCATTGACTTCAATAGAAAAATCACAATTCCATTGGCTTCAATGCAAAACAGCGTCCCAATTACTTCAATGCAAAATCATATCCAATTGACTTCAATGCAAAAACGCCCCATATTGACTGCAATGCAAAATCTGTCCCATTGACTTCAATACAAAATCCCGTCCCATTGACTTCCATGCAAAAATTGCATCTATCGACTTCAATGGAAAATCGCACTCCATTGATGGCAATGCAAAATCGCCCCCCCCCCCCCCCCTTTTGACTTCAATGCAAAATCACATCCCCTTAACTTTAATGCAAAAAAAAAGCTCATGGTGCAACCGATAACAGTTTTCTCTATTGGCTAATAAAACGCCAAAGCCCAAAAACGCTGCATACAAACGTGAAAAAACGCACCAAAACGCACAGCCTGGGGCCACCACTAGGGGCGCCCCCCATCTATTAGCCGCTGAAAGTTATTGGGCAAAATTTGAGTTATCATCATTTTGGCGATAAAAAAAAAAGAAGAAAAGATGGAGATAATAGCATGCTGCATCCCATTGACTTCAATGCAAAAATAGCGGCGCTATACCGCCACCGCACATACTGCCCCAGTGTGAAAGGGGCCTTAGGCAACTTAGCTCTAAATAGGAGGGGAGGACAGAGGAAGATACCAAATCCCATTAGTAAACAAGTTGTATTGGCCCCAAACTGCCACTAGATGTCAGCGTACTACAAAATAGGGCGCCATCAACCTATGGAACATAGGAATAACCCGACAAGTAAGCCAGACTCTGAGATTTGATATCAGATGATGTCTCTAAAGTCTCTGATGAGGTCTCTAAAGTCTCTGATGAGGTCTCAGATGAGGTCTCGGTCTCAGATGAGGGCTCAGTCTCAGATGAGGGCTCAGTCTCAGATGAGGGCTCAGTCTCAGATGAGGGCTCAGTCTCAGATGAGGGCTCAGTCTCAGATGAGGGCTCAGTCTCAGATGAGGGCTCAGTCTCAGATGAGGGCTCAGTCTCAGATGAGGGCTCAGTCTCAGATGAGGGCTCAGTCTCAGATGAGGGCTCAGTCTCTGATGAGGGCTCAGTCTCTGATGAGGGCTCAGTCTCTGATGAGGGCTCAGTCTCTGATGAGGGCTCAGTCTCTGATGAGGGCTCAGTCTCTGATGAGGGCTCAGTCTCTGATGAGGGCTCAGTCTCTGATGAGGGCTCAGTCTCTGATGAGGGCTCAGTCTCTGATGAGGGCTCAGTCTCTGATGAGGGCTCAGTCTCAGATGAGGGCTCAGTCTCAGATGAGGGCTCAGTCTCTGATGAGGGTTCAGTCTCTGATGAGGGCTCAGTCTCTGATGAGGGCTCAGTCTCTGATGAGGGCTCAGTCTCTGATGAGGGCTCAGTCTCAGATGAGGGCTCAGTCTCAGATGAGGGCTCAGTCTCAGATGAGGTCTCAGTCTCAGGTGAGGTCTCAGTCTCAGGTGAGGTCTCAGTCTCTGATGAGGGCTCAGTCTCTGATGAGGGCTCAGTCTCAGGTGAGGTCTCAGTCTCAGGTGAGGTCTCAGTCTCAGGTGAGGTCTCAGTCTCAGGTGAGGTCTCAGTCTCAGGTGAGGTCTCAGTCTCAGGTGAGGTCTCAGTCTCAGGTGAGGTCTCAGTCTCAGATGAGGTCTCAGTCTCTAATGAGGTCTCTGATGATGTCATACAAGGAGGACATAATATAGTTGGAATGTGTGGGGTGTAGCCTGGGCTTTAAGGGGTGTTATTACAGATCTGGGGGGGAGGGGGGACCTCCACTGAAGATCAATGTTTTTATGATTGGTCACATGGCACGGCGCCATCACTGGAGCCTTTCGATCTCCTCCCTTATATGACATTCCACCATCACAGACCCTCAGGATTGCCGAGCATGCCAGGAATCCATCGTTCCAGGTGAGATCCACCAGGAACGCGGCATTCCTGACTCCGGCCAAACTCTTGTCACGACCAGAAATCCGTCAGACAAACGAGTGCACAATGTCAATGGAAACGGCTCACGTAAATAAAACGTTTTTTTGGCAAAAGGCGACTTCTGGCAGGAGCCGGCGGAGGGGCCTGGAGCTCCGCCAGGGGCTCATCATCTGCGACCGCTCATAAACAAATCACTTAACCCGTCCCGAGCGACGATGGAAAGACGAGGCGGGAGAGGAAGTGCCGGTGTCTGCACCTGGATTACCGCACGCAGCTGGGATGGCCGAGGATCCCAGCGCTTGATTAGCCGGATTACCAAAACAGCAGGCCACTGAAAACTGCGGATTCCCCCGTAGCGTCGCCACGCCGCTCCAAAATCCATCATCATCGTACGACGACACTTCACCCGACTCCGAGCTCACAAGCAACACGACCATCAGCCATAACCTAATGTTGAGTGGGGGGGGGGGGGCTCATTGATGGATCGGGACTTGTTTTTCCAGCACATTCCACAGATGCTCAACTGGATTGAGTAATGGAGAATTTGGAGGCCAAGTCAACACCTCAAACTCATTGTTGTGTTCCTCAAACAATTCTTGAATTCATCAGACCAGGCCACCTTCCTCCATTGCTCTGTGGTCCAGTTCTGATGCTCACGTGCCCCCATTATAGGCACTTCCAACCTCCATCAATGAGCCTTCCCTCCCCACCTCCATCAATAAGCCTTCCCTCCCCACCTCCATCATTGAGACTTCCCTCCCCAACCTCCATCAATGAGCCTTCCCTCCCCACCTCCACCAATGAGCCTCCCCTCCCCACCTCCACCAATGAGCCTTCCTTCTCCCACCTCCATCAATGAGCCTTCCTTCCCCCACCTCCATCAATGAGCCTTCCTTCCCCCACCTCCATCAATGAGCCTTCCTTCCCCCACCTCCATCAATGAGCCTTCCTTCCCCCACCTCCATCAATGAGCCTTCCCTCCCCACCTCCATCAATGAGCCTTCCCTCCCCACCTCCATCAATGAGCCTTCCCTCCCCACCTCTATCAATGAGCCTTCCCTCCCCACCTCCATAAATAAGTCTTCCCTCCCCACCTCCATCAATAAGTCTTCCCTCCCCCACCTCCATCATCGAGACTTCCCACCCCACCTCCATCAATGAGACTTACCTCCCCGCCTCCATCAATGAGCCTTCCCTCCCCCACCTCCATCAATGAGCCTTCCCTCCCCACCTCCATCAATGATCCTTCCCTCCCCACCTCCATCAATGAGCCTTCCCTCCCCACCTCCATCAATGAGCCTTCCCTCCCCACCTCCATCAATAAGCCTTCCCACCCCCACCATCGAGACTTCCCTCCCCACCTCCATCATCGAGACTTCCCTCCCCAACTCCATCATCGAGACTTCCCTCCCCACCTCCATCAATGAGCCTTCCCTCCCCGCCTCCATCAATAAGCCTTCCCTCCCCACCTCCATCAATAAGCCTTCCCTCCCCACCTCCATCATCGAGACTTCCCTCCCCAACTCCATCAAAGAGTCTCCACCCCCCTACACCTCCATCAACAAGTCTTCCCCCCACCTCCATCAATAAGCCTTCCCTCCCCACCTCTATCATCGAGACTTCCCTCCCCACCTCCATCATCGAGACTTCCCTCCCCACCTCCATCAATGAGCCTTCCCTCCCCACTTCTATCATCGAGACTTCCCTCCCCACCTCCATCAACGAGTCTTCCCCCACCTCCATCAACAAACCTTCCCTCCCCACCTCCATCATCAAGACTTCCCTCCCCACCTCCATCATTGAGCCCTCCCAGTAGGGTTGAGTGCAGAGCTCTGTGGAGGCCACTCATGGTTCTCCACACCATACTGGTTAAACCATGGTCCTGGCTTTGTACACAGGGGCACAGTCATGGTGGCGCAGAAAAGGGTCTTTGCCAAGGTTGGAAGTACAATGTCTTTCTATGATGTAGTATTTCCAGGACCCTTCATCAGAGACACCCAGGCATTTGAGGTCTACATACCTATAGCCATATAGTGCACTTCCCACCCCACCTCCATCATCAAGACTTCCCTCCCCACCTCCATCAATGAGCCTTCCCTCCCCACCTCCATCAATGAGCCTTCCCTCCCCACCTCCATCAATGAGCCTTCTCTCCCCGCCTCCATCAATGAGCCTTCTCTCCCCGCCTCCATCATCGAGACTTCCCTCCCCCACCTTCATCAATGAGACTTCCCTCTCCACCTCCATCAACAAACCTTCCCTCTCCACCTCCATCAACAAACCTTCCCTCCCCACCTCCATCAATGAACCTTCCCTCCCCACCTCCATCAATGAGCCTTCCCTCCCCACCTCCATCAATGAGCCTTCCCTCCCCACCTCCATCAATGAGCCTTCCCTCCCCACCTCCATCAATGAGCCTTCCCTCCCCACCTCCATAAATAAGTCTTCCCTCCCCACCTCCATCAATAAGTCTTCCCTCCCCCACCTCCATCATCGAGACTTCCCACCCCACCTCCATCAATGAGACTTACCTCCCCGCCTCCATCAATGAGCCTTCCCTCCCCCACCTCCATCAATGAGCCTTCCCTCCCCGCCTCCATCAATAAGCCTTCCCTCCCCACCTCCATCAATAAGCCTTCCCTCCCCACCTCCATCATCGAGACTTCCCTCCCCAACTCCATCAAAGAGTCTCCACCCCCCTACACCTCCATCAACAAGTCTTCCCCCCACCTCCATCAATAAGCCTTCCCTCCCCACCTCTATCATCGAGACTTCCCTCCCCACCTCCATCATCGAGACTTCCCTCCCCACCTCCATCAATGAGCCTTCCCTCCCCACTTCTATCATCGAGACTTCCCTCCCCACCTCCATCAACGAGTCTTCCCCCACCTCCATCAACAAACCTTCCCTCCCCACCTCCATCAATGAGACTTACCTCCCCACCTCCATCAATGAGACTTACCTCCCCACCTCCATCAACAAACCTTCCCTCCCCACCTCCATCAATGAGACTTACCTCCTCACCTCCATCAATGAGACTTACCTCCCCACCTCCATCAATAAGCCATCCCTCCCCCACCTCCATCATCGAGACTTCCCTCCCCACCTCCATCATCGAGACTTCCCTCCCCACCTCCATCATCGAGACTTCCCTCCCCACCTCCATCATCGAGACTTCCCACCCCACCTCCATCAATGAGCCTTCCCTCCCCACCTCCATCAATGAGCCTTCCCTCCCCACCTCCATCAATGAGCCTTCCCTCCCCACCTCCATCAATGAGCCTTCCCTCCCCACCTCCATCAATGAGCCTTCCCTCCCCACCTCCATCAATGAGCCTTCCCTCCCCACCTCCATCAATGAGCCTTCCCTCCCCACCTTCATCAATGAGCCCTCCCAGTAGGGTTGAGTGCAGAGCTCTGTGGATCCACCGCCCCCCCCCCCCTTACACCTCCATGAATGAGCCTTTCCTCCCCACCTCAATCATCGAGACTTCCCTCCCCACCTCCATCAATGAGCCTTTCCTCCCCACCTCCATCAATGAGACTTACCTCCCCACCTCCATCAACAAACCTTCCCTCCCCACCTCCATCAATGAGACTTACCTCCTCACCTCCATCAATGAGACTTACCTCCTCACCTCCATCAATGAGACTTACCTCCTCACCTCCATCAATGAGACTTACCTCCCCACCTCCATCAATAAGCCATCCCTCCCCACCTCCATCATCGAGACTTTCCTCCCCACCTCCATCATCGAGACTTCCCACCCCACCTCCATCATCAAGACTTCCCTCCCCACCTCCATCAATGAGCCTTCCCTCCCCACCTCCATCAATGAGCCTTCCCTCCCCACCTCCATCAATGAGCCTTCTCTCCCCGCCTCCATCAATGAGCCTTCTCTCCCCGCCTCCATCATCGAGACTTCCCTCCCCCACCTTCATCAATGAGACTTCCCTCTCCACCTCCATCAACAAACCTTCCCTCTCCACCTCCATCAACAAACCTTCCCTCCCCACCTCCATCATTGAGACTTCCCTTCCCACCTCCATCATCGAGACTTCCCTCCCCACCTCCATCATCAAGACTTCCCTCCCCACCTCCATCATTGAGCCCTCCCAGTAGGGTTGAGTGCAGAGCTCTGTGGAGGCCACTCATGGTTCTCCACACCATACTGGTTAAACCATGGTCCTGGCTTTGTACACAGGGGCACAGTCATGGTGGCGCAGAAAAGGGTCTTTGCCAAGGTTGGAAGTACAATGTCTTTCTATGATGTAGTATTTCCAGGACCCTTCATCAGAGACACCCAGGCATTTGAGGTCTACATACCTATAGCCATATAGTGCACACATAGCTTTGTCTATTCTGAATTAAAGATGAATAGATAATCATTTATCACTGAAAGATACTCCGACGATGTAATATTGAAATTCAAACATCTAAAAAGCAGCTAAAGACCCCGCCACCCGCCCCACCGCACAGCCAGGAGGGTGAGAGCCCCAGCATGCCCCTTGAATGATCTTCACCCCACCCCCGAGATCCTTCCTTCCATGCCACACGTATGAGGTGTTGGCGGGTGTGTAAATTGCTGGAATAGCTCTATAGGAATACTTTGGCATGTAAAGCAGTTCATATATGTATGTCAGCCATTTGGCTGGAATTCATCCTTAGAAAAACCTTGCAGAACGTCGCTTCGGATTGGATTTCTCGCCTCCAAGAATATCATCGCGGTTTACATCGGAGCAATTAACGTGTAATCCAACATTCACCATCTTACCGAGAACGTTGAAATGTCTTAAATACTAAAATAGAAGCGAGTTTTTCATGGGGGGGGACTCAGACTAGGCCTACAATTATCTGTATAGAGATAAAGCATTGATCCACAAGTCTCCGGGTCTCTCTTCTTAGTGCCTTTATTAAAGGGGACCTGTATGTAGAGGTCTCCATTATTAGAATCCTTTGTATGGAGATGGAGCTTTGATCCACAAGTCTCCGGGTCTCTCTTCTTAGTGCCTTTATTAAAGGGGACCTGTATGTAGAGGTCTCCATTATTAGAATCCTTTGTATGGAGATGGAGCTTTGATCCACAAGTCTCCGGGTCTCTCTTCTTAGTGCCTTTATTAAAGGGGTCCTGTATGTAGAGGTCTCCATTATTAGAATCCTTTGTATGGAGATGGAGCTTTGATCCACAAGTCTCCGGGTCTCTCTTCTTAGTGCCTTTATTAAAGGGCACCTGTATGTAGATGTCTCCATTATTAGAATCCTTTGTATGGAGATGGAGCTTTGCTGCACAATGATCATACCATATACCCAGTACTGTGAGCCCCCCCACCCCCCCTCATTCACCACGGCCTCCTCCTGTGTCACCAGCCCCCTCTGTGGAGAATATATAAGGACTACGGCACTGCTGAAGAACTGTAGGAAAAATGATCCACGCTCCGGTTGTTGCACTTTGAAAAAAAAAAAACGTTTTTATTAACAAGCCACAGTGAACAAACGCAGGTGAAAACGGTTGACGCGTTTCAGCCTATAAGGCCTTAGTCATAACTACTGGAAGTTATGACTAAGGCCGTATAGGCTGAAACGTGTCAACTGTTTTCACCTGCGTTTGTGCATTGTGGCTTGTTTATAAAAACAAAGATTTTTTTTAAAGAGCAACAACCGGAGTGCGGATCATTTTTCCTACATTACTTTAGTCGGCCAGCGACTATGGATCGAGCATCCGGAAGCCCTGCTATCTATGTGTTGTATGGGTGGTGTAGCACTGACGTTTCTGTTTACACTGCTGAGGAACTGTCAAGTAAAATGCCCAATCTGATCCCTAGTGCCTGAAACATGTTAGTTTGATCGACCTTTCGGTGATTTCTGCTGAGCGGGGGGGGGGGGGGGGGGGTGAGAAGATCATGTAAAGAAGGATTGCAGGCACAATATATCTCCAATGTATTGAAAATGTTTCAATCTCATTTGTTCTCCAGTTGGCATAGTGAAAAGGTCAGCCATCCCGACAGTGGTCACTGCCCCGCCCCCTCCTTCTATCCACCAATCCTATAGCAGCACTGAGCTGTGGGACCTCTATGTCCTCTAATAACCCTGCGGGGGGTCCCATTGATGGAGGATACAAAGGTCCAGGAAATGTATGGAGGAGGAGGAGGAGGGATGAACAAGGACTATGAATGGGGCTCAGTACAATGCCAGGACAATTAGATTACCTCGTCGCGCTGGGGGTGGGGGAAGGGGGGTCCTGGAGAAATAAAGGGTGACACAATTCAGGGCGCTCTATTCTGGGTCTATAATTAACCACTTAGCAGAGCGCTAATTACCCGCTACTTCCTGCCGGAGATAATCACCAGCGTCCCCCAATCACAATGTATACGCTGTGTACAGAACTGAGCCAGACGAGTCGCATCGTCCATGGAAGAGACAGCCGAGGGCCGACCATGAGCCGTCTGATCGACTGCATCCCTCTGACAGCTTTATAAATCCACTCTCCCCGCCTTTCTGTCATCGGAGTTCCTCTACAAGGACAGGAGCCTCCAGATCACAGACAAGGACTCTGCATACACTCATTAACAGTCAAAGTGGATAACATAGGGAGGGATTGGAACCCCCGCTAGGTTCTTACCGCTACTCCTGGGTTCCATTAAAGAGATTTCCCTTTATTGTCCAAGAAAGATGTTGCCACCATGACAGTGAAATTGAATGGCCCAAAACAGGGAACTTCTGCCTCCAATAAAATGGCACCTTCAGGGGCCGGAAACACTTGCGTGCCATAGTACGACGTCTTGCTGGCCCGGCTACCATGGGAGCAACTCTATTGGAAAAGGTGGGGGGGGGGGGGGCTGTTGGCGATCACTAATGTCAGGGTGGCTTGCCTCATATGGGCCTAAGTGGGGGGAAATCTCTTATAGAGAGCACTGGGTAGTAGCAAAAGCCCCACAGAGGTTCTTATCCCAACATCCCCCACCCCTCCCCCCGCCATACTCCATCCAAGAAAATTGGCCCGCCTCACTAAAGCAACTAATGACTAATATGCACTAGATACCCATAGCTAGTTCAATATGTACGTATGCACTTTAACTATGCCGGAAAAAAAGAAGTATGCACACCCATTAATAGGTTGATCAATATTAAAGAAGGCCACACAACCCCCTCCATTCCCAGAGTCCTGTCCCAGGGCCAATATTGCCCGAGATAGTTCATTCTAGCACTAGATACCCATAACTGAAGATCAATCAGTATTGAAGGAGGCAATACAATCCCGTCCCTTCCCAGAGTCTCATCCCAGGGCCAATGTTGCCTTGAGATAGTTCATTCTAGCACTAGATACCCATAACTGAAGATCAATCAGTATTGAAGGAGGCAATACAACCATGTCCCTTGCCAGAGTCTCATCCCAGGGCCAATATTTCCTAGAGATAGTTTACTTTAGCGCTAGATACCCACAACTGAAGATCAATCAATATTAAAGGAGGCAATACAATCCCGTCCCTGGGTCAATATTGCCTTGAGATAGTTCTGAAGTAACTGAAGCTCAACTATGTACGTATGCACTTTACCTATGCCGAAAAAAAGAGAGATGCACACCCATTAATAGGTTGATCTCCAGCAGTGTTAAAAGGGGGTAATCCAACCTAGTCCCTTCCAAGAGTCCCATCCCAGGCCCAGTATTGTCTTGAGAAAGGTCACTCTAGCAATAGAAACCCATATAATTAAAGTTCAATTATGTATGTACGCACTTTACCTATGCCGAAAAAAAGAGAGATGCACACCCATTAAAGTGGATTTCTGGCAGTATTAAAAGAGGGCAACACAGCCCCCTCCCTTCCCAGAGTCCCGTCCCAGGGCCAATATTGCCTTGAGATAGCTTACTCTAGCACTAGATACCCATAACTGAAGATCAATTAGTAGTATTAAAGGGGCAATACGACCCCGTGCCTTCCCAGAGTCCCGACCCAGGGCCAATGTTGCCTTGAGATAGCTACTTCCCGGAGTCCCGTTGCAGAGAGAGTTCTCTCTAGCACTGGATACCCATAAATAAAGCTCAATTATGTATGTACGCACTTTAACTATGCCGAAAAAAAAAAAAAGAGATGCACACCCATTAATAGGTTGATCTCCGGAGGTATTAATGGAGGCGATCCAACTCCGTCCCTCCCCAGAGTCCCATCCTGGGGCCTATATTGCCTTGAGATAGTTCACTCTAGCACTAGATACCCATAACTGAAGATCAATTAGTAGTATTAAAGGGGCAATACAATCCCGTCCCTTCCCAGAGTCCTGTCCCAGGACCAATGTTGCCTTGAGATAGCTCAGTCTACCACTAGATACAAATAATTGAAGATCACTCAGTATTAAGAGAGGCATTTACTTCCCGGAGTCCCGTTGCAGAGATAGTTCTCTCTAGCACTGGATACCCATAAATAAAGCTCAATTATGTATGTACGCACTTTAACTATGCCGAAAAAAAAAAAAGAGATGCACACCCATCAATAGGTTGATCTCCGGAGGTATTAATGGAGGCGATCCAACTCCCTCCCTCCCCAGAGTCCCATCCTGGGGCCTATATTGCCTTGAGATAGTTCATTCTAGCACTAGATACCCATAACTAAAGATCAATTAGTAGTATTAACCACTTCCATACAGGGCACTTATACACCTTCCCGCCCAGACCAATTTTTAGCTTTCAGCGCTGTTGCATTTTGAATGACAATTGCGCGGTCGTGCTACACTGTACCCAAACTAAATTTTTATCATTTTGTCCCCACAAATAGAGCTTTCTTTTGGTGGTATTTGATCACCTCTGGGATTTTAATTTTCTGCAAAAAAAATTAAAAAATTACCAAAAATTTTAATTTTTTTAATTTTTTTTGTTTCTGTTATAAAACATTGTAAATAAGTATGTTTTCTCCTTCACTGATGGGCACTGATGGTACTGCACTGACAGGCACTGATAAGGCAGCACTGATGGGCACCAATGAGGTGGCACTGATGTGGTGGCATTGATGGGCACTAATATGCGGCACTGATAGGCGGCACGGATAGGTGCACAGATGGGCACGGATAGGCGGCATGGATGGGCACGGAGAGGCGGCATGGATAGGCACGGATAGGCGGAATGGATGGGCACTGATAGGTGGCACGGATGGGCATAGATGGGCACTATCGTATGTGTAGTACTAATGGATGCCAATCGGTGCCAAACAATGCCTGCCAATCAGTGATGCCCATTGTGGGCACTGATTGGCATCCATTGCGGGATCCATTTTTTGTGTCATTGTCATCCCTTGCGGTCTAGGGTGACATTTCTTTTTTTTTTGATCCCTGGTGGTCCAGTGGGCATCCTCGGGGGGGCTGTGCTGATAATCGATCAGCACAAATCCTCCCTGTCACAGGAGCAGCCGATCGGCTCTCCTCTATTCGCGTCTGACAGACAAGTGTGAGGAAAAGCTGATTACCGGCTTTTCCTGTTTACATCTTGATCAGCCGTGATTGGACACGGCTGATCACGTGGTAAAGAGTCTCCGTGAGAGACTCTTTACCTTGATCGGTGCTGCGGGGTGTCAGACTGACACCCTGCAACAAAAACGATCGCCGCGATGCGCGCCCCCGGGGGCGCGCAGCGGCTCAATATCCTAAAGGACATCATATGACGTCCACTCAAGATTTAGAAACCACTTTGCCGACGTCGATTTGTCATTGGCGGGCGGCAAGTGGTTAAAGAAGGCAATACAACCCCCTCCCTTTCCAGAGTCCTGTCCCAGGGACAATGTTGCCTTAAGATAGCTCATTCTAGTACTAGATACCCATAAGTGAAGATCAATCAGTATTAAAGGAGGCAATACCACCGCTTCTATTCCCGGAGTCCTGTTGCAGGGCCAATGTTGCCCCGAGATAGTATAATCTAGTACTAGATACCCATAACTGAAGCTCAACTCTGTATGTATGCGCTTTAACTATGCCGAGAAAAAATAGAGAGATGCACACCCATTATTAGGTTGATCTCCAGCAGTGTTAAAGGAGGCAATACAACCCCCTCTCTTCCCAGGGACTCGTCCCAGGGCCAATATTGCCTTGAGATAGTTACCTCCATTACTAGATACCCATAACTAAGATCAATTAGTAGCATTAAAGGAGGCAATACGACACCTTCTCTTCCCGGAGTCGTGTTTCAGGGTCAATGTTGCCCCCGAGATTAATCTAGTACTAGATATCCATAACTAAAGCTCAACTCTGTATGTACGCACTTTAACTATGCCGGAAAATAAAAGGAGAGATGCACACCCATTAATAGGTTGATCTCCAGCAGAGTTAAAGGAGGCAAACCAAATAAATCTATAGACTTTATTCCACCGGAAAGTTGGCAGAAGATCGCTCACATCGCACAGTCAGGATGGAAAGATGGCGGACGCCAGAAGTCACTCGCGAACGCATTTTCCATCTCCTTCTCCATCGCGGCATTAATTATGTATATTCTGCGATCAATACGCATCAGGAATTCGGGCCTAATGCAGCGTAATGCTGAGCCCCCCCACCCCCTCCCATGCGCTGACAGAGCAGATTCCAAGTGGAGCATTTACCGATCCCGGCGTTAGCAAAGATACTTCCCGCCATACATCAGCATCTAGAAACTCCACCCCGGGATGAAAATGAGACCCGCAGGAAGGTTACACATTACAAACCGGCCCCTCTTATCATTCTAGCTGGAAGGAGGGCTCATTGTTGGATGAAACTGCATTGTGTGCAATGGCTAGCTTGGGTTTTGCACTCACTCTCTCGCTGCTCGCGTTCCCTCAGGACGGCGTCCATCCACTTCTGCTTGTCCTCGGCGGTTTTGGCCATGCAGACGAACCATTTGTTCTTGGCGGTGTTGTGGATCTTCCAGCCGTTGGTGACGGTGTAACCGTTACTGTGGTAATCGGCTGCGGGAGAGAGAAAAAAACGACACCGTGCGTGAGACGTTCATACACCCACAATCCATCCCCCCCACCATACACAACAGACCCCAGTGCAACATCCGCCATGGGGGGGGGACATCTTGCTGCACTCTGTGTCTCTATTGGGGAGATATTCCTGCACTTCCTGTCCCAGAAACAGGGAATCGGGGGGGGGGGGGGGGGGGCAGGAAATGATAGTGAATCTCTTTTTTTTTTTGGATGGTTATTACAGCAAAAAGTAACTATTTTTTTTTTTTTTAATTGTCGCTCTTTTACCGGAGCCGTCGGCAGCGGCGGAGGCGATCGGGTCCTTCTTCCTGGGTAAAGAGAGGAGTGAGGGGGAAGATGGCCTCCCCACCCGTCTCCATACCATAGCAGGGCGGAAGCGACGTCACAACGTCACTTACGCCCATAGCTCTTAAAGGGACCTTTTGTTTTTTTAGAATGACAATTTTTATTTTTTTTGCATGTTAGTCCAAATATGAGACGTGACGTCTTTTTGACCGAAGATCTCATATTTAAGAGGACCTGTCATGATTTTTTTCTATTACAAGGGAAAAGGTTTACATTCCTTGTAATAAGAATAAAAGTGACCCAAAATGTATTTTTTTTTTAAATAGTGTCAAAATAAGTACAAAAAATTTAATTTTTTTTTTTTTTTTTAAAGCGCCGTCCCGCCGAGCTCACGAGCAGAAGCGAACGCACACGTGAGCAGCGCACGTATACGGAAAAAAAAACGGTGTTCAAACCGCACATGTGAGGTATCGCCGCGATCGTTAGAGTGAGAGCGATAATTCTAGCCCTAGACCTCCTCTGTAACTCAAAACATGCAACCTGTAGATTTTTTTTTTTTAAACATCGCCTAAGGGTAAAAGTTTGTCACCGTTCCACGAGCGGGCGCAACTTTTGAAGCACGACATGTTGGGTACTCGGCGTAACATTATCTTTCACAATATAAAAAAAAAATTGGGCTAACTTTACTGTTGTCTTAATTTTTAATAAAAGGTCGGCTCCCCTGCGCAAGAGCCCATACAATAACGTTGGCTCTCTTAGCGGCCACTAGGGGCGCGTGCGCGCCCCCCGCTCGTCCCTGACTCCCGTGTGGGTGCCCGGCCGGCATGATCGCCGCCAGGCACCCGCGATCGCTCGTTACAGAGCGGGGACCGGGAGCTGTGTGTGTCCTGTCAGGGGGAGAAATGCCTGACCGTCTGTTCATACAATGTATGAACAGCGATCTGTCATTTCCCCTAGTGAGGCCCCTCCCCCTTCAGTAAGAACACACCCAGGGACATACTTAACCCCTTCCTCACCCCCTAGTGTTAACCCCTTCCCTGCCAGTTTCATTTTTATAGTAATCAATGCATTTTTTTAGCACTGATCGCTATAAATATGCCAATGGTCCCAAAAATGTGTCAAAAGTGTCCGCCATAATGTCGCAGTACCGGAAAAAATCCCTGATCGCCGCCATTACTAGTAAAAAAAAAATATTAATAAAAATGCAATAAAACTATCCCCTATTTTGTAAACGCTATAACTTTTGCGCAAACCAATCAATAAGCGCTTATTGCGATTTTTTTTTTACGAAAAATAGGTAGAAGAATACGTATCGGCCTAAACTGAGGAAAAAATTTTTTTTTTATATATATTTTTGGGGGATATTTATTACAGCAAAAAGTAAAAAATATTATTTTTTTTCCGAAATTGTCGCTCTATTTTTGTTTATAGCGCAAAAAATAAAAACCGCAGAGGTGATCAAATACCACCAAAAAAAAGCTCTATTTGTGGGGAAAAAAGGACGCCAATTTTGTTTGGGAGCCACGCCGCACGACCGCGCAATTGTAAGTTAAAGCGACGCAGTGCCGAATCGCAAAAAGGGCTCTGGTCTTTGACCTAGCAATATGGTCCGGGGGTTAAGTGATCAAGACCGCTGAACAAATACGGTGTGACAAAAAGTATTGCAACGACCGCCATTTTATTCTCTAGGGTGTTGGAAAAAAATGCATAATAGTGATTTTCTAACAACATTTTTTTTTTTAACTTGTAAACACCAAATCTCAGAAAGAGGCTCAGTCCTTAAGTAGTTAAAAAGTTTGGACACCCCTTATGTGTATTACCAATTCTCCAAGAGGGGGGGGGGGGACTTTTCACCACAACCGTCTGTAATGTAATGCCCCATAAATTGGCCCACCTTGTATACGTGCGACGTTGGCGGGAAGGGGTTAACGTTTTTGGTGGCCGCCCTCTCCTCTCCTACATAAGTGGAGGAAGATGACGTTAGGAGGGAAGTTGATGCGTCCCGTTATCGCGGCGGAAGACGCTGGAAGCGATTGTGCCGCGATCGTTATTATAGGACATAAAACAGATGTCCATGAAAAGCACATTGATTAGCTTAGGAGCGGACTCTGCGATCTGATTGGCGCCGAGCGGAAATAGTGATAGCCAAAGGTGCTTAGCCAATCGGGGGAAAGGGCGGAGGTCGCAGGCGGCGCACTTCACGCAAAACATGCACAGATGGCGAAAAAAGCCGGCATCTCGAATAATTACATGGATTGGGAGTCTCCGCTTTCACCTGTCACAGCGCCGCCGCCGCCACTGTGTAATGAAATAACACAAGGACACCCGCCGTATTAACAGTCGTAGCGCGGCGGCACGACGCAAGCCAATTAATGATTGATCACTGAAAATTGAAACCTGTAAAGTCAATTAGACCTCGGGAGCCCCGGACCTGCAAGGGCCGATCTGCTGACAGGCGGAGCGGGGGAGAGGATCCAGACACAGGGAGCAATTAGAATTAGGAAAGCACTATGGACTGATGGGGCCCCGGGCCCTATACAGGAAGACCGGGCCCCATCAGGAGGGGATGATAAGTGTAACGAGGGGCAATTACAGGAACCAATCCCCTATATGGCTACCCCTGCAGCAGCGGAAAGCCGGCGTGAGAGGAGGGAAAGTCGTATGTGCTGTGGGTGGGGGAAGGGGGTGGGGTTGTACACAGGGGGGGCTCTGGACATCAGGGGGAAACGAGTTGTGGACAGGAGGGGGTGATTAGTGTGGCAATTACAGGAAATTGACCCCCTGAATGGCTCTCCCTGCTGCATCTGAAAGCTGAATTCTCCTTGTCTCCCTCCCACTAGGGGGGCCATATAAGGGATTGGTTCTTGTAATTGCCCCCACCACACTTATCACCCCCTCCTGTCCACTATTCAATGCCCCCTGTTTACCCCACGCCTCACCCACAGCGCTTCCAGCTTCCTCTCCTCTCACACGGATTTCAGCTGCTGCAGGGGGGCCATATAAGGGATTGGTTCTTGTAATTGCCCCCACCACACTTATAATCCCCTCCTCTTCACTATCCAGTTCCCCCTGTGGCCTGGGCCCCCTTGTGTACCCCCCACTCACATTGCTGCCGGATTCCCCTTTCCCCTCCTCTGTTCTCATGCCAGCTTTCAACTGCTGCAGTGGGAGCCATATAGGGGATTGTCTCCTGTATTTGCCCCCCCCCCCAATCACTGTCCACTATCCAAATTCCCCCTTCTACCCGGAACCCCCTGTGTACCCCCACCCCTGCACCCGCAGCTCGCTCTGCTTCCCTTCCTCTGCTCTTACAACGGCTTTCAGCTGCTGCAGGGGAGGGCAATATAAGGGATTGGTTCTTGTGATTGCCCCCTCCACACTTATCACCCCCTCCTGTCCACTATTTAATGCCCCCTGTTTACCCCACCGCCTCACCCGCAGCGCTTCCGGCTTCCCCTCCTCTCACACGGATTTCAACTGCTGCAGTGGGAGCCATATAGGGGATTGGTTCCTGTATTTGCCCCCCCCCCCCAATCACCACCTGTAGCGCCTCCGGCTTCCCCTCCTTTCCTCTCACGCCAGCTTTCAGCTGCTCAAGGGAGAGCCAAATAGGGGATTGGTTCCTGCAATTGCCCCTCCGTCACACCCCGACCCCTGCAACGCTGCCGGCTTCTCCTCTTACGCTGGCTTTCAGATGCTCAACGGGGAGCCAAATAGGGGATTGGTTCCTGCAATTGCCCCCCCATCACACTTATCACCTCCTCCTGTCCACCATCAAATCCCCGCCCCCTGCAACGCTCCCGGCTTCTCCTCTTCTACTCTTACGCCAGCTTTCAGCTACTGTGGGGGGAGCCACAGGGGGACCAATTTCCAGCATTAGCCCCCCCCTCACTGCCTAATAAAACCAGGCAGGAAAAGTGTACTTACCTGTACCGTCCTCCACATTCTCCACCTCCATCACTTCCGTATTGATCCTCCCGCGGAATATGTACAACGTGCCGTTAATGGATTTGGTCCTTTTTGTCGACTTTTTCCCCGCGACCCTAAAAGGGTGAAAATCAGGAGAGGTCAGGCAACCGTCCAATAGAAGATTATTCCCTTAGGCTAGGTTCCCAAAATTTGCGCGATTTACAGTGCGGCTTTGCAAATGCGATTTTTGATGCGATGTCATGCGACCGGTGAGAACCATGCGAGAACAAGTTGCACCGATTAGAACGGGGACCATTAAAATACATTGGTTTTTGAACGGTCATGCGACTTCACGTGTGTCAAGTCGCAACAACAACTCCTCGCAGTAGTGGAAGCAGAGCCATCAATTAGACCGCTATCACACTTGTTGCGACTTGTCCTGCGACTTGACACTGCAAAGTCGCAAGAAAAGGGGGCCCCCCCCCCCCCCCCCCCATGATTTCCAACGGGTACCGCTCATATCCGTGTGACTTCAAAGTAGTCCCTGTACTACTTTGGTCCGACTTTGATACAAGTTAAGGTCCCTAGACCTCAAGTTTACACCGGCATTCCCTAAAATCGCAGGCCGCGAGACCGCTGCAAATATACGCGACATTTGGGTCATGCACTGTACCTGGATTTCCGCTTGCAGTAGACAAGGAGATTGTCGAAGAGGAAGAACATGCGCTCCTGGATGTTCCCCGCCGATATCTTCAGCAGCGTCCCCTGCAGGAGGAGCTGGGTACAGATGTCTGTGAGGTTGGTGCCCTGCGGGGTGATAAGATCAGATCATCAGTCATTCTGCGAGTGCTCTGCCTTCACCCTCTCCGCCCTCGCCATCTCCGCCCTCACCCTCACCACCCTCACCGTCCAGTTCCTCCACCCCAAACTCGCTCATCCATGTCTTTATGGACCTCGCTTTGTGCACTGGTCCTAATCATTTGGTGGAGGGGGGATTATGGTGTGGGGTTGTTTTTCAGGGGTTGGGCTTGGCTCCTCAGGGGTTGGGCTTGGCCCCTCAGGGGTTGGGCTTGGCTCCTTAGTTCCAGTGAAGGGAACTCTTAAAGTGGAGGTTCCCCTAAAAATAAACTTTTAAGATTAGATTGAGGCTCATTTTGTCTAGGGGAATCGGCTATTTTTTTTAAAAACGAAGCAGTACTTACCGTTTTAGAGAGCGATCTTCTCCGCCGCTTCCAGGTATGGGCTGCGGGACTGGGCGTTCCTTCTTGATTGACAGGCTTCCGACGGTCGCATCTATCGCGTCACGAGTAGCCGAAAGAAGCCGAACGTCGGTGCGCAGGCGCCGTATAGAGCCACACCGACCTTCGGCTTCTTTCGGCTACTCGTGACGCGATAGATGCGACCGTCGGAAGCCTGTCAATCAAGAAGGAACGCCCAGTCCCGAAGACCCATACCTGGAAGCGGCGGAGAAGATCGCTCTCTACAACGGTAAGTACTGCTTCGTTTTAAAAAAAAACTAGCCGATTCCCCTTCACAAAATGAGCCTCAATTTAAGGTTAAAAGTTTATTTTTAGGGGAACCTCCACTTTAAGGTGTTGGCATACCAAGACATTTTGGACAATTTCATTCTCCCAACTTTGTGGGAACAGTTTGGGGACGGCTCCTTCCTGTTCCAACATGACTGCGCACCAGTGCCCAAAGCAAGGTCCATAAAGACACGGATGAGCGAGTTTAGGGGTGAGGAACTTGACTGACCTGCACAGAGTCCTGACCTCAATCTGATAGAACACCTTTGGGATGAATTAGAGCGGAGACTGCGAGTCAGACCTTCTCGTGCCTGACCTCACAAATGCTCTTCTGGAAGAATGGTCAAACATTTCCATAGACACCCTCCTAAACCTTGTGGACGGCCTTCCCAGAAGAGGTGAAGCTGTTATAGTGGCAAAGGGCGGGGCCAACTCAATATTGAACCCAATAATAACTAAACGATACCGATTATTTTCAATCAATAATCTGAACTCTTCCAGCCTGAGCTCTTCCCAGACACGGGAGGAGCTCGGGAATATTCCTCGGATCACCTCAATGACGGTGACTTTTCCACATCTCAGAACTGGCAGAGAGAACTTTCCAGGATTTGCGGCAATAAAAAAAAGTCCCAGAGATCGGCATCATAAGTAGAAGGATCTTTGTGGAATCCGAGGCCCGGGCTCCGGGCTTGTTATTATACTGGATCTCTATGGAGTCAGGATGTGAGTTGCTTTATAAAGGGGGACACTCCGGTTACCATACAATACGGGAGTGTCGGGGGGTCCTAATTACACCCATAATAGTCAATGGGATACAAATGTTCCTTCAGCCAACCCTAAAACCCCATTTTATTCTTCAATGAGAACATAATCAATAATATTCTGGATATTTCCCCAGCACTTGATATATCTAAACCAGGGATATGCAATAACGTGGACCTCCAGCTGTTGCAAAACTACAAGTCCCATCATGCCTCTGTCTCTGGGTGTCAGGCTTGTGGCTGTCAGAGTCGTGCTGTGCCTCATGGGACTTGTAGTTCTGCAACAGCTAATTGCATATCCCTAAAAATATGTGCTAAAGTGAAGGGAACACATTTCATAGAACTCTCATCAGATGCACATTTTCTTTTTCTAGAAGATTTAGAGAACATTTACAATTGTTTTCCCCATTGAATAGATTTATTTATTAGGCTGGTCTTTCTTGGATTTTAGTTATTAGGTTACTTGTTGGGATCGAGCTGCACGGGACAATTGATTATCTTTTTATTTTTTATTTTATCAACATTGATTTTTTACGATTCTGTATTGGACGGCTTTGTGGCTGGATTCACTAAAAGTCTATATTGAAAAAGAACAAGAAGAAGAACAAGAAGAACAAGAAGAACAAGAAGAATGAGAAGAAGAAGAAGAAAAAGAAGAAGAACGAAAAGCAGAAGAACAAGAACAACAAGAACAACAAGAACGAAAAGCAGAAGAACAAGAACAACAAGAACAACAAGAACGAAAAGCAGAAGAACAAGAACAACAAGAACAAGGAGAAGAACAACAAGAATGAAAAAAAGAAGAAGAAGAACAAGAACAAGAACAAGAAGAACAAGAAAAAGAAGAACAAGAACAAGAAGAACAAGAAAAAGAAGAACAAGAAAAAGAAGAACAAGAAAAAGAAGAACAAGAAGAATAATAACAAGAATGAGAAGAACAGGAACAAGAACAAGAAGAACAAGAACAAGGAGGAGAAGAAGAATGAGAAGAAGAAGAAGAAGAATAACAAGAACAAGAACGAGAAGAAGAATAACAATAATGAGAAGAACAGGAACAACAACAACAACAAGAACAACGAGAAGAAGAACAGGAAGAAGAACAGGAAGAAGAAGAAGAACAGGAAGAAGAAGAACAAGAAGAACAAGAACAAGAAGAACAAGAAGAACAAGAATAAGAAGAACAAGAAGAACAAGAAGAAGAAGAACAAGAAGAACAAGAAGAAGAGAAGAACAAGAAGAAGAGAAGAACAAGAAGAACAAGAAGAAGAGAAGAACAAGAAGAACAAGAAGAAGAGAAGAACAAGAAGAAGAGAAGAACAAGAAGAACAAGAAGAAGAGAAGAACAAGAAGAACAAGAAGAAGAGAAGAACAAGAAGAAGAGAAGAACAAGAAGAACAAGAAGAAGAGAAGAACAAGAAGAACAAGAAGAAGAGAAGAACAAGAAGAACAAGAACAAGAAGAAGATCAGGAACAAGAACGAGAAGGAGTATAACAAGACTGAAAAGAACTGGAACAAGAACAACAAGAACAATAACGAGAAGAAGAATAACAAGAATGAGAAGAACAGGAACAAGAACAACAAGAACAAGAACGAGAAGAAGAAGAAGAACAAGAAGAAGAAAAAGAAGAAGAACAAGAAGAACAACAACAAGAGGAACAACAACAACAAGAACGAGAAGAAGAACAGCAACAAGAACAACAAGAACAAGAACGAGAAGAAGAACAAGAACAAGAATAACAAGAATGAGAAGAAGAATAAAAAAAAGAAGAACAATAACAAGAAGAACAAGAACAAGAACAAGAAGAACAAGAACAAGAAGAAGAAGAACAAAAAGAAGAACAACAAAAAGAACAAGAACGAGAAGAAGAATAGGAACAAGAACAAAAAGAAAAAGAAGAACAAGAAAAAGAAGAAGAAGAAGATCAGGAACAAGAAGAAGAACAACAAGAAAAAAAAATACCAAATGGACCCATCACTTCTGATGGCCCTGACCCCTCCACCAGTCGTATCGCTGGTCACATGGTGTAGACGTGATTACTGCTATAAATCGCAGACATGACACCGCCGGTCATGTGCTGCAAACATCACCCGCTACAGCTGTACAATCCATCAGCTTCACATGTGTTTAACACGCCGTCGCCACCGAGACCCTGTAATACTAGAAGACCCCACACAGCTCTGCCCGGAGGTATGTGACCCCCCCTGACCCCCATTATATAACAGCAGGAAATAGTCACTGACTTCACAGAGAACCACAAAAATCATTTACTGGAACAGCCTTCAATTATTTCATTTAATAATAAAAAAAAAAAAAAAAAACACATATATATATATACACACATATTGTATATAATGTAATATACACTTATACAGTATATCTATTAATCTAGAATAAAATGATATGTAATAATATATAATACATTTAAAAAATTAAAAAATATATATAAATATATATATATATATATATATATATATATATATATATATATATATATATATATATATATATATATATACATACATACATACATACACACACACACACACACACACTTACCCTTTATGGTTTAATACACACAATATCTCACAAAAGTAAGTACACCCCTCAGTCACATTTCTTGTATCTTTTCATGTGACAACGCTGAAGAAATGACACTTTGTATCTACAATGTTGTGTAGTGAGTGTACAGCTTGTATAACAAATAACTCAACACACAGCCATTCATGTCTAAACCCGCTGGCAACAAAAGTGAGTTTAGACATTAATGGCTGTGTGTTGAGTTATTGTATATTATATATTTACAAAAATGTGAAGGGTGTACTTACTTTTGTGAGATACTGTGTGTGTGTGTATATATATATATATATAGCGTTAAAACGCAGCAACTCCAGCACTGTATGTAATGGTGAGGGGTTCTGGGGCGATGGAGGGTCTATTATCGCCGGGGGGGAATCTATTTTCTAGGGGGGTCTCCTGTTGAGGGAGGGGTCTACCATTGCTGGCTGCTGGACAGTATTGATGTTGGCTACTGGGATATCTATTGCTGCTGAAGAGGGGGGGGTCTATTGTTGTTGGGAGGATCTATTGTTGCTGGGGAGGATCTATTGTTGCTGGGGAGGATCTATTGTTGCTGGGGAGGATCTATTGTTGCTGGGGAGGATCTATTGTTGCAAGCTTCAAGGAATCTAATTTACTGTTTTTCTTGGTATTATTAACACATACCAATTACTTATCAGCACAAAATAATACCTGGTTCTGTATTCTCTAAAAGGGGCGGGACTGGGAGATGGGCAGGGGTTGAACCAAGGGGTGTGGCTTGGTGGTGGGTAGGGGCCGGAGTGGTGACTTGGAAGGAGGGAGTACCTGCAATATATATATACACCCTACATAAATTGTTACGACTACCAATGCATATATATATATATATATATATATATATATATAGGAGAAGGTGATTTTCTAGAGGGGGTAAAGTGGACGGGGGGGAATGAATGTGGACGGGGGGGTGAATGGGGAATGAATGTAGACGGGGGGGAATGAATGTGGATGGGGGGGAATGAATGTGGAAGGGGGGAATAAATGTGGATGGGGGGAATAAATGTGGATGGGGGGGAATGAATGTGGATGGGGGGGAATGAATGTGGACAGGGGGGGAATGAATGTGGACAGGGGGGGAATGAATGTGGACAGGGGGGGAATGAATGTGGACAGGGGGGGAATGAATGTGGATCGGGGGGAATGAATGTGGATCGGGGGGAATGAATGTGGACGGGGGGGGGGAGGAATGTGGACGGGGGGGGGGAAGGAATGTGGATGGGGGGGAATGAATGTGGATGGGGGGGAATGAATGTGGACGGGGGGGAAATAAATGTGGACAGGGGGGGAAATAAATGTGGACAGGGGGGGAATGAATGTGGACGGGGGGGGGAATGAATGTGGACAGGGGGGAATGAATGTGGATCGGGGGGAATGAATGTGGATCGGGGGGAATGAATGTGGATCGGGGGGAATGAATGTGGATCGGGGGGAATGAATGTGGACGGGGGGGGGGGGGAAGGAATGTGAACGGGGAGGAAGGAATGTGGAGGGGGGGGGGAAGGAATGTGGACGGGGGAAGGAATGTGGACGGGGGAATGAATGTGGACGGGGGGGAATGAATGTGGACGGGCGGGAATGAATGTGGATGGGGGGAATGAATGTGGATGGGGGGAATGAATGTGGACGGGGGGGAATGAATGTGGACGGGGGGAAGGAATGTGGACGGGGGGAAGGAATGTGGACGGGGGGGAAGGAATGTGGACGGGGGGAATGAATGTGGACGGGGGGAATGAATGTGGACGGGGGGGGGGGAGGAATGTGGACGGGGGGAATGAATGTGGACGGGTGGAAGGAATGTGGACGGGGGGGAAGGAATGTGGACGGGGGGGAATGAATGTGGACGGGGGGAAGGAATGTGGACGGGGGGAATGAATGTGGATCGGGGGGAATGAATGTGGATCGGGGGGGGGGGGGGGGTGATTGTGGACGGGGGGGGGAAGGAATGTGAACGGGGAGGAAGGAATGTGGAGGGGGGGGGGGGGAAGGAATGTGGACGGGGGAAGGAATGTGGACGGGGGAATGAATGTGGACGGGCGGAAATGAATGTGGATGGGGGGAATGAATGTGGATGGGGGGAATGAATGTGGATGGGGGGAATGAATGTGGACGGGGGGGGAATGAATGTGGACGGGGGGGAATGAATGTGGACGGGGGGGAATGAATGTGGACGGGGGGGAATGAATGTGGACGGGGGGAAGGAATGTGGACGGGGGGAAGGAATGTGGACGGGGGGGGAAGGAATGTGGACGGGGGGGAAGGAATGTGGACGGGGGGGAAGGAATGTGGACGGGGGGAATGAATGTGGACGGGGGGAATGAATGTGGACGGGGGGAAGGAATGTGGACGGGGGGAAGGAATGTGGACGGGGGGAAGGAATGTGGACGGGGGGGAAGGAATGTGGACGGGGGGAAGGAATGTGGACGGGGGGAATGAATGTGGACGGGGAAGGAATGTGGACGGGGGGGGAAGGAATGTGGACGGGGGGAAGGAATGTGGACGGGGGGGAAGGAATGTGGACGGGGGGAAGGAATGTGGACGGGGGGGAAGGAATGTGGACGGGGGGGGAAGGAATGTGGACGGGGGGGAAGGAATGTGGACGGGGGGGAAGGAATGTGGACGGGGGGAATGAATGTGGACGGGGGGAAGGAATGTGGACGGGGGGGAAGG
The DNA here is from genome assembly GCF_905171775.1 of Rana temporaria. Lineage (NCBI taxonomy): Eukaryota > Metazoa > Chordata > Amphibia > Anura > Ranidae > Rana > Rana temporaria. Next base: position 3,410,060 of record NC_053500.1, on the reverse strand, counting down.
AATGTGGACGGGGGGAGAAGGAATGTGGACGGGGGGAGAAGGAATGTGGACGGGGGAAGGAATGTGGACGGGGGGAAGGAATGTGGACGGGGGGGGGAAGGAATGTGGACGGGGGGGAAGGAATGTGGACGGGGGGGGAAGGAATGTGGACGGGGGGAAGGAATGTGGACGGGGGGGAAGGAATGTGGACGGGGGGGGAAGGAATGTGGACGGGGGGGAAGGAATGTGGACGGGGGGAATGAATGTGGACGGGGGGAATGGATGTGGACGGGGGGAATGAATGTGGACGGGGGGAATGAATGTGGACGGGGGGAATGAATGTGGACGGGGGGGAATGAATGTGGACGGGGGGAATGAATGTGGATCGGGGGAATGAATGTGGACGGGGGGGAAGGAATGTGGACGAGGGGGGAAGGAATGTGGACGAGGGGGGAAGGAATGTGGACGAGGGGGGAATGAATGTGGATGGGGGAAATGAATGTGGACGGGGGAATGAATGTGGACGGGGGGGGGGGGGAATGTGGACGGGGGGGAAAGAATGTGAATGGGGGGGGGGGGGAATGTGGACGGGGGGGAATGAATGTGGACGGGGGGGAAGGAATGTGGATCGGGGGGGAATGAATGTGGATCGGGGGGGAATGAATGTGGATCGGGGGGGAAAGAATGTGGATCGGGGGGGAATGAATGTGGACGGAGGGAATGAATGTGGACGGGAGGGAATGTGGATGGGGGGGAATGAATGTGGATGGGGGGAGGAATGTGGACGGGGGGGGGGAGGAATGTGGATGGGGGGGGAGGAATGTGGACGGGGGGGGGGGGAGGAATGTGGACGGGGGGAGAAGGAATGTGGACGGGGGGAGAAGGAATGTGGACGGGGGAGAAGGAATGTGGACGGGGGGAGAAGGAATGTGGACAGGGGGGGAAGGAATGTGGAGGGGGGGGGGAGGAATGTGGAGGGGGGGGGAAGGAATGTGGAGGGGGGGGGAAGGAATGTGGACGGGGAGGAAGGAATGTGGACGGGGGGGGGAAGGAATGTGGACGGGGGGAAGGAATGTGGACGGGGGGGAAGGAATGTGGATGGGGGGAATGAATGTGTACGGAGGGGGAATGAATGTGGACGGGGGGAAGGAATGTGGACGGGGAGGAAGGAATGTGGACGGGGGGAAGGAATGTGGATGGGGGAAGGAATGTGGACGGGGAGGAAGGAATGTGGACGGGGGGGGGGAGGAATGTGGACGGGGGGGAAGGAATGTGGACGGGGGAATGGATGTGGAGGGGGGGGAATGAATGTGGAAGGGGAAGGAATGTGGACGTGGGGGAATGAATGTAGACGGGGGGGAAAGGAATGTGGACGGGGGAATGAATGTGGACGGGGGAATGAATGTGGACGGGGGGGAAGGAATGTGGACGGGGGGAATGAATGTGGACGGGGGGGAATGAATGTGGACGGGGGGGAAGGAATGTGGACGGGGGGGAAGGAATGTGGACGGGGGGGAAGGAATGTGGACGGGGGGGAATGAATGTGGACGGGGGGGAATGAATGTGGACGGGGGGGAATGAATGTGGACGGGGGGGAATGAATGTGGACGGGGGGGAATGAATGTGGACGGGGGGAAGGAATGTGGACGGGGGGGGGAAGGAATGTGGACGGGGGGAATGAATGTGGACAGGGGGAATGAATGTGGACAGGGGGAATGATTTGGGGGTCGCACACACCTCCCAGCCCTCGATGTGGGACTGCAGTTGCTCCAGGGCCTCCAGCTTCTCCATCTGTCTTTTGGTCTCATTGATGTTGGTGCAGACGGTCTTCATGGCCTGCAGGGCGCTCTGGACGGCTTGGTGGTCGGGGTGTTTGCTGGACGTCCTCTTCATCAGCTCCTAGGGGGAAGAAACAAGGGTGTGATTGGACGGCGGAGGAGGGACAAGGAGAGGAGAGAACTTCATTATGGGACATTTTCTCTATACTGGACACTGAGGGGGTCCAGGGGGGTGACCAGGGGCCACACCCAGATGCCACCTACATGATCTACAGCGTTGCTCCTCCATCATCATCATCCTCATCGTACTACAACCACATCTGTCCAACCTACTGAAGCCAACACAACACTGCCACGAAGAGAAAGACCAAGAGGGCCGAGCTCCGCCCCAATACGGGGCGCCACCAGGGTCAGTCCATCAAAATCTGGTTGAACCTTAACCCTAACCCCTAAACCGGGCCTGTCACTGTCTCCGGGCCTGTCACTGTCTCCGGCCTGTCACTGTCTCCGGGCCTGTCACTGTCTCCGGGCCTGTCACTGTCTCTCCGGGCCTGTCACTGTCTCTCCGGGCCTGTCACTATCTCTGGGCCTGTCTCTGTCTCTCTGGGCCTGTCTCTGTCTCCGGGCCTGTCTCTGTCTCCGGGCCTGTCTCTGTCTCCGGGCCTGTCTCTGTCTCCGGGCCTGTCTCTGTCTCCGGGCCTGTCTCTGTCTCCGGGCCTGTCACTGTCTCTCCGGCCTGTCACTGTCTCTCGGCCTGTCACTGTCTCCGGGCCTGTCACTGTCTCCGGGCCTGTCACTGTCTCCGGGCCTGTCTCTGTCTCCGGGCCTGTCTCTGTCTCCGGGCCTGTCTCTGTCTCCGGGCCTGTCACTGTCTCCGGGCCTGTCTCTGTCTCCGGGCCTGTCTCTGTCTCCGGGCCTGTCTCTGTCTCCGGGCCTGTCTCTGTCTCCGGGCCTGTCTCTGTCTCCGGGCCTGTCTCTGTCTCCGGGCCTGTCACTGTCTCTCCGGGCCTGTCACTGTCTCTCCGGGCCTGTCACTGTCTCTCCGGGCCTGTCACTGTCTCTCCGGGCCTGTCACTGTCTCCGGGCCTGTCTCTGTCTCCGGGCCTGTCTCTGTCTCCGGGCCTGTCGCTGTCTCCGGGCCTGTCACTGTCTCCGGCCTGTCGCTGTCTCCGGGCCTGTCTCTGTCTCCGGGCCTGTCACTGTCTCCGGGCCTGTCACTGTCTACGGGCCTGTCACTGTCTACGGGCCTGTCACTGTCTACGGGCCTGTCACTGTCTACGGGCCTGTCTCTGTCTCTCCGGGCCTGTCACTGTCTCCGGGCCTGTCACTGTCTCCGGGCCTGTCACTGTCTCTCCGGGCCTGTCACTGTCTCTCCGGGCCTGTCACTGTCTCCGGGCCTGTCACTGTCTCCGGGCCTGTCACTGTCTCCGGGCCTGTCACTGTCTCCGGGCCTGTCACTGTCTCTCCGGGCCTGTCACTGTCTCTCCGGGCCTGTCACTGTCTCCGGGCCTGTCACTGTCCCCGAGCCTGTCACTGTCTCTCCGGGCCTGTCACTGTTTCCGGGCCTGTCACTGTCTCCGGGCCTGTCACTGTCTCTCCGGGCCTGTCACTGTCTCTCCGGGCCCGTCACTGTCTCTCCGGGCCCGTCACTGTCTCTGGGCCTGTCACTGTCTCTCCGGGCCTGTCACTGTCTCTCCGGGCCCGTCACTGTCTCTGGGCCCGTCACTGTCTCTCCGGGCCTGTGACTGTCTTCACTGGGACCTCCAGATTATGAGGGTGATCATGTAGAGGATGAGCAACACCACACCCATGACACAATACTACACAAGCACACAATTCTACAATACTATACAACTCCACAAACATACAATATAACACAAGCACACACTACTATACAAATCCCCAAACATACAATACTACACAACGACATAATTCTACTAAACCCAATAACACTTTACAACTCCTCAATCATACTACACAACATCCCCATTGTAAAATACTACACAAAACTATGCAAATCCCCAAACATACAATGCTACACAAGCACACAATAATATACAACTCCTCAATCATACAATATTACACAAGCACACACTAATGTACAAACCCACAAACATACAATATTACACAACCACACAATACTATACAAATCCCAAACCTACAATGCTACACAAGCACACAATATACAAACCCACAAACATACAATATTACACAAGCACACCATACTATACAAATCCCCAAACATAGAATACTATGCAACCACACATTACTACACAACCACACAATGCTATACAAATTCCCATACAATACTACACAAGCACACAATACTATACAAAACCCCAAACTTACTGTATTACACAAGCACACAATACTATACAAATCCCCAAACATACAGTACTACACAAGCACACAATACTAAACAAACCCACAAAATTACAATATTACACAAGCACACCATACTAAACAAATCCCCAAACATACAATGCTACACAAGCACACAAATGCTATACAACTCCTCAAACACAATGTTAAACAACGCCATAAACATACAATACTACACAACCACACAATACTATCGAATGGCCCAAACATACAATACTACACAACCACACAATACTATACAAACCCCCAAACATACAATACTACACAAGCACACAATACTATACAAATCCCCAAACATACAAAACTCTCCATTCACACACTACTACACAACAACCCCATTGTAAAATACTACACAACCACACAATACTATCGAATTCCACAAAAAAACAATGCTACACAAGCACACAAATACTATACAACTCCTCAAACACAATGTTATACAACGCCATAAACATACATATAATACTACACAAGCACACAATATTATCGAATTCCCCAAACATACAATACTACACAAGCACACCATACTATACAAATCCCCAAACATACAATGCTACACAAGCACACAAATGCTATACAACTCCTCAAACACAATGTTAAACAACGCCATAAATATACAATACTACACAAGCACACAATACTATACAAATCCCCAAACATACAAAACTCTCCAATCACACACTACTACACAACAACCCCATTGTAAAATACTACACAAACACAATTCCCCAATCGCACAATGTACAGCTGACAAATTACTTTACTACACAATAAAAACAGAGACCAACCCCACCATACAATATGTTACCGACAATTCGGGGGAACACACTCTCTGCCTTTCACAAATTCCCCCAACACAGAATTTCCACCATAAATATAAAATATTTGAAAAATGTTAATAAAATGTGTGGGGAGGGAGGCACATCACCCCATATAACTGGATTTTACAAAGTGGAACTAAAGCGGAAACAATCATTTCCTGTGTCGGGGGTGGGGAGCGCCTCAGACTTGATGGAGGACAGTCAGGCGAGGGATGAGCCGCTTATTGCTGGGAGTCCTGTAGGGGGCGCCACACTGACCAGACACTGGAGGGGCAACACATCTATATAAAAAACTGCTGTACATGGCAGGGAATGGCCCCGACCACCATACAAGACAAGGCTAGACCGTGCCCATCACCCTACTGATCGACTATATACCCCATCACCCTACTGATGACCTCTATATACCCCATCACTCTACTGATCACCTATCTACCCCATCACCCTACTGATAACCTATATACCCCATCACCCTACTGATCACCTATCTACCCCATCACCCTACTGATAACCTATATACCCCATCACCCTACTGATCGACTATATACCCCATCACCCTACTGATCACCTATATACCCCATCACCCTACTGATGACCTATATACCCCATCACCCTACTGATCACCTATATACCCCATCACCCTACTGATAACCTATATACCCCATCACCCTACTGATCACCTATATACCCCCATCACCCTACTGCTAACCTATATACCCCCATCACCCTACTGCTAACCTATATACCCCCATCACCCTACTGATCACCTATATACCCCCATCACCCTACTGCTAACCTATATACCCCCATCACCCTACTGATCACCTATATACCCCCATCACCCTACTGCTAACCTATATACCCCATCACCCTACTGATGACCTATATACCCCCATCACCCTACTGATCACCTATATACCCCCATCACCCTACTGATAACCTATATACCCCATCACCCTACTGATCACCTATATACCCCATCACCCAGGGCCGTCTTTAATATGGTTTGGGCCCTGGGCAAACATTTTTTTTGGGCCCCCCTCCAGCTTATTTTGGGCCTGGCTGGTTCACATGTATGTTTTGGCGGTCCTCATTTGTGCAGGTACAGCAGCCCATTGATTTGAATGGGCTGCCATGCCTTTGTTTCCTGCAGAAGGTGCATTCAGCATTTTAAAAATACAGTTGCCTTGAAATCCATTCTGCTTTTGCACCATGCTACTTACCTGCAGTTCTTGCACCATGCTACTTACCTGCAGTTCTTGCACACACAAACGCACTGTGTTTTTAAAAGTGTGACCTAAACGTCTAAAAATGCAGCAAGTTTGACAGTGCGGGAACTGCAGATAAGTCACAGCAGACAGCATAATGGACAGACAGTGCTGTATTTCAGTGCTTGATGGGCATAGGCATGCCGTGTGCGCAGCCTATTACATGAGGCATGCGCTTTTCTTTGCAGGAAACGCAGGCATGGCGGCCCATTCAAATGAATGGGCTGCTGTGCCTGCGCAAATGTGGGCCGCCAAAACACATACATGTGAACCAGCCAGGCCCAAAATAAGCCCATCAAGCAGTTAAATACAGACAGTAATGTCATGTGCTCTGGGGCCTTACTCAGCCTGGACTGCAGGTCTGGTCTGTGATTTAAAGAGTTCCTCTATTTTACACATGGCATGGCATGGGGTCCCATGGTGCTAAAGCAGAATGGACAGACGGTGCTGTGACCCCCATGCTATGCCATGTGTAAAATAGAGGAACTTTTTAAAACACTGACCAGACCTGCAGTGAATCATCAAATATTATAAAGACTTTGGGCACACTCTAAAGAAAACTTCTATTTACAATATAGATTAGCAAACAGTGACATACCTTGAGGAGCAGGACATGAAGAAGTCAGCCTCGGGAAGAGCAAACTGGGGATGTTATAAAATCACATTCTAATTCACTTTTATATACAAGCAGCACCCAGTGGCAGGAAGGGAGAAGTGCACGTCTAAAGGGAAGCCACCAGGGGTGCTGTACATTTTAAAACACTGGGAAGGGAAGCAGTACTGGCACTGGCTGCGTGCCGCTGATGATTTTCAGCCTGATTTGTGGGCAGCACAGGGGCTTAACGGGTGGCAGGGATCAGGAATTATGGGGCCACTTACACAGCTTCAGGCATGGGCCCCCAGGGGGGGGGGGTGCTGCTGCCTGAAATTGAGAAGCAGGGGGGGGGGGGGGCTACTGCGAATTTAGAAGCGGGGGGCCCTTTACAAAAAAAGAAATTAAAAAAAAGTAAAATATATATAAAAAAAGGGGTATAGCCATCCGGGGCCCTGGGGACCTCTGAGCCCTTTAATAAAAAGAAAAAAAGAAATAAAAAATATATATAAAAACAATATATATTTTTTTTTTAAAAAGGGGGTTGCCATCTGGGGACCTCTGGGCCCTTTAATAAAAAATAAAAAACATATATATATATATATATATATAAAAAAGAAACATTTATAAAAAAAAGTGGGGGTTGCCATCCAGGGCCCTGTGGACCTCTGGGCCCTTTAATAAAAAAAAATATATAAACAAAAATAAAAAAAGAAACATTTATAGAAAAAAGGGTGTTTGCCACATGGGGCCCTGTTGACCTCTGAGCCATTTAATAATAAATATATATATATATATATATATATATATATATATATATATATATATATATATATATATATATATATATATATATATATATATATATATATATATATATATATATAAAAGAAATAAAAAGAAAAAAAAGAAATAAAATAATATGAAAAAAATTATAAAAAAAGGGGGGTTGCCATCCGGGGCCCTGGGGACCTCTGGATCCTTTAATAATAATAATAATAATAATAAATTATATATATATATATATATATATATATATATATATATATATATATATATATATATATATATATATATAAAAAAAATAAAAGAAATGAAGAAATATATAAAAAAATATTTTTTTTATAAAAAAAAGGGGGGTTGTCATCCAGGGCCCTGGGGAACTACAGGCCCCTGGGGACCCCCAGACCTCTAAAAAAATAAATAAAAAAATAAATAAAATAAAAATATATTAAAAAAATATTTTTTTTAATTTAAAAATAAATAAAAAAAGGGGGGTTGCCATCTGGGGCCCTGTGGGCCTCTGGGGACCCCTAAAAAAAATTGTTCCTTTGAAAAAAAACTCTAAAAAAAAAATTGGCCCTTTAATAAAAAATAAAATAAAAATATATTAAAAAAATATATTTTTTTTATTTAAAAATAAATAGAAAAAAGGGGAGTTGCCATCTGGGGGCCTGGGGACCTCCGGACCCCTAAAAAAAAAAAAAGTTTTTTTTTTTTTTTTTTAAAGGGGGTTGCTTTGGGCCCCCAACAGTGACAGGGCCCTGGGCAGCTGCCCCATTTGCCCTGTGGTAAAGACGGCCCTGCCATCACCCCATTGCCCCACACTACATACACTTTAGACTTTGGGTCCCCCGGCCAGACAATAGTTTATGATACGCAGAAAACACGAAATGTCATCCGGTTCGGGTGTAAAACAACATGAACAATCTCTTTGAATGATTGTCCCATCCCCCTCCATGGAGGAGATTTATTTTATGTTCTGTGTAACATTTACATTCGTTGTGCTGAATGTCTTTCCATTTTCTGTGCTTTTCTAGAAGACTTGTAAATATCCGAATGAATGAAGTCATTGACGACAGAGCTCGGCTGAGAAATATTTACTGAGCACACAACATCACTCCGGCATAGAGCGGCATCACAGCCCCCCCCCCCCCCTCCGACATCGATAATGGGAAGACATGTGAGAGGACCACAGAGAATGAGGAGCCTTGTGTGGCCCCCTGCACACTGCGATTGGTCATTCAGTCCTGTAGGGGCCCTCTGCACACTGTAATTGGTCATTCAGTCCTGTAGGGGCCCTCTATACACTGTGATTGGTCATTCTGCCCTGTAGGGGCCCTCTGCACACTGTGATTGGTCATTTTTCCCTGTAGGGGCCCCCTGCACACTGTGATTGGTCATTCAGTCCTGTAGGGGCCCTCTATACACTGTGATTGGTCATTCTGCCTTGTAGGGGCCCTCTGCACACTGTGATTGGTCATTCTTCCCTGTAGGGGCCCTCCGCACACTGCGATTGGTCATTCTGTCCTGTAGGGGCCCTCTGCACACTGTGATTGGTCATGCTGCCCAGTAGGGGATCTCTGCACACTGTGATTGGTCATGCTGCCCAGTAGGGGCCCTCTGCACACTGTGATTGGTCACTATGTAGGGTGATATGAGTTTTAATGACAGGTCCACTTTCATACAATGGTTTCTGGCCGAGGGCCCGGTGGTCGGAAGTACCGATAAATTGGCCCCAATGAGGGGTCAGAAGCAGATGTGTATCTGATGACTTTCTGCAGAAACAGGAATTGGAGGAAAGTGGAATTTATACATAATGGAAGGAGATCCAAGCCTGGCTTCCTGAGGTTTATTTATAAAAAGACTAATATCCCTGGAATCCGCTACACATGGAGCCTGCTGGGGCCCCGGAGCCGATAAAGGAGGGTACAGGGGACGTATAGGGGAACTCTTCCTTGTAGAGAACCAGGGGAGGCAGGAGAGGTGGCCAACTTGGGAGCCAAGCAAGAGGAGGAAGGGCCTGACCTGCAACCTATGCTACTGGGGTAGTTTGCAGGTCAGAGGGGGCGCACTTTGGCTTTGTAGCCTTCAATTGTAAAGGAGAGAAGAGGGGCGACCACACTGGGGGCTCAGCTATGAGATGGAGAAGAAGAGGGGTGACCACACTGGGGGCTCAGCTATGAGATGGAGAAGAAGAGGGGTGACCACACTGGGGGCTCAGCTATGAGATGGAGAAGAAGAGGGGTGACCACACTGGGGGTTCAGCTATGAGATGGAGAAGAAGAGGGGTGACCACACTGGGGGCTCATCTATGAGATGGAGAAGAAGAGGGGTGACCACACTGGGGGCTCATCTATGAGATGGAGAAGAAGAGGGGTGACCACACTGGGGGCTCAGCTATGAGATGGAGAAGAAGAGGGGTGACCACACTGGGGGCTCAGCTATGACATGGAGAAGAAGAGGGGTGACCACACTGGGGGCTCAGCTATGACATGGAGAAGAAGAGGGGTGACCACACTGGGGGCTCAGCTATGAGATGGAGAAGAAGAGGGGTGACCACACTGGGGGCTCAGCTATGAGATGGAGAAGAAGAGGGGTGACCACACTGGGGGCTCATCTATGAGATGGAGAAGAAGAGGGGTGACCACACTGGGGGTTCAGCATTTCGGGGGACACAGGGAAACTGAATACCTTTAGAAGTAGCGGGTACTTGCAGATCCTCTGGATGGGGGTGAGCAGATAACCCTCCAATGGGATGTCTGTCTTCCGTCCTCCCAGCAACATGCAGCTCTGAAATGACAACACAAGTCAAGAAAAAGCACAGTGGGTGGGGTTACATTGAGACAAACTGACCAATCAGAATACACCTCTCACTCAAAAATGAAAAATCCCATGTACATAAGTATCACAGGCTCCTCCCATGTACATAAGTATCACAGGCTCCTCCCATGTACATAAGTTTCACAGGCTCCTCCCATGTACATAAGTATCACAGGCTCCTCCCATGTACATAAGTATCACAGGCTCCTCCCATGTACACAAGCCTCACAGGCTCCTCCCATGTACACAAGCCTCACAGGCTCCTCCCATGTACACAAATATCACAGGCTCCTCCCATGTACACAAGCCTCCCGGGCTCCTCCCATGTACACAAGCCTCCCGGGCTCCTCCCATGTACACAAGCCTCCCGGGCTCCTCCCATGTACACAAATATCACAGGCTCCTCCCATGTACACAAGCCTCACAGGCTCCTCCCATGTTTTAATTTTTAATAAAAACGAACAATAATAATAATAATAATAAACCAACCTAAAATACTAAAAATAATACTAATAATGATAATACTAATACAAATAATAATAAACGGACTAATAACAATACTAACAATAATAATAATAATAATACCAACAACAATAATATAAATATATTTTTAATTTAAAAAAATGACAACCATTGATATAATAATAATTATTAATAACGACCAAAGATAATAATATTACAAATAAAATAACAATCATAATAATAACAATAATAATGATCAATATTTTGAAGGGCCCATGAAAATGCGGCCGGTATGCTCCCAGGTCCTAGCTCCGCCCACTCTCAGAATCATAGGACAGGAGGAAGCAGCCCCGCCCACCCTGCTGAAGGAAGGAGAAGGAGGGGAGGAGTCAGAGTTAAACTCACCAATAGGAAGGCTCGGACGTTGGGGACTTTGTTGAGCTCCATCAGTAATCTCAGCGCCTTCTCATGGTTGCTGCAATACTCCTCATACACACAGAACCTCTCCTTCTGGGGGGGAGAAAACAAAGACACGTCAGGGGGGGACTCTTCCATCGGGGGCCCTGCACACAGGACATGGAGGGCTTAGCGCGGCCCCCGTTACTTACAGAGTGCCGACATATACAGGAGGGCGGTACAAGTCTGGGGGCGTGTCCGCTTCAGGCACTTCCTGTTACAGGGTGACAACGCTCTGCCCCCGCCTCCTCATTCTGCTCCCGCGTTGTCACCCGTCCCCCCCCCGGGGGCTACAACTTACAGGAATGGGGCTACCGGGGTCACAGTCAGGAAACCCCGCCCACCGCAGGGCATTTCAAGAGAAGAGGCTGCAAAGAGGCCGCAGGGGATCCGCAGCGCTGAGATGCAACAAAGTAATCAATAATGGAGAATTAAATCCCCTCTGTACCCCCCCCCCCATTCACTGACCCCAACCCACAGTTCCCTCCCCCCATCAGGAAATCGGGAGAATTATTTGTATCTCTGCCTTCTAGTTCTCAGCCAATCAATGATTTTCCCATGAGGGGGGTGCAGTACACATAGAGGTCAGAGGGGGGCGCTGTGGAGCCGAGGTGTGTAGGGTGATCTCCCTCTCCTGGATGGAGAGAAATCATCCTGTATGGAGGGGGGGGGGGCAGAGATCCCCCAACAGGCTTCCTGTGCTGATCCGCCTGGAGGAAAACAACGCAGCTCCTGCTTAAATCCCCCCTCCCAACACAAATTTACCCCCCCCCCCCCAATAAAAATAAAAAAAACTCCTTCCACAAATCCTCTACCCTTCAAATCCCCTCTTCGAGTACACATCCTCTTCCCCCCTCCTAGCACAAATCACCCCCCCCCAATCCCCCCTCCTAGCACAAATCACCCCCCCCCCCCAATCCCCCCTCCTAGCACAAATCACCCCCCCCCCCCAAATATCCCCTCCTATTTTTCCAGAGGTGACAACAGTGGCCCCAATCCTGCATTATGTGTTGAAATGGCCCCATGGGAAGCCGGTGTGACGGGGTGACAACACAATTGGGTGACAGGGACAGAGCGTTGTCACCCTGTCACAGGAAATGCCTGAACAAGGACCTTCATGGCGGGATCACCGGGGATTATTTGCATGAAAGCTTCTCTCATCATAAATGTGGACCAGACACAGATGGGACTGGGAAGCGCAGAGATTGGTCGGCGGTGGGATTGCTTTCCCAGCGGTCAGGGGCCGGTTGGGGCCGATAGGGGCCGGCGGGGGGCCCCCGGAGATAAGGGGGCGGCTCAGACACCACACAGGAAGCTGCACGGCTCAGATAAGCAGAGAAAAGCCACAAACTCACAAACTTCAGGAAGATGAGTCCCAGCTGGTGGTGAGACTGCGGCTCCGGCTGGAGAGCGCCCTCCAGTGACTCCAGAAATGCCCGGTGCACCTGCAGGATGTCCTCAATGTTGGAGAATAAAATCTGGGGGAAGAAAAACAAGAAAAAGTCACATTTCCTGGAAACTGCCTGCCGGGGGTCATCTCATTCAGCGGGGGAGGGGAGCTGATCATTAGTGGGGGGGGAGGGGGGGGCTCAACTGTGGCCCCCGACATCACCAGAGGGCCACACATAATGTTCAGAGTCAGACACTGGAGACTGAGGACATGCTACAGGTTAGGTTGGAGACTGGGGACATGCTACAGGTGCGATCGGAGACTGAGGACATGCTACAGGTTAGATCAGAGACTGTGGACATGCTACAGGTTAGATCAGAGACTGTGGACATGCTACAGGTTAGATTGGAGACTGGGGACATGCTACAGGTTAGATTGGAGACTGGGGACATGCTACAGGTTAGATTGGAGACTGGGGACATGCTACAGGTTAGGTCGGAGACTGGGGACATGCTACAGGTTAGGTTGGAGACTGGGGACATGCTACAGGTTAGGTTGGAGACTGGGGACATGCTACAGGTTAGATTGGAGACTGGGGACATGCTACAGTAGTGGTTGGAGACTGGGGACATGCTACAGGTTAGATTGGAGACTGGGGACATGCTACAGGTTAGGTTGGAGACTGGGGACATGCTACAGGTTAGATTGGAGACTGGGGACATGCTACAGTAGTGGTTGGAGACTGGGGACATGCTACAGGTTAGATTGGAGACTGGGGACATGCTACAGTAGTGGTTGGAGACTGGGGACATGCTACAGGTTAGATTGGAGACTGGGGACATGCTACAGTTTGGGCTTCGTACTTGGCCTAGTGCAAGTATACAGATTGTGATGTCATTTTTAGGGTGTGGTCATCAGCGGTGGCCTTCATACCTGACCTCCATCAAGTATACAGATTGTGATGTCATGTTTAGGGGGTGTGGACATCAGCGGTGACCTTCACACTTGACCTAAAGTATGCAAAGTGTGACATTATTTTTAGGATCATTAATGGTGGCCTTCAGTCCTGACCTACAGGAAGTATGGAGAGTGCGACATCATTTTTAAGATGTGGTCATCAGTGGTGGCCCCATACTTGACCTAGAGTAAGTATGCAGAGCGTGATGTCATGTTTAGGATGTGGTCACCAGTAGTGCCCTCCACATCTGGCCTAGTGCAACTATGCATAAAGTGACGTCATGTTTCTTGGCCTAGAGCAAGTATGCAGAGCATGAAGTCATTTCTAAGATGTGGTCATCAGCGGTGGCCTTCAGTCTTGGCCTTGTGTAAGTGTGCAGAGCATGATGTCATGCTTAGAACGTGGTCATTGGTGGCCCTCACCCTTAGCCTAGTCTGCAGAGCATGACAACATTTTAACATGTGGTCCCCAATGGTGGCCTTCATACCTGACCTAGATCAAGTATACAGAGCGTGACCTCAAATTTAGGATGCGGTCAACAGTGGTGGCCTTTATTCTTGGCCAATGCAAGTGTTAAGGGCATGAAGTCATTTTAGAGATGTGGTCATCAGCGGTGGCCTTTATTCTTGGCCTAGAGCAGGTATGCAGATGTGACGTCACGTTTGGGATGTGGTCATCAGCGGCGGCCTTTATTCTTGGCCTAGAGCAGGTATGCAGATGTGACGTCACGTTTGGGATGTGGTCATCAGCGGCGGCCTTCATTCCTGGCCTAGAGCAGGTATACAGATGTGACGTCACGTTTGGGGTGTGGTCATCAGCGGTGGCCTTCATTCTTGGCCTAGAGCAGGTATGCAGATGTGACGTCACGTTTGGGGTGTGGTCATCAGCGGTGGCCTTCATTCCTGGCCTAGAGCAGGTATGCAGATGTGACGTCACGTTTGGGGGGTGGTCATCAGCGGTGGCCTTCATTCTTGGCCTAGAGCAGGTATGCAGATGTGACGTCGCGTTTGGGGTGTGGTCATCATTGGTGGCCTTCATTCCTGGCCTAGAGCAGGTATGCAGATGTGACGTCACGTTTGGGATGTGGTCATCAGCGGTGGCCTTCATTCTTGGCCTAGAGCAGGTATGCAGATGTGACGTCACGTTTGGGATGTGGTCATCAGCGGTGGCCTTCATTCTTGGCCTGGAGAAGGTATGTAGATGTGACGTCACTTTTGGGGTGTGGTCATCAGCGGTGGCCTTCATTCTTGGCCTAGAGCAGGTATGCAGATGTGACGTCACGTTTGGGGTGTGGTCATCAGCGGTGGCCTTCATTCTTGGCCTAGAGCAGGTATGCAGATGTGACGTCACGTTTGGGGGGTGGTCATCAGCGGTGGCCTTCATTCTTGGCCTAGAGCAGGTATGCAGATGTGACGTCGCGTTTGGGGTGTGGTCATCATTGGTGGCCTTCATTCCTGGCCTAGAGCAGGTATGCAGATGTGACGTCACGTTTGGGATGTGGTCATCAGCGGTGGCCTTCATTCTTGGCCTGGAGAAGGTATGCAGATGTGACGTCACGTTTGGGGTGTGGTCATCATTCTTGGCCTAGAGAAGGTATGCAGATGTGACGTCACGTTTGGGATGCGGTCATCAGTGGTGGCCTTCATTCTTGGCCTGGAGAAGGTATACAGATGTGACGTCATGTTTGGGGTGTGGTCATCAGCGGTGGCCTTCATTCCTGACCTAGAGCAGGTATGCAGATGTGACGTCACGTTTGGGGTGTGGTCATCAGCGGTGACCTTCACACTTGTGTCCTGACCGGTTCCCTTTACGTCCCCCTAGATCTCCAGGTCACAGCGGGCCGGGCATGGCCTGGGTAAAGCTCCTGCCCCCCCTCCCCCCCTGGTGAACATTTCACACACTTTGCCGCCTTTCATGTGGCTCCAGGCGGCGCTCCCAATAAAAGATTTACGCAGGACGGCGTTTCCTCCCCATGAATGGGTCCTCAGTGTTGGGGACGCAGCTGACGGGGTTAATTCTCCGACTCCGGCAGAGAAAAGTCACATTCTCCGGAGACACAATCCCGCCATCGCCTCAGCTGCTTCACAACAAAGACGCCTTTGGTGCCATTGGGTGCGCCGCCAACAAAGCGCCTTTTCCCCCCTCAAACGCATTCTACACCAACACACTGAGGGGTCTGTCCGAGAGGAGCGCGCCGAGCAGGTGCGTTGTGCGAGCCATACACCAGGCCCATCAATAGGAGCCAAACATTCTAGAGATGGTGACACGAGGATCCGATCCGAAATTAATTGTTTCCAGGAGGTTTAATAAAACTGCCGATCACAGCGCCCCGCGCCGGCGTGATAATCGCAGCCTTATGATACCGTGTGAAAGGAGCCTGTCACGCTGCCATTTATTTGTGTCCTTATGAAGAACGACCAGGAGAGTCATCTGCCTGTGCAGAAGATAAACCGGGACTGACGAAGGGCGGGGTCACGTGGAAGGGTAGCGCCGGGACCTCTGGACTGTCCTACTGATAAAGGGGGGTCTGGACTCTGGGTGGGAGGCTTCCCCCAAAGCCAAAGAGTTTCCATGGGTACCTTGGGTGGTCCCTGATAGAGGTCTTTTAACCCTAATGGAGGGGTAGGTCTTTGATCCCAGAAAGAGAGGGCAGTTCCTGATCTCCAAAACGTGTTGGCTTTGTGATAGAACCAACACCAGGGCTTCATCAGGGCTCCTCTGTATTCAAGTAGTCCTGATAAAGAGAGCATTCCCTAATCCCCAAAACATGTTGGCTTGGAAATAAAGCCAACACAGGGGCTTCATCAGGGTTCTGTTGTACTCTTGTAGCCCCAAAAAAGAAGTCATCTCCTGATCTCCAAAACGTGTTGGCTTTGTGATAGAACCAACACCAGGGCTTCGTCAGGGCTCCTCTGTATTCAAGTAGTCCTGATATAAAGAGCATTTCCTGATCTCCAAAACATGTTGGCTTGGCAATAAAGCCAACACAAGGGCTTCATCAGGGTTCTGTTGAACTCTTGTAGCCCCTAAAAAGGAGTCATCTCCTGATCTCCAAAACGTGTTGGCTTTGTAATAGAACCAATATCAGAGCTTCGTCAGGGTTCTGTTGTACTCCTGTAGCCCTGAATAAGGGGGTATTCCCTAATCTCCAAAACGTGTTGGCTTGGTAATAGTACACCAGGGCTTCATCAGGGAACCACTGTATTCAAGTAGTCCTGATAAAGAGAGCATTCCATAATCCTCAAAACATGTTGGCTTGGCAGTAAAGCCAACACAGGGGCTTCATCAGGGATTTGTTGAACTCTAGTAACCCCCCCCCCCCGAAAAAGGAGTCATCTCCTGATCTCTAAAACGTGTTGGCTTTGTGATAGAACCAACACCAAGGCTTCATCAGGGAACCTCTGTATTCTAGTAGTCCTGATAAAGAGAGCATGTCCTAATCCTCAAAACATGTTGGCTTGGCAGTAAAGCCAACACGGGGGCTTCATCAGGGATTTGTTGTATTCTTGTAGCCCTGATGAAGGAGTAGTTCTCTGATCCCCAAAACGCGTTGGCTTGGTGATCAAGTCTTTTGTCTCATTTTAGACTAAATCCAAATCAGGACACGATGCATCTTTCAGTCTTTCCATCTCAGATCCTCTCACATTTTGGGGGGTCACGCAGAATGGCGAGTGCTGGGACCCCAGGATTGTGGGGATAGTAGTGATTGGACAGGGCTGGATTCTGGGCGGGCAGATATTCTGTGACCGAGGATTTCTGATGTCTCCCGGGTCTGTCACCGAGATTGAAGCTCCATACTGAAAGTTACTCACAAAGCCAACGCGTTTCGGGGTCAGACTACACCCTTCATCAGGGCTTCATCAAGGCTCTGTTGTATTTTGAAGCCCTGATGAAGCCCTGACCCCGAAACGCGTTGGCCATGGATGGAGTTTTTATCTCATTTTGGTATACATCCAAATCTGGACAACTCTCAGTGTGGAGCTTCATCAATTACACCCGACATACAGGACAGGAGAAGTAGTACTGTGCAGAGTCCATACATACAGAATAAGAGGAGATACCGAGAATTACACCCGACATACAGGACAGGAGAAGTAGTACTGTGCAGAGTCCGTACATACAGAATAAGAAGAGATACCGAGAATTACACCCGACATACAGGACAGGAGAAGTAGTACTGTGCAGAGTCCATACATACAGAATAAGAAGAGATACCGAGAATTACACCCGACATACAGGACAGGAGAAGTAGTACTGTGCAGAGTCCATACATACAGAATAAGAGGAGATACCGAGAATTACACCCGACATACAGGACAGGAGAAGTAGTACTGTGCAGAGTCCATACACACAGAATAAGGAGAGATACCGAGAATTACACCCGACATACAGGGGAGAGAAGTGGTACTGTGCAGAGTCCATACATACAGAATAAGAGGAGATACCGAGAATTACACCCGACATACAGGACAGGAGAAGTAGTACTGTGCAGAGTCCATACATACAGAATAAGAGGAGATACCGAGAATTACACCCGACATACAGGACAGGAGAAGTAGTACTGTGCAGAGTCCATACATACAGAATAAGAGGAGATACCGAGAATTACACCCGACATACAGGACAGGAGAAGTAGTACTGTGCAGAGTCCATACATACAGAATAAGAGGAGATACCGAGAATTACACCCGACATACAGGACAGGAGAAGTAGTACTGTGCAGAGTCCATACATACAGAATAAGAGGAGATACCGAGAATTACACCCGACATACAGGACAGGAGAAGTAGTACTGTGCAGAGTCCATACATACAGAATAAGAGGAGATACCGAGAATTACACCCGACATACAGGACAGGAGAAGTAGTACTGTGCAGAGTCCGTACATACAGAGAGAACAGATACCGAGAATTCCCCCTATCCTGTATCCAGTGACCCCCTCCCCCGTATACAGACTGTGGGGTGGGGGTGTCCCCCACCTGCAGGCATCACATGGTGACTTCTCCCTCCTGTGGGGCCCCGGGGCCCCTGGTGTGGGAAAGGATGGTGCGCACTCGTTATCAGGAGGAAGTGGAGGATTCTGGGACCTCCATTGTGTCCTCTGTTATTTCAGGAGGCGGCAGGGAAATCTCAGGGCCCCTCGTCCTCTTATCCTCTCACACATTCCCTGGTGATGATGGTGGAGGGCCGATCGGGGCTCCTGGACTGTTTCCTCCACCATCTTCTGCGGCTCAGTCTGACAGGGGGGGGGGGGGGGACATGGCCCTTCAGCAGCCGGGGGGGGCCACATTTTGGATTTATCGCATTCGAGTCAGACTGAGGAAAAACCAGGATCTGTGATCTCGGAGATTATACGGGGGAGAGTGTTAGAGCCAGAGGTCCAGAAGAGGCCACCAATGCCAATCAGGGAGATGGCATTTCAGTAGAGGTCACTGTTAGGACGGGTCAAGGTGGCGACTCTCGGGACGGGTCAAGGTGGCGACTCTCGGGACGGGTCAAGGTGGCAAGTCTCAGGACGGGTCAAGGTGGCGACTTTCGGGACGGGTCAAGGTGGCAACTCTCAGGACGGGTCAAGGTGGCAACTCTCAGGACCGGTCAAGGTGGGAACTCTCATGACGGGTCAAGGTGGGAACTCTCAGGACGGGTCAAGGTGGGAACTCTCAGGACGGGTCAAGGTGGGAACTCTCAGGACGGGTCAAGGTGGGAACTCTCAGGACGGGTCAAGGTGGGAACTCTCAGGACGGGTCAAAGTGGGAAGTCTCAGGATGGGTCAAGGTTGGAACTCTCAGGATGGGTCAAGGTGGGAACTCTCAGGACGGGTCAAGGTGGCAACTCTCAGGACGGGTCAAGGTGGCAACTCTCAGGACGGGTTAAGGTGGCAACTCTCAGGACGGGTCAAGGTGGCAACTCTCAGGACGGGTTAAGGTGGCAACTCTCAGGACGGGTCAAGGTGGCAACTCTCAGGACGGGTCAAGGTGGCAACTCTCAGGACGGGTCAAGGTTTGAATTCTCAGGACGGACGAAGGTGGGTACCCTCAGCTCACCTTGACATTCTCCTCGGAGATGCAACAGTTCTCTGTCTTGTCCACCACGCTCTGCCGGATCCGGTGTAGAAAGGCCTGCATAGAGAAAAAATAGATGGTCAGAGCCTGGCCCAAGCCGCCATATCAGCATCATCACAACAATGTTTCACCTCATATCTGTACAATCTAATCGCCACCCTGAATATGACCCACCCCAATCTATACAGACTCCGCCCTCTACTTTGCTCCTCCAATGGAGGACCAAATGCCTGAACGCGTCCTAAGAGAATTGGGAGTGTCCTAAGAGAATTGGGAGTGTCCTAAGAGAATTGGGAGTGTCCTAAGAGAATTGGGAGTGTCCTAAGAGAATTGGGAGTGTCCTAAGAGAATTGGGAGTGTCCTAAGAGAATTGGGAGTGTCCTAAGAGAATTGGGAGTGTCCTAAAAGTGTCTAAGTGCCTGGAAGTGTCCTAGAAGGGTTCTGAAAGTGTCTGGAATTGTCTAAAAGTGTCCTGGAAGTTTCCAGGAAACATCTGGAAGTGCCTTGACATGTCCTGGAAGTGTCATGGAAGCTCTCCTTGCCCGGCCCGGTCAGTTTAGGTGGGCGGCCATGTCTTGGTAGGTTTGCGGTTGTGCCATACTCTTTCCATTTTCCGATGACGGATTGAACAGAAGCTCCGTGAGATCTTCAAAGCTTGGGAGATTTTTTTATAACCTAACCCTGCTTTATACTTCTCCACAACTTCATCCCTGACCTGTTTGGTGTGTTCCTCGGCCTTCATGATGCTGTTTGTTCACTAAGGTTCTCTAACAAACCTATGAGGGCTTCACAGAACAGCTCTATTTATATTAAGATTAAATGACACACAGGGGGACTCTATTTACTAATTAGGTGACTTCTGAAGGCAATTGGTTCCTATAGATTTTAGTTAGTGGTATCAGAGTAAAGGGGGCTGAATACAAATGCCCCCCCCCCCCCCCCCTTACACTTTTCACATACTGTATTTGTTGGCGTATAAGACTACCTTTTACACTTAAAAAAACTGGCTAAAAAGCAGGGGTCGTCTTATACGCCGGGTCAGCTGCTCGGATGCCTGCTGGATGTGCAGCAATACTGTATGTAGCTTTGGCTACATACAGTATATACCGCTAAGCCAATCCCGGTGAGCGATGTATTCAAATTAATACAGAGCCTGCTCGGATTGGGGTAACAACCTCTGCCAATCCGAGCAGGCTACATACAGATTGGCTTTGAGAGTCAGAGAGGCGTGGGCTGATGATGTTACAGCCTCTGCCAATCCAAGCAGGCTTTGTATTCATTAATAAAATACATCGCTCACCGTGATTGGCACCAAATCCAGCAAGAATGAAGAAGATTATGGCTCCAGAAGAAAGAAATATGAAGCATCGGAATGGGGGGGTCGTCTTATACGGTGAGTACAGGCAAAAAAATCGTAAAAAAAAAAAAAAATTAGGGATATGGGGGTGTATGCGGATGGGGGTGTAGATAAAGATAAGGGGGTATGTGGATGGGGGTGTAGGTGGATGAGGATGGGGGGTGTGCGGAGGGGAGTGTAGATAAAGATAAGGGGGTATGTGGATGGGGGTGTAGGTGGATGAGGATGGGGGGTGTGCGGAGGGGAGTGTAGATAAAGATAAGGGGGTATGTGGATGGGGGTGTAGGTGGATGAGGATGGGGGGTGTGCGGAGGGGAGTGTAGATAAAGATAAGGGGGTATGTGGATGGGGGTGTAGGTGGATGAGGATGGGGGGTGTGCGGAGGGGAGTGTAGATAAAGATAAGGGGGTATGTGGATGGGGATGGGAGGGGTTGTGGAGTGGGATGAGGGGGATAGGGATTAGGGAAGTATGCAGAGGGGTATGAGGATGGGGAGTATGCAGAGGGGGGGTGAGGATGGGGGCTATGCAGATGGGGGATAGGGGGGATGCGGAGGGGGGTGAGGATGGGGGGGGGGTGGGGGTGTGTGGATGGGGATGAGAGGGGTTGTGGAGTGGAATGAGTGGGATAGGGGGTGGGGTTATGTGGATGGGGGGGTGGGGTTGCAGAGGGTGTGGACAGAGGTGCAGGGTCAGGATATTATTGGCCCTACAGGTGAGTCCCCCCCCCCCCCCCCCGGTACACCGCGGGCGCTGAGCTGGTTTGCTGTCGGCACAGAATATGAAGTAATAATCATAATGTAGAAAAAGCTTTTTGCAGAACAACCCCCTCCCCCCCTGAGTAACCCCTCCCCCTCCTCTCTGATATAATAAAGAGGATCTCACACCCCCCCCCCCCCCCCCCGGCATCAATTCTCCAACAATTACCTCCCACCTTTAGATGGAAATCCCCCCTCCCATCTCATCTTCACACCCCCCCCCCCCCCGCAGTCACTCCCCCCCATCCCACTACACTCATCATACACAGAGATGATGTCTACAACCCCCCGCCCCCCCCCCACCATGAACAGTCTACACACCATATGACTAGAAGTACGAGGACCCCCCACCCCCGATGATGGAGGTCAGGGGTCTCCAGTGACGGGTCCCGGTAATCCTCCATCATACAAAGACAATTCTGCTCTTCCAGTCTTGTGGTGACAGTTTGGTGAAGACTAGGGTTGCCACCTCATCCCTTTAAAAAGGAACACATCTGAATTACACAGGTTCTGTGACTGATTAAGGAGGGAATTAAACTCACTTGGTGCCTTATCTGCATTAAATTAGCCTCAGAATCTGTGTAATTCAGATGTGTTCCTTTTTAAAGGGATGAGGTGGCAACCCTAGTGAAGACCCAACATACAGACACTCCAGTGGCCTGCACAGAGTCCTGACCTCATCCCTACTGGACACCTTTGGGAGGAATTGGAATGCCGATTGTAAACCATGGCTTCTCCAACACCCACCATGTAAAGCCCACTGTTACTTTCACAGCACAATATCTGGGTTTGTAAAGACTTTAGAAGCTCACAAATTGGATGTGGCTATTGAGGAAAGTCTGGAGTTCACATTTAAAGTCATCCACACATCGGGGGCAGGGAAGGGGTCACTGTGATATAGATGGAGATGATCCTCCCCCCCAGACCCCCCCCCCCCCATGTGTCTCCACGGCTACCCTCCGTCCAACAGGACATGAGACGGGTGACACATCCACTCTGCGAGGTGACAGAGACACTCCGGGTGCGTCCAACACAAATCTTTCCAGGAAACCCGGAGCAATGCCAGACTATATCCTTCTGTGTGCAGCGCAGGAAACCGACAACCACTTCAAGGCGAGAGCCGAGCCGGCAACCAGCCCGACGGCAGAGGAAGATCACCGGCACCATCCAACTACGACCTGCACCCCCAAATTCTGAGCCAGGACAAGGAGAATGACCTGCACCCCCAAATTATGAGCCTGGGACAAGGAGAATGACCTGCACCCCCAAATTCTGAGCCTGGGACAAGGAGAATGACCTGCACCCCCAAATTCTGAGCCCAGGACAAGGAGAACGACCTGCACCCCCACGTTCCTCAGACCTTAGACCCCCACGTTCCTCAGACCTTAGACCCGTACGTTCCTCAGACCTTGGACCCGTACGTTCCTCAGACCTTGGACCCGTACGTTCCTCAGACCTTGGACCCGTACGTTCCTCAGACCTTGGACCCGTACGTTCCTCAGACCTTGGACCCGTACGTTCCTCAGACCTTGGACCCGTACGTTCCTCAGACCTTGGACCCGTACGTTCCTCAGACCTTGGACCCGTACGTTCCTCAGACCTTGGACCCGTACGTTCCTCAGACCTTGGACCCGTACGTTCCTCAGACCTTGGACCCGTACGTTCCTCAGACCTTGGACCCGTACGTTCCTCAGACCTTGGACCCGTACGTTCCTCAGACCTTAGACCCGTACGTTCCTCAGACCTTGGACCCGTACGTTCCTCTGACCTTGGACCCGTACGTTCCTCTGACCTTGGACCCGTACGTTCCTCTGACCTTAGACCCGTACGTTTCTCAGACCTTAGACCCGTACGTTTCTCAGACCTTAGACCCGTACGTTTCTCAGACCTTAGACCCGTACGTTTCTCAGACCTTAGACCCGTACGTTCCTCAGACCTTAGACCCGTACGTTCCTCAGACCTTAGACCCGTACGTTCCTCAGACTTTAGACCCGTACGTTCCTCAGACCTTGGACCCGTACGTTCCTCAGACCTTGGACCCGTACGTTCCTCAGACCTTGGACCCGTACGTTCCTCAGACCTTGGACCCGTACGTTCCTCAGACCTTGGACCCGTACGTTCCTCAGACCTTGGACCCGTACGTTCCTCAGACCTTAGACCCGTACGTTCCTCAGACCTTAGACCCGTACGTTCCTCAGACCTTAGACCCGTACGTTCCTCAGGCCTTAGACCCGTACGTTCCTCAGGCCTTAGACCCGTACGTTCCTCAGGCCTTAGACCCGTACGTTCCTCAGACCTTAGACCCGTACGTTCCTCAGACCTTAGACCCGTACGTTCCTCAGACCTTAGACCCGTACGTTCCTCAGACCTTAGACCCGTACGTTCCTCTGACCTTAGACCCGTACGTTCCTCTGACCTTAGACCCGTACGTTCCTCAGACCTTAGACCCGTACATTCCTCAGACCTTAGACCAGTACGTTCCTCTGACCTTAGACCAGTACGTTCCCCAGACCTTAGACCCGTACGTTCCTCAGACCTTAGACCCGTACGTTCCTCAGACCCGTACGTTCCTCTGACCTTAGACCCGTACGTTCCTCAGACCCGTAAGTTTCCTCTGACCTTAGACCCGTACGTTCCTCTGACCTTAGACCCGTACGTTTCTCAGACCTTAGACCCGTACGTTCCTCAGACCTTAGACCCGTACGTTCCTCAGACCCGTACGTTCCTCAGACCTTAGACCCGTACATTTCTCAGGCCTTAGACCCCAAGTTCTTTCAATCATAGAGGCTCAGCATCACATGCGGGTGTTACCTGGGATGGTCTTCATGCAAATACAGCCTCCAGACTGAAATCCACCCATCAAGACTTTTTGATATATGGATAAATCCTCCCACTACTTGCATCAGAGGCTGAGTGCTCTTGAGAGGAGTACTGAGGCGGGGGTGCTGTGATGTTATCAGGAAGCTATGTACAGCCCCTCCCACCAGCCATGATCTGCCTGCGTTGCATAGAGAAGCACAGGGACCCAGTGATGATGCCACTTAGTCTGAAATAAGGAATGTAATGAACATGGAAAAGGTCTTATTTAGTAATGTCGTCAGCAGATTGGTGAGGGAGGGAAACCAGAGAAAAGGAAAAATAATAAGCAGATTAAAAACATCAGCTTCCAGAAAGAGAAATAGAAAAGCCATTAGAGCGGTTGCTATGGACACCATCGCTGCTCCCTTCATATTGGTGTAAAAATAAGCCACGGCAGCGGTCTGGTGCGAGGATATGACAGGTAATTAGTAGATGGAATTCTTCAGGTGGAAGGAAAATGGAGGGAAGAAGGGATCTGGGGCCCCAGAGAAGGGTTCATCATCATCCATCTTCTCCATGGGGCCCCTCTGAGCAATGGAGGTATCCCCAGTCATTGGGAGTACCAACAAGTAGCACCATTCACCTCACAGCACTACATACATAAAACTGGAAAGCTCTGAATAGTAATAGAGTAATGGGAGTACCCCCCTTACCCTCACCCCCTCCGTGTGTCCCTGGCACCGCACACAGGGGGTCTCCTCTCTCCATCCAGCTGTGGGAAATATTTGCTGCGGGGGAACAGCTGCTGGAACAATGGGGGCATTAAGCAGACGTCACGGCACTTGTTTCTCCCCCGAATGACAGAAGCAGAGAGAGAAGGACTCCCGCCGCCAGGAATGAGATCCTCAGGAAGTTCTGGACCAGAAATGGCGCTCGGAAGAGCATTTATTCAGCAGGAACGCAAGGGGAACGCACCCCCCGGCACCCCCCGAACTGAATGTATGTAATGGAAAGAGGTGCTGGAGGGTCTATTGATACTGGCTACTGGGGAATCTATTGTTGCTGGAGGGGATCTATTTTTGCAGGGGGGGTCTATTGTTGCTGGTGGGGGGATCTATTGTTGCTGGGGTGTGGGTGCAGAGGGTTAGTCGTTGCTGGGAGGGATCCGATGGCTGCTGGAGTGTCTATTGATGCTGGGGCTCTATTTTGCAAAGGAAGGGAGTCTATTGTTGCTGGGGAGTTCTTCTGTTGCTCGTGGGGGGATCTATTAATGCTGGGGGGGGCGGGATCAGTCATTGCTAGGAGGGATGTACTGTTAAGGGAGGGGGTCTTTGCTGCTGGCTGCTGGAGGAGCCCTATACCACCCCAGCCTGCCCTGTACCCCCCCCAAACAGCCCTGTACCACCCCAGCCTGCCCTGTACCACCCCAACTTGCCCTGTGCCACCCCAACTTGCCCTATGCCACCATAACTTGCCCTATACCACCCCAACCTGCCCAATGCCACCCTAACTTGCCCTGTACCACCCCAACCTTTCCCATGCCATCCCAACTTGCCCTATGCCACCCTAACTTGCACTATACCACCCCAACCTGCCCTGTACCACCCTAACTTGCCCTATGCAACCCTAACTTGCCCTATACCACCCCAAACTACCCTATATCACCCCAACATGCCCTTTACCACCTTAACCTGTCCTATACCACCCCACTACACCAACCTGCCACTATACCACTCTATACTACCCTAACCTGCCACTATACCACTCTATACTACCCTAAACTGCCACTATACCACTCTAAACTACCCTAACCTGCCACCGCGCTGACAGCACCTTGGAGAGTCAGACCTCTGCTCTCACACCCAAGTCTCCAGCAGTCAGACACGCCCCCCTCCCGCACACTGCTCCAATCAGGAGTACTCTAGCTCACTGAGCTGGGCTGCTGATTGGCGCAGTGTGCAAGGGGGGCGTGTCAGACCGCTGGAGACCCCAGAGGTTTGACTCTCCAAGGTGCTGCCAGCACAGGGTATACAATAACTAGGTTTGGCACGATACCACTTTTTTAAGACCGAGTACAAGAACCGATACCGCCGATACCGATTACCGATACTTTTCCTCAAGTACTCGCCGATACCGATTCTTTCTCAAGTACTCGCCGATACCGATTACCGATACTTTTCCTCAAGTACTCGCCGATACCTTCTCAAGTACTCGCCGATACCGATTCTTTCTCAAGTACTCGCCGATACCGATTACCGATACTTTTCTCAAGTACTCGCCGATACCGATTACCGATTCTTTTCCTCAAGTACTCGCCGATACCGATTACCGATACTTTTTCTTAAGAACTCGCCAATACCGATTACCGATACTTTTCCTCAAGAACTCGCCTATACCGATTACCGATACTTTTTCTCAAGTACTCGCCGATACCGATTACCGATACTTTTTTTAAATGTCATGTGACCGTTTCCTAAAGCACAATACAGATTATACATATCGATAAACGGTCATTAATGATCCAGAAGAACCAGTCAGCAGTCCCCTCCCCCTCTTCCTCTGATCAGTGAAATGTCGGCGTACGGTATGGCAGTATTGCAGTTCTCTCTGCTGCAGGAAGCGCTGACCGCAGGCCGATGATAAATGGAGAAGTGTGAGAAGTTGCGGTTTCCTCTGGATGGTGATGGAAGGATGGAAGGACGAGCACAGCTGGAGGATCTGCATTGTTATTGCCAGAAGAACGCAGTGTCAGGGTGTTCATACATCGAATAAAAAGACATCTTTGTCATGAATTGGGGGGGGGGGTACAATTGTCAGTGTGGGGGAGGGGATGAAAGGACAATGTCTGTGTTCCTGGTGACAGCCAATCACAGCAGTCCTGGTGGTGTCTGGAATCTGAAGATTTCCTCCATTAGTTCTGCCTTTTTGGCTGCATTGTACCCCCAGGTTGGCAGGATGTGGCTCTATTCACTGTGGCCCTGTCAAGCCGCTGAGTGACGCCGGGTTCTGTCTTTCATGCTTAAGGAAGAGACCACCCAGGAGGGGTTACTGCTGACATAATGCCCCCCCCCCATATCATCTGTGCATTGCTGGCTGTTTAATCATCTTCATAAGCATCCCCCCCAGATTGGAATATTTTGTTCACAGTAACTGATTAGTGTACGTACGGGTCTAAGGAACGTACGGGTCTAAGGTCTGGGGAAGGTACACGTCCAAGGTCTGAGGAACGTACGGGTCCAAGGTCTGAGGAACGTACGGGTCTAAGGTCTAAGGAACTTAGGGGTCTAAGGTCTGAGGAACGTACGGGTCTAAGGCCTGAGGAACGTACGGGTCTAAGGTCTGAGGAACGTACGGGTCTAAGGTCTGAGGAACGTACGGGTCTAAGGTCTAAGGAACGTACGGGTCTAAGGTCTAAGGAACGTACGAGTCTAAGGCCTGAGGAACGTATGGGTCTAAGGCCTGAGGAACGTACGGGTCTAAGGTCTAAGGAACTTAGGGGTCTAAGGTCTGAGGAACGTACGGGTCTAAGGTCTGAGGAACGTACTGGTCTAAGGCCTGAGGAACGTACGGGTCTAAGGTCTGAGGAACGTACGGGTCTGAGGAACGTACGGGTCTAAGGTCTGAGGAACGTACGGGTCTAAGGTCTGAGGAACTTACGGGTCTAAGGTCTGAGGAACGTACGGGTCTGAGGAACGTACGGGTCTAAGGTCTAAGGAACTTAGGGGTCTAAGGTCTGAGGAACGTACGGGTCTAAGGTCTGAGGAACGTACGGGGCTAAGGAACTTAGGGGTCTAAGGTCTGAGGAACGTACGGGTCTAAGGTCTGAGGAACGTACGGGTCTAAGGTCTGAGGAACGTACGGGTCTAAGGTCTGAGGAACGTATGGGTCTAAGGTCTGAGGAACGTACGGGTCTAAGGTCTGAGGTACGTACGGGTCTAAGGTCTGAGGAACGTACGGGTCTAAGGTCTGAGGAACGTACGGGTCTAAGGTCTAAGAAACGTACGGGTCTAAGGTCTGAGGAACATACGGGTCTAAGGTCTGAGGACTGTATGGGTCTGAGGAACGTACGGGTCTAAGGTCTGAGGAACGTACTGGTCTAAGGTCTGAGGAACGTACGGGTCTAAGGTCTGAGGAACATACGGGTCTAAGGTCTGAGGAACATACGGGTCTAAGGTCTGAGGAACATACAGGTCGAAGGTCTGAGGAACATACGGGTCTAAGGTCTGAGGAACATACGGGTCTAAGGTCTGAGGAACGTACGGGTCTAAGGTCTGAGGAACGTACGGGGCTAAGGTTTGAGGAACGCATGGGTCCAAGGTCTGAGAAATGTATTATTCGGAGGAACTTGCAGGTCTAAGGTCTGAGGAAAGTACAGGTTTATGGCCTGGGGAACATACACGTCTAAGGTCTGGTGAACGTACGGGTCTGAGGCCTTAGGAAGGAACGGGTCTGAGGAAGGAACCGGTCTGAGGAAGGAACGGGTCTGAGGGGTCACAGGGGCAGGAAGTGAGGGGAAATCCTCCCAATGGGGTCACAGGGGGCAGGAAGTGAGGGGAAATCCTCCCAATGGGGTCACAGTGGATTATAACATTTTATATGAGCACAATCCTGTACAGTTTTTCCCCCAGCTCATTTCTGGCCTCCCGCCGGCCATTTACTGGATTATCTAAAGCAGAAGATTGGCGCTCTCAGACGTAGGAGGATCAATGTTAAAGTTTCCCTCATCCGCGGGTTACATACAGAAGAAAGACAATAATTGGATCTCGTACGTCACAGCAACAGCCCTGAAATAGACATTAATAATCATATATTGAGAATGGTACACGCGGTACCAGGAAATAATGGTGGGCGCTTTATCGTCACAGCGCAAAGGCGAATAAACCGCCTGACACAATGGAAGCTAATTCCGCGGACGCCGCCGTTGATCGCTCTTAGGAATAATAATAATAATAATGATGAAGTGCTGTCAGCTTTCCCCGAGGCTGAGCTCTGGAGGCACAACGCAGAGCGACAACCGCTTGGCGCAGACCGGAAAGCGCAGTCTGCTCTGATCGTAAAACAAGACATTTGTCTGTATAAAGTTGCGTTTTCTCGGGATGGGATCACATGTAGGACATACACTGTGCTTCCTGCTTGGTGGTGCAGCAAAGGAGCCGAGCGTTACCGTCTCTCTCCGTGCAATCCGATTGCTCACACCGCAGCCGATTGGTACAATCCCAGACAACGTTTAGCAGAACTGCCGATTGCACTGCCGAGGTCTGACGTGTTTCTTTTGGGCTAACCTGAAGTATGAAGCACATTCACTGGGGCCGATCTGAGGTCTATGCCTTGGGGCCGATCTGAGGTCTATGCCTTGGGGCCGATCTGAGGTCTATGCCTTGGGGCCGATCTGAGGTCTATGCCTTGGGGCCGATCTGAGGTCTATGCCTTGGGGCCGATCTGAGGTCTATGCCTTGGGGCCGATCTGAGGTCTATGCCTTGGGGCCGATCTGAGGTCTATGCACTGGGGCCGATCTGAGGTCTATGCACTGGGGCCGATCTGAGGTCTATGCACTGGGGCCGATCTGAGGTCTATGCACTGGGGGCCGATCTGAGGTCTATGCATTGGGGCCGATCTGAGGTCTATGCATCGGGGCCGATCTGAGGTCCATGCATTGGAGCCGATTTGAGGTCTTTGCATTGAGGCCGATCTGAGGTCTATGCACTGGGGCGGATCTGAGGTCTATGCATTGGGGCCGATCTGAGGTCTATGCACTGGGGCCAATATGAGGTCTATGCACTGGGGCCGATCTGAGGTCTATGCATCGGGGCCGATCTGAGGTCCATGCATCGGGGCCGATCTGAGGTTGTTGCATTGAGGTCGATCTGAGGTCTATGCACTGGGGCCGATCTGAGGTCTATGCATTGGGGCCGATCTGAGGTTGTTGCATTGAGGTCGATCTGAGGTCTATGCACTGGGGCCGATCTGAGGTCTATGCATCGGGGCCGATCTGAGGTCCATGCATCGGGGCCGATCTGAGGTTGTTGCATTGAGGTCGATCTGAGGTCTATGCATTGGGGCCGATCTGCGGTCTATGCATTGGGGCCGATCTGCGGTCTATGCACTGGGACCGATCTGAGGTCTATGCACTGGGACCGATCTGAGGTCTATGCATCGGGGCCGATCTGAGGTTGTTGCATCGGGGCCGATCTGAGGTTGTTGCATTGGGGCCGATCTGAGGTCTTTGCATTGGGGCCGATCTGAGGTCTATGCACTGGGGCCGATCTGAGGTCTATGCACTGGGGCCGATCTGAGGTCTATGCACTGGGGCCGATCTGAGGTCTTTGCATTGGGGCCGATCTGAGGTCTATGCACTGGGGCCGATCTGAGGTCTTTGCATTGGGGCCGATCTGCGGTCTATGCATTGGGGCCGATCTGCGGTCTATGCATTGGGGCCGATCTGCGGTCTCTGCACTGGGGCCGATCTGAGGTCTATGCATTGGAGCCGATCTGAGGTCTATGCATTGGGGCCGATCTGCGGTCTGTGCACTGGGGCCGATCTGAGGTCTATGCTTTGGGGCCGATCTGAGGTCTATGCATTGGGGCCGATCTGAGGTCTATGCATTGGGGCCGATCTGGGCCGATCTGAGGTCTATGCAATGGGGCCGATCTGCGGTCTCTGCACTGGGGCCGATCTGCGGTCTCTGCACTGGGGCCGATCTGCGGTCTCTGCACTGGGGCCGATCTGCGGTCTCTGCACTGGGGCCGATCTGCGGTCTCTGCACTGGGGCCGATCTGCGGTCTCTGCACTGGGGCCGATCTGCGGTCTCTGCACTGGGGCCGATCTGCGGTCTCTGCACTGGGGCCGATCTGCGGTCTCTGCACTGGGGCCGATCTGCGGTCTCTGCACTGGGGCCGATCTGCGGTCTCTGCACTGGGGCCGATCTGCGGTCTCTGCACTGGGGCCGATCTGCGGTCTCTGCACTGGGGCCGATCTGCGGTCTCTGCACTGGGGCCGATCTGCGGTCTCTGCACTGGGGCCGATCTGCGGTCTCTGCACTGGGGCCGATCTGCGGTCTCTGCACTGGGGCCGATCTGCGGTCTCTGCACTGGGGCCGATCTGCGGTCTCTGCACTGGGGCCGATCTGCGGTCTCTGCACTGGGGCCGATCTGCGGTCTCTGCACTGGGGCCGATCTGCGGTCTCTGCACTGGGGCCGATCTGAGGTCTATGCACTGGGGCCGATCTGAGGTCTATGCACTGGGGCCGATCTGAGGTCTATGCACTGGGGCCGATCTGAGGTCTATGCACTGGGGCCGATCTGCGGTCTATGCACTGGGGCCGATCTGCGGTCTATGCATTGGGGCCGATCTGCGGTCTCTGCACTGGGGCCGATCTGAGGTCTATGCACTGGAGCCGATCTGAGGTCTATGCATTGGGGCCGATCTGCGGTCTGTGCACTGGGGCCGATCTGAGGTCTATGCTTTGGGGCCGATCTGAGGTCTATGCATTGGGGCCGATCTGAGGTCTATGCATTGGGGCCGATCTGAGGTCTATGCATTAGGGCCGATCTGAGGTCTATGCATTAGGGCCGATCTGAGGTCTATGCATTGGGGCCGATCTGAGGTCTATGCATCGGGGCCGATCTGAGGTGCATGCATCGGGGCCGATCTGAGGTCTATGCATTGGGGCCGATCTGAGGTCTATGCATTGGGGCCGATCTGAGGTCTATGCATTAGGGCCGATCTGAGGTCTCTGCACTGGGGCCGATCTGAGGTCTATGCACTGGGGCCGATCTGAGGTGCATGCATCGGGGCCGATCTGAGGTCTATGCATCGGGGCCGATCTGAGGTCTATGCATTGGGGCCGATCTGAGGTCTATGCATCGGGGCCGATCTGAGGTCTATGCATCGGGGCCGATCTGAGGTCTATGGACACATAGTTGTAGTGTTAATGACAGGATAACCTTACTATGACCAATTATTATAGAATAAAGATGGCTTCAGCTTGCAGTACAACTACGAGCGCAGAAACTGAAGACGAGGGACGCAGTACAGCGCACCGGCACACCGGTTATTTATTTATTTATCCGGTCACCAACCAGAAAAGTTTGGTGTCTCGGCACCAGGGGAAGAATCTAGAAGCCGGCGTGTAAATCTGGAAGAAGAAGTGGTAGAAATGTGGAAGCTTCTTCATAAAGTGGAAGTTTCATCACTTCGGAGTGAAGAAGCCGATACTTGCAAGTACGGGAACATGCGACACCGAGCCCTTCCTGCCATGAAAATTCCTGCTCCATCGGCTTTCCCCTGCTTCTCCTCTTCTCCCCTGCGTCTCCTCCTCGGCGGCTTCCCCCTGCTTCTCCTCCTGGGCGGCTTCCCCCTGCTTCTCCTCCTGGGCGGCTTCCCCCCTGCGTCTCCTACTCGACGGCTTCCTCCCTGCTTCTCCTCTTCCCCCATGCGTCTCCTCCTGGGCGGCTTCCCCCCTGCTTCTCCTCTTCCCCCCCCCACGTCTCCTCCTTGGCAGTTTCCCCCTGCTTCTCCTCTCTCCCCCCCTGCGTCTCCTCCTTGGCAGTTTCCCCCTGCTTCTCCTCTTCCCCCCTGCGTCTCCTCCTCAGTTGCTCCCTCCTGCTTCTCCTCCTGGGCGGCTTCCCCCCTGCGTCTCCTCCTCGACGGCTTCCTGCCTGCTTCTCCTCTTCCCCCCTGCGTCTCCTCCTCGACGGCTTCCTGCCTGCTTCTCCTCTTCCCCCCTGCGTCTCCTCCTCGACGGCTTCCTGCCTGCTTCTCCTCTTCCCCCCTGCGTCTCCTCCTCGGTGGCTCCCCCCTGTTTCTCCTCCTCAGTGGCTTCCCCCCTGCGTCTCCTCCTCAGTGGCTTCCCCCCTGCTTCTCCTCATCCCCCCTGCGTCTCCTCAGCGGTTTCCCCCCTGCTTCTCCTTGTCCCCCCTGCGTCTCCTCCTCGGTGGCTCCCCCCTGCTTCTCCTCTTCCCCCCTACGTCTCCTCTGTGGCTCCCCCCTGCTTCTCCTCTTCCCCCTGCTTCTCCTCCTCGTGGCTCCCCCCATGCGTCTCCTCCTCGGTGGCTCCCCCCTGCTTCTCCTCTTCCCCCCTACGTCTCCTCTGTGGCTCCCCCCTGCTTCTCCTCTTCCCCCTGCTTCTCCTCCTCGTGGCTCCCCACTGCTTCTCCTCTGCGTCTCCTCCTTGGTGGTTTCCCCCCTGCTTCTCCTTGTCCCCCCTGCGTCTCCTCCTCGGTGGCTCCCCCCTGCTTCTCCTCTTCCCCCCTACGTCTCCTCTGTGGCTCCCCCCTGCTTCTCCTCTTCCCCCTGCTTCTCCTCCTCGTGGCTCCCCCCATGCGTCTCCTCCTCGGTGGCTCCCCCCTGCTTCTCCTCTTCCCCCCTACGTCTCCTCTGTGGCTCCCCCCTGCTTCTCCTCTTCCCCCTGCTTCTCCTCCTCGTGGCTCCCCACTGCTTCTCCTCTGCGTCTCCTCCTTGGTGGTTTCCCCCCTGCTTCTCCTCCTCCCCCCTGCGTCTCCTCCTTGGTGGCTCCCCCCTGCGTCCCCTCCATGGCGTCTTCCCCCCTGCGTCTTCCCCCCTGCACCCCCTCCTCTACGGCTTTCCCCCTGGGTCTCCTCCTTGGCAGCTTCCCCCGTATCTTCTCCTCCACGGCCAATACGATCGCTCCCAGAAAGGAGAAGCAGGAAGACAGTAGCGGAAATGTCTTTGCTATTGTCACACAACTGGGTGGGCTCAGGGCACAGTGCTCTGCGCCCCAAGCCCACCCTTTTTTGAAGCCAATTAGAGCCTCAGATTCTAATCATGCGTTTCTAAAAATGAAAAAAAAAAAAAAATTGGAATCGATGCGTTCGGCGCCCTGCATGTAGATTAGGGACCGGGCACATGGATTAGGGGGGCAGCTCCCCATATGGATGGGCCGCCACAGCTACCTTCATACAATAAGGGTCAGTGGAGAAGAAGGTCCAGCAGAACAGCCAGGCGATTAGCATTTCCAGCCTGCTATGGAGGGCTCTGTGTGATGAAGGAGGATACAATGTAGCAGCACGCGGCGGCGTTGCTTTGCAGTGACGGAAGTAGAAAAAGTGACGAATGCTGACTTCGGATTATTTGTAAACTTTGTAACAATCAGTTTCAAACAACAAAAAGAGGAAGTCAAATAAATTACTTTTTTTTAGCAGCTTCCCCTTCCAGCAAACATGGGATGGGGGGGGGGGGGGGGGGGGGGGGGAGGACGCTTTTAGGGTGACACTTCCACCAGAGTCTCCGCGACGGTTATGACGTCAGTGTGAAGAAATCTGCCGTGGAAGCAACATAACGAGACCTGACGGTGCGGATGGGGACCTCCCTGCTCAGAAACGGGAAATATTATTGCAGCAACTCCCCGCCTCTGTTCAGAAATTAAAGTGGCTGCAAACCCTTTCATATCCTCCAGTGCAGTGACTGGCCTCAGGTGGACCTAATAAAGGGGGTTCAACCCGCTACTGGCAAGGGGGACCTAATAAAGGGGGTCCAACCCGCTACTGGCAAGGTGGACCTAATAAAGGGGGTCCAACCCACTACTAGCAAGGAGGACCTAATAAAGGGGGTCCAACCCGGGACTAGCAAGGGGGGCCTAATAAAGGGGGTCCAACCCGCTACTGGCAAGGAGGACCTAATAAAGGGGGTCCCACCAGCTACTAGCAAGGGGGACCTAATAAAGGGGGTCCAACCCACTACTGGCAAGGGGGACCTAATAAAGGGTGTCCAACCCGCTATTAGCAAGGGGGACCTAATAAAGGGGGTCCAACCCACTACTAGCAAGGGGGACCTA
This sequence comes from Rana temporaria, assembly GCF_905171775.1. Lineage (NCBI taxonomy): Eukaryota > Metazoa > Chordata > Amphibia > Anura > Ranidae > Rana > Rana temporaria. Next base: position 3,374,602 of record NC_053500.1, on the reverse strand, counting down.
ATAAAGGGGGTCCAACCCGCTACTGGCAAGGGGGACCTAATAAAGGGGGTCCAACCCGCTATTAGCAAGGGGGACCTAATAAAGGGGGTCCAACCTGCTACTAGCAAGGGGGACCTAATAAAGGGGATCCAACCCGCTACTAGCAAGGGGGACTTAATAAAGGGGTCCAACCCGCTACTAGCAAGGAGGACCTAATAAAGGGGGTCCAACCCACTACTAGCAAGGAGGACCTAATAAAGGGGGTCCAACCCGCTACTAGCAAGGGGGACCTAATAAAGGGGGTACAACCCGCTATTAGCAAGGTGGACCTAATAAAGGGGGTCCAACCTGCTACTGGCAAGGAGGACCTAATAAAGGGGGTCCAACCCGCTACTGGCAAGGGGGACCTAATAAAGGGGGTCCAACCCGCTACTAGCAAGGGGGACCTAATAAAGGGGGTCCAACCCGCTACTAGCAAGGTGGACCTAAAAAGGGGGGTCCAACCCGCTACTGGCAAGGTGGACCTAATAAAGGGGTCCAACCCACTACTAAGACTTCTGCTTAATTTTCAATTCCATTCTAAATGTCTAGAAAACGAGAAAAATGAAATGAACGGTAAAGACTGGGCGAAGAACGTCAACGCCAAGAAAAAATAATACCAGGCCGATCGTTCCAACCAAGAGTCGGGTTAGTTACAAAAGACTTGGGGCTCGTGCTCACATGCGACATCCCATGCGAACTCAGCGCTCGTTTTAACCCTACAAAGACCCAACCAGGTGCATTGCCTGCAGCTCCAGCGCTGCCCCATTAGCTTGCAAGGGTCACCCATGAGCATGTGACCGGCCGCCGCAATGCTCTGCAGGCTTGACTACAAGAAATGTAATGCATGAACGTTTTATAATAATTCATTGTCGGTGCATTTGATGGCATTTTATATAAAAAAAGGTGGGCTGTGCCTTTAAGCCCGAAGCCCTATAAACCTCTGGCAGGGGAAGGCGACAGAGGATCTGAGCATCCAACGTGGCATCGCAGACCGCCAGCCTGCGGACCTCGCTGGAAACCCGAGACGGGTTTATTTTTACCTTGACTTCCAATGACGCCAAGGCCGACGTGCGCCGTTCTCACAAGTGTCTGATCCATGTTTCCACGACACGTGAGCTGCATCTGCGCGAGGAGACGGTGAAGAGACACGCACAGGGGATGCAAATCAATGAACACCAAATGGATTTTCACTTGACTGCTCTGCTCGTTATACGCCAATTTAACCGCCGCTCCGATTTTACCGGCGTAGGGACGCTTTACTGACCGGCAGCAGGTCAGGTGTCAGCAGAGAAACTTCTCATCCAGGTTGATGAGCGGCCTGGAGGGAGCAAATGTATTTCCAGACCTTCAAAAAAAGAAGCTTTTAGGTTTAGCTTTTAAAATAACAAATAGTTTTGTTATTACATACACTATATTACCAAAAGTATTGGGACGCCGGTCTTTACACGCACATGAACTTTAATGGTATCCCAGTCTTAGTCCGGAGGGTTCAATATTGAGTTGGCTCCGCCCTTTGCAGCTATAACACCTTTACCTCTTCTGGGAAGGCCGTCCATCTCCCACTTCTAAAACCCTGAGCCCCACCTCCGTCACCATTCACATGACAGTGACCATCATCCCTCACCACCGAAACCCTTAGCCCCACCTCCGTCACCATTCACATGACAGTGACCATCATCCCTCACCACCGAAACCCTGAGCCCCACCTCCGTCACCATTCACATGACAGTGACCATCATCCCTCACCACTGAAATCCTGAACCCCACCTCCATCACCATTCACATGACAGTGACCATCATCTCTCACCACCGAAATCCTGAGCCCCACCTCCGTCACCACTCACATGACAGTGACCATCATCCCTCACCACCGAAACCCTGAGCCCCACCTCCGTCACCACATACCTAACAATGACCATCATCCCTCACCACTGAAATCCTGAGCCCCACCTCCGTCACCACATACCTAACAATGACCATCATCCCTCACCACTGAAACCCTTAGCCCCACCTCCATCACCATTCACATGACAGTGACCATCATCCCTCACCACCGAAACCCTGAGCCCCACCTCCGTCACCATTCACATGACAGTGACCATCATCCCTCACCACTGAAATCCTGAGCCCCACCTCCATCACCACTCACATGACAGTGACCATCATCCCTCACCACCGAAACCCTGAGCCCATCTCCATCACCACTCACATGACAGTGACCATCATCCCTCACCACTGAAATCCTGAGCCCATCTCCATCACCATTCACATGACAGTGACCATCATCCCTCACCACTGAAATCCTGAGCCCCACCTCCATCACCACTCACATGACAGTGACCATCATCTCTCATCACTGAAATTCTGAGCCCCACCTCCGTCACCATTCACATGACAGTGACCATCATCCCTCACCACTGAAATCCTGAGCCCATCTCCATCACCACTCACATGACAGTGACCATCATCCCTCACCACTGAAATCCTGAGCCCATCTCCATCACCACTCACATGACAGTGACCATCATCCCTCATCACGGAAATCCTGAGCCCCACCTCCGTCACCACTCACATGACAGTGACCATCATCCCTCATCACGGAAATCCTGAGCCCCACCTCCGCCACCATTCACATGACAGTGACCATCATCCCTCACCACCGAAACCCTGAGCCCCACCTCCGTCACCACTCACATGACAGTGACCATCATCCGTCACCACTGAAATCCTGAGCCCATCTCCATCACCACTCACATGACAGTGACCATCATCCGTCACCACTGAAATCCTGAACCCCACCTCCATCGAACTTACATAAAAAAAGGACCATCATCTCTCACCACTGAAATCCTGAGCCCCACCTCCGTCACCACTCACATGACAGTGACCATCATCCGTCACCACTGAAATCCTGAGCCCATCTCCATCACCATTCACATGACAGTGACCATCATCCCTCACCACCGAAACCCTTAGCCCCACCTCCATCGAACTTACATAAAAAAAGGACCATCATCTCTCACCACTGAAATCCTGAGCCCCACCTCCGTCACCACTCACATGACAGTGACCATCATCCCTTACCATTAAAATCCTGAGCCCCACCTCCGGCACCATTCACATTTCACATGACAATGACCATCATCCCTTACCACCGAAACCCTTAGCCCCACCTCCGTCACCATTCACATGACCATCATCTCTCACTACTGAAGTCCTGAGCCCCACCTCCATCACCACTTACATAACGATGACCATAATCTCTCACCGCTGAAGTCCCGAGCCCCACCTCCATCACCACTTTCATAAAAAGGACCATCATCCCTCATCACTGAAGTCCTGAGCCCCACCTCCATCACCAATTACATCACAATGACCATCACCCCTCACCACTGAAGTCCTGAGCCCCACCTCCATCACCACTTACATCACAATGACAATCACCCCTCACCACTGAAGTCCTGAACCCCACCTCCATCACCACTTACATCACAATGACCATTATCTCTCACCACTGAAGTCCTGAGCCCCACCTCCATCACCATTCACATGACCATCATCTCTCACCACTGAAGTCCTGAGCCCCACCTCCATCACCACTTACATCACAATGACAATCACCCCTCACCACTGAAGTCCTGAACCCCACCTCCATCACCACTTACATCACAATGACCATTATCTCTCACCACTGAAGTCCTGAGCCCCACCTCCATCACCACTTACATCACAATGACCATTGCCCCTCACCACTGAAGTCCTGAGCCCCACCTCCGTCACCATTCACATGACCATCATCTCTCACCACTGAAGTCCTGAGCCCCACCTCCATCACCACTTACATCACAATGACAATCACCCCTCACCACTGAAGTCCTGAACCCCACCTCCATCACCACTTACATCACAATGACCATTGCCCCTCACCACTGAAGTCCTGAGCCCCACCTCCATCACCACTCACATGACAATGACCACACTCAGCCATCTCCACCACAGAGAATCCCCCATCCCGTAGCAATTATCGCTATGAATTATGCAGGAACAAAATCACACGCCAGCTGTGACTCTCCTGGAATAGCGAGATTTGTTGTGATTTCACCATTTGTCGTGTTACTATCAGGAGCTGAAGAGGTGTTTATGGTCACATGACCAGACGGCGTGCGAACAGCAGGATTGTTAGACGTGCGATGTCACCCTGCGTGTCAGGAGTAGCAACTTGTAAATTCAGCGGCTGAGAACTCACGTGAACCGTTTACAAAGATTCCTTCTCAATCGGCCCTGCTCACCGGCACAGTCAATGCCCGGGTCCAAGATCTTCAGAAAATCAGAGATCTCTGCTGCGTGCAATTACCAATGTATGTGAAAGTCACAGACCACACCTCTGTAGAGTGCGGTCCTACTCTGATCTACGAGAATACCAACCACGTAACCTCCAGGTAAACCCACGTAACCTCCAGATAAACCCACGTAACCGCCAGGTAAACCCACGTAACCGCCAGGTAAACCCACGTAACCTCCAGGTAAACCCACGTACTCATTGCTGTGTGTGGTCCATGTGGGTTCTCTCATTGATTGGAGGTGACAGGAGAAGGTTACCTTACCAAGGAATCCCTTACCAAGTCTCTCATACAAAAAAATAACCTCTGTTCCCATTTCAACGCCATTTTCATACCAATTTTTCTGCGTTTTTGTCCATTGGGAGGCCAACAGAAGTCAATTGCAATGCATCAAAAACACATGTATTGTGCGTGTTGGTGGGATGGCAAAGGGTAATAACAAGCTTTGGTGAATGGGCGACAACTCAATACACCATAAATCCAAACCGGGAAAACGCACTGAAATGTGCGTCATCTACGTACACAGGAAACGCACATTGATGCACAGCAACGCACCTGCCTATCACTACAAAAAAAACGTACCTCTACACACACACACACACAGATAGGCCTGGTACCACGCTCCATCTACTTGTACCTACTGAGGGTACCCGCTGAGCCTTTAAGTACCCTGTGAGACTAGTTTAGCCACTGAGCCTGGGGTACTCACTGAGCCTGGGGTACCCTATGAGCCTAGAATATCTGCTGAGCCTAGTGTACCCTATGAGCCTGGTGTACCCACTGAGCCTGGTGTACCCACTGAGCCTGGTGTACCCACTGAGCCTGGTGTACTCACTGAGCCTGGGGTACCCAATGAGACTATTGTGCACACTGAACCTAGGGTACCCACTGAGCCTGGTGTACTCACTGAGCCTGGGGTACCCTATGATACTAGTGTACCTGCTGAGCCTGGGGTACTCACTGAGCCTGGTTTACTCAATGAGCCTGGGCCACCCTATGAGCCTGGGGTACTCACTAAGCCTGGGCTGCCCTATGAGACTAGTGTACATGCTGAGCCTGGGGTACCCACTGAGCCTGGGGTATACTCACTAAGCCTGGGGTATACTCACTGAGCCTGGGGTATACTCACTGAGCCTGGGGTACTCACTGAGCCTGGGGATTCTGCTAAGCCTAGTGTACCCTATGAGCCTGGGGTACCCACTGAGCCTGAGCCTGAGGTACCCAATAAGACTAGTGTACCCACTGAGCCTGGGGTACTCACTGATCCTGGTTGGTGTACCCACTGAGCCTGGGGTGCCCTACGAGATTAGTGTACCTGGGGTACCCACTGAGCCTGGTGTACCCAATGAGCCTGGGGTACCCACTCAGACTGGGGTATACTCACTGAGCCTGGGGTACCCACTCAGACTGGGGTATACTCACTGAGCCTGGGGTATACTCACTAAGCCTGGGGATTCTGCTAAGCCTAGTGTACCCTATGAGCCTGGGGTACCCACTGAGCCTGAGGTACCCAATAAGACTAGTGTACCCACTGAGCCTGGGGTATACTCACTGAGCCTGGGGTATACTCACTGAGCCTGGGGATTCTGCAAAGCCTAGTGTATCCTATGAGCCTGGGGTACCCACTGAGCCTGAGCCTGAGGTACCCAATAAGACTAGTGTACCCACTGAGCCTGGGGTACTCACTGATCCTGGTTGGTGTACCCACTGAGCCTGGGGTGCCCTACGAGATTAGTGTACCTGGGGTACCCACTGAGCCTGGTGTACCCAATGAGCCTGGGGTACCCACTCAGACTGGGGTATACTCACTGAGCCTGGGGTACCCACTCAGACTGGGGTATACTCACTGAGCCTGGGGTATACTCACTAAGCCTGGGGATTCTGCTAAGCCTAGTGTACCCTATGAGCCTGGGGTACCCACTGAGCCTGAGGTACCCAATAAGACTAGTGTACCCACTGAGCCTGGGGTATACTCACTGAGCCTGGGGTATACTCACTGAGCCTGGGGATTCTGCAAAGCCTAGTGTATCCTATGAGCCTGGGGTACCCACTGAGCCTGAAGTACCCAATAAGACTAGTGTACCCACTAAGCATGGGGTACTCACTGATCCTGGTTGGTGTACCCACTGAGCCTGGGGTGCCCTACGAGACTAGTGTACCTGGGGTACCCACTGAGCCTGGGGTACCCACTGAGCCTGGTATATACACTTATCCTGGTGTACTGTACCCACTGAGCATGGTATATAGACTTATCCTGGTGTACTGTACCCACTGAGCCTGGTATATACACTTATCCTGGTGTACTGTACCCACAGAGCATGGTATATACACTTATCCTGGTGTACTGTACCCACTGAGCATGGTATATACACTTATCCTGGTGTACTGTACCCACTGAGCCCAGTGTATCCCCTGAGCCCAGACTACAGAAAGCGCGGGGTGGCGGTATTATCACTTTCCCGCAAGACAAGGAAATAAAACTGTTATTTACATTCCTTCTGGCGTTCTTATGAAATCAGACGACGTCTGAGGATGGCTGATATGACAAATATGTACAAGAGGCTCTTGTGAGAGATTAGGAAAGGTCTCACTTATCTCTCCGCTGTGACTGTAATGCAGGGCCAGGAGGAGGGGGAGGGGAGGGTGGCCGAGCACCACATTTCCTCATCTCGTTTGCAACATACTGAAATCTGAAAATCAGGCACATAGGAACAAAGAGGTTCAAAAAGGTACCTTCCCCCCCAAGTGAGAAATCACGGTGTCTGCTCCTCACCAAGCCCTAGGGCTCCCGATGACCAGAATCCCCCTTTGCTGGCAGGGGTCTGGTGGTCCTGCCCCCCCCCCACCCCACATGAACCAGAATTAGCAGATATCATAATCCCCATCACCCCCTTCCCCAGAAAACCCATCTATGTACCTCACAGAGATGGAGAGAGGAAGATAAAGGCATACTCCATCTTTCCGACCACCCATCTTTAGGAGTGGAGAACTAAATACGATCACATTCCCCAATCCTACGCAAACCCACCTGAACCATGAAGTGCCGCAAACCCACCTGAACCATGAAGTGCGGCAAACCCGCCTGAACCATGAAGGGCGGCAAACCCGCCTGAACCATGAAGGGCGGCAAACCCGCCTGAACCATGAAGGGCGGCAAACCCGCCTGAACCATGAAGGGCGGCAAACCCGCCTGAACCATAAAGGGCGGCAAACCCGCCTGAACCATAAAGGGCGGCAAACCCGCCTGAACCATGAAGGGCGGCAAACCCACCTGAACCATGAAGTGCGGCAAACCCACCTGAACCATGAAGTGCGGCAAACCCACCTGAACCATGAAGTGCGGCAAACCCGCCTGAACCATGAAGTGCGGCAAACCCGCCTGAACCATGAAGTGCGGCAAACCCACCTGAACCACGAAGTGCGGCAAACCCACCTGAACCATGAAGTGCGGCAAACCCACCTGAACCATGAAGTGCCCTAATACTGATACCATACAGCTTATAGTAGTAAGGTTAAAAATGAAAAATCAATAGTTTTGATTCTTCATGGTCCCCGTAGCTCGAAGGGTGACAGGGGTGCGTCTTTTGCCTACGTACTTCGTGATAAAGAGTGTCCCTCTTCCCCATCTCACAAAATCAGAAGGTATCTGGAATATCACCACCCTAGTCCGGAGCCTGTGTCTGTGTGGCCCTTGCACTGTTCCTGTGCTCTTCATCCCCTACAATCCGGTTCCCCGGGGATCAGAGCACCAAATTCCTGCTGTGATCCCGGAGATTCCACCAACAATGACCCTCCAGAGACCTCATCTTCTGCACTTCATCACATTGTCCTCTGAGGATCGACACGTCTCTGCTAAGATCGTACTAATCCTGTCCTCCTCATCCCCTCCACTCCAGTTACCCCCGGACCCCAGAGCACCATCCGAGTCCCCTGGGCCCCAGACCACCCCGATTATGGGGTTTCCAATGACAACAATGAACCTCCAGAGGCCTCATCTACTGCACTTCATCACATTGTCCTCGGAGGATCTACATGGTTCTGTGAAGTACAAATTGTCGCCGCTCTGGGCAGGAGTCTACATGGCCCTTGCACTGATCTTGTACCCCTCCTTCCTTCCACTCTGGACTCCAGAGCACCAAATTCCTGACACAATCGCGGGGGGCTTCCAATGACCCTCCAGGGCCCTCATCCACTGTACTTCATCACATTGTCAATAGATGATCTAAACGTCTCCGTGAAGTATAAAATGTTGCCGCTCTGGGCTGGAGCCTACATGAGCCTTTCACTGATCCTGTCCTCCTCATCCCCTCCTATCCAGTTCCCCCGGACCCCAGAGCACCAAATTCCCGCTGCAATCTCTGGGCTTCCAAAGACCCTCTAGAGGCCTTATCTACTGCACTTCATTACATTGTCCTCTGAGGATCTACACGTCTCCGCAAAATACAAAATGTTGCCCCTCTGGGCTGGATTCTATGTGGCCCTTGCACTGATCCGGTCTTGCTCCTCCTCCCCTCCACTTCAGTTCCCCCGAGGCCCAGCGCACCAAATTCCTGCCACAATCACGGGGCTTCCAATGACAACAATGACCCCCCAGAGGCCTCATCCACTGCACTTTGTCACACTGCCCTTAGAGGATCTAAAAGTCTCTGCAAGGCACAAAATGTTGCCCCTCTGGGGTGGAGCCTATGTGGCCCTGTCCTCCTCCTCCACTTTATTTCTCCCTCCGAGGCCCAGCGCACCAAATTCCTGCCACAATCCCTGGGCTTCCAATGACCCTCCAGAGGACTCATCCATACACTTCATCATGGTCCTTAGAGGATCTACAAGTCTCTGTTAAGTGTTAAGTACAAAATGTCGCCGATTTGTGCCAAATCAGTACGTGGCCCTGATCCTGTCCTCCTCCTCCTTTCACTTCAGTTCCCCCCGGGGGCCCAGAGCACCAAATTGTTGCCCCTCTTGGCCCTTGTACTGATCCTGTCCTCCTCCTCCTTTCACTTCAGTTCCCCCCGGGGGCCCAGAGCACCAAATTGTTGCCCCTCTTGGCCCTTGTACTGATCCTGTCCTCCTCCTCCTTTCACTTCAGTTCCCCCCGGGGGCCCAGAGCACCAAATTGTTGCCCCTCTTGGCTGAATTCTATGTGGCCCTTGCACCGATCCTGTCCTCGTCCTTCTCCTCCCTTCCACTTCAGTTCCTCCAAGGCCCAGCGCACCAAATTCCTGCCACAATCACGGGGCTTCCAATGACCCCCCAGGGGCCTCATCCAATGCACTTCATCTCACTGTCCTTTAGAGGATCTAGAAGTCTCTGCAAAGTACAAACTGTCGCTCCTCCAGGGTGGAGCCTATGTGGCCCTGTCCTCCACTTTTTTCCCCTGGGTCCCCGAGCACAAAACTCCCGTTGCAATCCCTGGGCTTCCAATGACCCTCCAAAGGACTCATCCATGCTCCTCAAAAGGATCTACAAGTCTCTGTTAAGTACAAAATGTCGCCACTTTGGGCCAAATCAGTAAGTGGCCCTTGTACTGATCCTGTCCTCCTCCTCCTTTCCACTTCAGTTCCCCCCGGGGCCCAGAGCACCAAATTCCTGCAACAATCACAGGGCTTCCAATGACAACAATGACCCTCCAGAGGCCTCATTCACTGCACTTCATCACATTGTACAAAATGCTTTTGTTCTGGCTTCCAGCAGAGAGAGATAAAAGCCTCTCGGCAGGAGGACCGGCCAGGAAAAGAGCCATCCAGAGAAGACTCACCAGACTGAGGGACCACAAGGACCAGTGTGAGCCCAACGTCAGCTGGGGTACCATAGGTCACCAAAGGGGGAAGGGAAAGTCTTGTGGTCTCCCGAGGAAACTCTCGGGAAGGGCTCTGGAGGGTTGTTGGGATTTGTAGTCCCTCAGCAGCTGTTGAGCGAGCCTTTACGTGAGCCCCCCCAAGCCCAATGATGGTCTCATACTAACAATATGCTCTAGACGTTCCCCACCCAGCACATGGATGGTTGAGTAAGCACCGGCTGGTGGGCTCATCAGTGAATTCAGGATAATTCGCTAATTAAGAAGTCTATAGTAAGCGCTGACGCCAGCATGTGAGTGACATACACCACCGTCTACTGGGGGGCACAGCAGGGGGCCACCATACTGCTCACCAGTGGTCACATGACCGTACCAAGCGTGTGAATGGAAGCCTGGCACAGCGACTCTCTGCCCATCTCCAGAATACAGATATTATGTATTCCTCCAGCGTACGGCCCGGGAACTATGGGCCAGGCTGACCCCCTGAGCAACTCACAGCTAGAGATGGACGCTGCACTGTACAGGAAACGGAGGGAGGAAATTGGGTCAACAACGTGACACCGGACATGGTGCAAGTTCTACACACAGAACATCGTGTATTGTCCTTTCCTGGATCACAGGTGAAGCAACAAGATCTGAGAAGTAACATGTCCATCAAGTGAGCCGCAGAGTCATCACATAGGTTTTATAAGTATTACTAATATGGTGGGTGCCGACCCGGGAACTCAGCACAGGGATGGTGGGAACCCCTCATAATGGGCACAGCGGGTGTACAGACCCGGGAACTCAGCACAGGGATGGTGGGAACCCCTCATAATGGGCACAGCGGGTGTACAGACCCAGGAACTCAGCACAGGGATGGTGGGAACCCCTCATAATGGGCACAGCGGGTGTACAGACCCAGGAACTCAGCACAGGGATGGTGGGAACCCCTCATAATGGGGCACAGCGGGTGTACAGACCCGGGAACTCAGCACAGGAATGGTGGGAACCCCTCATAATGGGCACAGCGGGTGTACAGACCCCAGAACTCAGCACATCGATGGTGGGAACCCCTCATAATGGGCACAGCGGGTGTACAGACCCGGGAACTCAGCACAGGGATGGTGGGAACCCCTCATAATGGGCACAGCGGGTGTACAGACCCGGGAACTCAGCGCAGGGATGGTGGGAACCCCTCATAATGGGGCACAGCGGGTGTACAGACCCGAGAACTCAGCACAGGGATGGTGGGAACTCCTCATAATGGGCACAGCGGGTGTACAGACCCGGGAACTCAGCACAGGGATGGTGGGAACCCCTCATAATGGGCACAGCGGGTGTACAGACCCGGGAACTCAGCACAGGGATGGTGGGAACCCCTCATAATGGGCACAGCGGGTGTACAGACCCGGGAACTCAGCACAGGGATGGTGGGAACCCCTCATAATGGGCACAGCGGGTGTACAGACCCGGGAACTCAGCACAGGGATGGTGGGAACCCCTCATAATGGGGCACAGCGGGTGTACAGACCCGAGAACTCAGCACAGGGATGGTGGGAACTCCTCATAATGGGCACAGCGGGTGTACAGACCCGGGAACTCAGCACAGGGATGGTGGGAACCCCTCATAATGGGCACAGCGGGTGTACAGACCCGGGAACTCAGCACAGGGATGGTGGGAACCCCTCATAATGGGCACAGCGGGTGTACAGACCCAGGAACTCAGCACAGGTATGGTGGGAACCCCTCATAATGGGCACAGCGGGTGTACAGACCCGGGAACTCAGCACAGGGATGGTGAGAACCCCTCATAATGGGGCACAGCGGGTGTACAGACCCGGGAACTCAGCACAGGGATGGTGGGAACCCCTCATAATGGGCACAGCGGGTGTACAGACCCGGGAACTCAGCACAGGGATGGTGGGAACCCCTCATAATGGGCACAGCGGGTGTACAGACCCGGGAACTCAGCACAGGGATGGTGAGAACCCCTCATAATGGGGCACAGCGGGTGTACAGACCCGGGAACTCAGCACAGGGATGGTGAGAACCCCTCATAATGGGGCACAGCGGGTGTACAGGGAGTTTATAAAAGACGGCCTGAATTCTGGACCCGTTGAGCGCCGACTTATAGACAGAATAGACCCAATCTAAAGAAAGCGGAATTGAGCTCAGAAGATGGATGTCCCCTCCGGAGACGAGAGACATGGGTGAGCTATGATCGAACTTGTACCACACCAGAATCACCTCTACTGAAGAGTGATCACATTCCGTTCCTCTAGTCTTTCCTCCTCCATGCCCTTCACTATAATCCCCCCATTGGGGTCCCGGGGGGCATCTTCTTTTATGAAGGGGCCCCCCAACACTAAACTGGAACGGTTGGGTTGGGTTATTCTTTGAACTTACTTCTCGTATCTTCGGTTCATTTAAGTTGGTCTCCCGGGACCGGGGGGGTCTTTTCGTAGTTTGCAGTATTAACCCTTGGCTGGTCTGTCAGGTACCTGGAGTACCCTTAAAACCCCTTCACTATGATCCCCCAAGGGGTCCCGGGGGGCATCTTCTTTTATGTAGGGGCCCCCAACACTGAACTGGTTGGGTTGGGGTAAAGGCCATAATGACTTTTAACCCTTCCTCTACAGGCAGAAACTCATCAGGGTGAGACAACCGTCTGCGGCCCTGCGATTTGTGCGTCTTAACTCGTGCTCCTTTGTGTGGCTGGTTTCCTGGGCGCTGGGGTGACGAGGGGGAGGGGTAGGCCCCTCCACAGCATATAAAGCAGCTAATGTTCATGCCACACAGACAAAAAAAAAAGAAGAAAAGTGCGTTTCCCAGGCAAGAGAGACGTGTTGTTGATCTCCGTCCAAAGCCTCATTGTGTCCACGTCTGACCTACTTGATGGAAAGAAAAGATAGAAGTTTCTGGAATCGTTTTAATTTTCTGCTCTTATATAAGACGGCGCTCAACGGGTCCAGAATCCAGGCCGCCTTTTATAAACTCCCATCTTTCTATGGAGTATAAAAATCAAAACACATGGATCTACCAAAAGGACACGCTAAGCCAAAAAGGATCCAGTAAGACACAATGGATCAATGATTACCAGTTCATCGCTCCAATAGATCGCCTGAGCTGACCAGAGATCTAACAATAAACCATAGAGTCCGACTATAGAGTCCAACCAGAGAGTCCAACCAGAGAGTCCAACTTGGCAAAAGATACAAATGCAACAAAGTAAAAAAAAAAATGTAAATTTTAATTGGATATCTAAACCTTATTATTTTAATAATATTTACGGATCATGTTGCCCATCCGGTACAATTCAATTTCTGAGAGATTTGAGTCCGACAACGAATCGGATCACAGAGTGTCACAGAGAGGGAGGAGTCACACACCGCTCAGTACTACCATGATCGGGATCAGAGCCTGTATAGGTAGTGAGCCAATATGGCGGTCCCTGTGTCCATATACAACAGAGTTCTCCAAACTTTATAAACAAAAGGGTCAGTTTACTGTCCTTCAAAACTCAAAAAATCAGTAGGAGGAATAGTGCCCCATCATTGGTGTTGGTGGGAGGAATAGTGTCCCATCATTGGTGTCAGTGGGAGGAATAGTGCCCCATCATTGGTATCAGTGGGAGGAATAGTGCCTCATCATTGATGTCAGTGGGAGGAATAGTGCCCCATCATTGGTGTCAGTGGGAGGAATAGTGTCCCATCATTGGTGTCAGTGGGAGGAATAGTGCCCCATCATTGGTATCAGTGGAAGGAATGGTGCCTCATCATTGATGTCAGTGGGAGGAATAGTGCCCCATCATTGGTGTCAGTGGGAGGAATAGTGCCCCATCATTGGTGTCAGTGGGAGGAATAGTGCCCCATCATTGGTGTCAGTGGGAGGAATAGTGCCCCATTATTAGTGTCAGTGGGAGGAATAGTGCCCCATCATTGGTGTCAGTGTAAGGAATAGTGCCCCATCATTGGTGTCAGTGGGAGGAATAGTGTCCCATCATTGGTGTCAGTGGGAGGAATAGTGTCCCATCATTGGTGTCAGTGGGAGGAATAGTGTCCCATCATTGGTGTCAGTGGGAGAAATAGTGCCCCATTAATGGTGTCAGTGGAAGGAATAGTGCCCCATCACTTTTATAGTGATAGAATTAGCTGCCTCCTTACACCAGGTGTCCCCTTTAGAGTGCCCCTTAAATCTGGGTTCCCTCCAGAGTGTCCCCTTATATCAGGTCCTCATCAGGGTCCCTCTTACATGGATTGTCCCCATCAGAGTGCCCCCTCACATCAACTGTCTGCATCAGACTGGCTGGATGAGCTCTTTCAGAGACCGGGGTGAGGGGGCACAACTTAAATATGGGTTGGAGGGGGGGGCGCATAGCCCCCCCAGAACCCCCCTAGATCCGGCCCTAGAACGCAGTACCTCCACCCCCTGGAAGGATGGAAATAAAGCGGGAACTTTGATGAGGAAGATGAAGTGTCGTCATATGAAGGACAGATGTCCCCTCTGCCATCTGGATCATATTTCGGGGGTCTATGGAACAACTAATCAGGAACAGGCGGTCGGGTCCGTAGAGGGTGGTAGAGGATTATGCAGATCGCATACACTGAGCGGCAGAACGTAAGCGATCGGTCTGATAAGAAAATGCAATCCTATTATGTCACATAAACCCAGCAGAGCAGCCGAGAAGGATAATGTCAACATCATCCTGACAGATAACACATGGGGGGGGGGGGGGGGGGCACGTGCACGCAGCAGCCAAGAGAAGCCCCTAGGGGTCACTGTAGGAGGCCAGCCATAGATGGGGTCAGATATGAAGTCCCAGGGGTCACAGAACACCTGGAGCTGCTACTTCCACTGCAGCCTGGAAAAGGAAACCCATCTGGAGGGGGGTGTGAGGTCCCGAAGAGTCTCTGGGGACATCCCTGTCACTGGCCATTACCGACTCCACATCCCGCTAACGCCATTATTGGAGATGACTTCATGTGACAGATGGAGACACATCTACCAAGGGAAGGGGCACATCTACCAAGGGAAGGGGCACATCTACCAAGGGAAGGGGCACATCTACCAAGGGAAGGGGCACATCTACCAAGGAAAGGGGCACTTCTACCGGGGAAGGGGCACTGCTACCAAGGGAAGGGGCACTGCTACCGGGGAAGGGGCACATCTACCAAGGGAAGGGGCACATCTACCAAGGGAAGGGGCACATCTACCAAGGGAAGGGGCACATCTACCAAGGGAAGGGGCACATCTACCAAGGGAAGGGGCACATCTACCAAGGGAAGGGGCACATCTACCAAGGGAAGGGGCACTTCTACCGGGGAAGGGGCACTTCTACCAGGGAAGGGGCACTTCTACCAAGGGAAGGGGCACTTCTACCAAGGGAAGGGGCACTGCTACCGGGGAAGAAGCACCGCTACTGCGGAAGGGGAACTGCTACCGTGGAAGGGGCACTTCTACCAGGGAAGGGGCTCATCTACCAGGGAAGGGGCACTTCTACCAGGGAAGGGGCACTTCTACCAGGGAAGGGGCACTTCTACCAGGGAAGGGGCACTTCTACCAGGGAAGGGGCACTTCTACCAGGGAAGGGGCACTTCTACCAGGGAAGGGGCACTTCTACCAGGGAAGGGGCACTTCTACCAGGGAAGGGGCACATCTACCAGGGAAGGGGCACATCTACCAGGGAAGGGGCACATCTACCAGGGAAGGGGCACATCTACCAGGGAAAGGGCACATCTACCAGGGAAGGGGCACATCTACCGGGGATGGGGCACATCTACCGGGGATGGGGCACATCTACCAGGGAAGGGGCACATCTGCCCTGGGCCAGTGAGAGAGCCCCGAGTTCATTCTTTGCCCCCTTGCTTCACTGCACCCAGGGCAGCTGGCCCTCCTGCCCAGCCCTTGTCTCAGTCTGGTCTATAACCTTAAAGAAAAATCTCTGGGGTAGAAGGGGGTGGGGAGCGGATACCTGTCTTTGACAGGTACCCTTCCCCAGTTCCAGGATATTGGGTGGCGGCAAAGTACGTCAGCAGCTCGGTCCCCCTCCTCCTCACCCTGCCGCCGGGCCAGCGAAAGAGCCCTGCATCCATTCTTTGCCCCCTTGCTTCACTGCACCCAGGGCAGCTGGCCCTCCTGCACACCCCTTAACCCCGTCTGGTTTATAGCCTAAAGGAAAAATATCTCGGGGGTAGAAGGGTTAAAAATGTGGAAACTGGAAAGTCTCTTTAGAAAAGCTTGGCCTTACCAAGGTGCCCTCAGAAACATGTAATACCGGCTCTGGAAAGACCGCTTTCCGGGAAAAAAAAATATCTCACGAGTAGAAGGGTTAAAAATGTGTAAATCATGGAGTGATAATTAAGACATGCCCGTGCCGCTCAATTTCATTTGGAACTCGTACAACTAAAGCTCAACAAACTGGAAACTCACCTTAGAAAGCCTGGCCTTACCAAGGTTCACTCCAGAAACATGGAATACCGGCTCTGGCAAGGTGAAGAGGGCTGAAGATCAAATATAATATATAATAGATTTGTAGATGAGGAGGATGTATGGGGCTATCCTCGTCATCAATAGGTCTGTTACGGTCCACCTCATTCAATCAAAGGTGTGGCAACATCTCTACATCATCAATGACGGAATGTTGGAGGTGCTCCTATTCCCGAACCGATTTCGCTCATATTTTCTGGACCTTTCAAAGTTACCGGATGGCAGTTTTTGGACTTTATCTCCTCAATAATCACTCTGCCACTCCAACTGGGCATTAAATCACGGCTCCTTGGATTGGTGGAGCCTTTGGCCCCAATGAGATCCACTAGAACACGCTTTGGTCTTCTATTGTCCTATACTGGTAAAGGTTTCGTCTTAAGATGGAACTTCCCCCACATCACCCATAAGATGTCTCCGGTAAACTCTGCTCTACATTTATACACGACAAATCGATGACCTCCTAAGAAACAGGCCTCTGTTGGATCACCTACGTCTCTCTTACTTATGGTTTTACATTATATTACTAACCTACAGAGTTGATGGAATCAAAAAAGTTAGAATTTCCTATTGGTGCCCCCAGAAACCCTGCCAGGACTTGCAATGGTACTCCCAGAACCCCTGCCAGGACTTTCAATGGTACTCCCAGAACCCCTGATAGGACTTCCAGGATCACCGCTTAGACTTCCTCTGGTACTTGAAGAATAACTAGCAGGCCCTCCGATGGCCAGGGCTTCAAATGCCCTTTCCCTCAAAATTCCTGCCAGGACCTCCAATTGTTCTCGCAGAACCTCTGCTAGGACCTCCAATGGTACTCACAAAATTCCTGCAAAGACTTCTGCTGCTACTCACAGAACTGCCAAGAGCTATAATATTTACCTTTGAGATTGCTTGACCATTGCCGAACCAGATTGACCTGACTGCTCTCTTGCTCGACACTCTTTCACAACCTCTTGTCTGAACCCGACTTCTCTCTTGCCTGCGGCCTGCTCACGACCTCTGCCTGGACCTGACTACTCTCTTGCCTGCCCACGACCTCTGCCTGGACCCGACTACTCTCTTGCCTGCCCACGACCTCTGCCTGGACCCGACTACTCTCTTGCCTGCCCACGACTTCTGCCTGGACCCGACTACTCTCTTGCCTGCCCACGACCTCTGCCTGGACCCGACTACTCTCTTGCCTGCCCACGACCTCTGCCTGGACCCGACTACTCTCTTGCCTGCCACCTGCTTATGACCTCTGCCTGGACCTGACTACTCTCTTGCCTGACACCTGCCCACGACCTCTGCCTGGACCCGACTACTCTCTTGCCTGCCCACGACCTCTGCCTGGACCCGACTACTCTCTTGCCTGCCCACGACCTCTGCCTGGACCCGACTACTCTCTTGCCTGCCCACGACCTCTGCCTGGACCCGACTACTCTCTTGCCTGCCACCTGCTTATGACCTCTGCCTGGACCTGACTACTCTCTTGCCTGACACCTGCCCATGACCTCTGCCTGGACCCGACTACTCTCTTGCCTGCTGCTTGCCCATGCCATCTGCCTGGGCCTGACTACTCTCTTGCCTGCCCAAGACCTCTGCCTGGACCTGACTACTCTCTTTCCTGCCCACTACCTCTGCCTGGACCTGACTACTCTCTTGCCTGCCCATGACCTCTGCCTGGACCTGACTACTCTCTTGCCTGCCCACGACCTCTGCCTGGACCCGACTACTCTCTTGCCTGCCCACGACCTCTGCCTGGACCCGAATACTCTCTTGCCTGCCCATGACCTCTGTCTAGACCTGACTACTCTCTTACCTGCTGCTTGCCCATGCCATCTGCCTGGACCTGACTGCTCTCTTGCCTGCCGCTTGCCAATGCCGTCAGCCTGGACCCGACTACTCTCTTGCCTGCCCACAACCTCTGCCTGGACCCGACTACTCTCTTGCCTGCCACCTGCTTATGACCTCTGCCTGGACCTGACTACTCTCTTGCCTGCCACCTGCCCACGACCTCTGCCATAGACCCGACTACTCTCTTGCCTGCCCACGACCTCTGTCTAGAACTGACTACTCTTGTCTGCCCATGACCTCTGCCTGGACCTGACTACTCTCTTGCCTGCTGCTTGCCCATGCCATCTGCCTGGACACGACTACTCTCTTGCCTGCCAAAGACCTCTGCCTGGACCTGACTACTCTCTTGCCTGGACCTGACTACTCTCTTGCCTGCCCACGACCTCTGCCTGGACCCGACTACTCTCTTGCCTGCCCACGAACCTCTGCCTGGACCCGACTACTCTCTTGCCTGCCCACGACCTCTGCCTGCCGCTTGCCCATTCCGTCTGCCTGGACCTGACTACTCTCTTGCCTGCCCACGACCTCTGCCTGGACTGGACTACTCTTGAGTCTCCACACCATAGCCATTCTGTTCCTGATGGAGCAATCCTGAGGGTCGTGACCTGGTGACGGTTTTCAGCAAAGAAAACTGTGACCACTCGAGTTTCCAGCCCATCTCCACCATCAGGCGCTCTGGTGAAGACCAACTGCCACTTAGTCTCTGTGCCTTGCGTATACCTGTGTCACTTGGTAGGGGGTTCCACGCCACCGTTCTTTCCCCCTCCATCCTGTATTATGGAACGGGACTATTAGTATAGAAAATTTTGATTCAAGTAAAACCCATATGCAGAGTGTTCTCTTATTTTTGTAAATTGTTGAGGTGTAATTGTCTATCGGGTCGTCCATCAAAACTTTAATACCAAATATGAAATAGATTTGGTTGGTGATTGTTGGTTATTGATGGCGTGATTCTCCCGGAGAGCTTACACCCCGTAGAGGTGGGATGATGGCAGATGGAAGGTAGAACATAAAACAAGCAGTTTCCTGCTATCCTGTCACTTTTTATGGCTGGATATGAAGGATGGAGGAGATCTGGTCCTCAAGCCATGGATAATAAAATAGCTTAGCAGTGATGGCTAAAGTGTTATCCCCTCCCCCTCCCCCGTCACTTAGTGATGATGACCCCGGGGGGGGAATCAGACCCCCCGCTGATGATACTAATACAGGACAAGGTTAGGAAACAAAGCGCTGTCATTTTCCATCGTTTAGACCATCGCTGGAGGGCAGGAGGGTCACCACGTCAAGTGCTGCAGATGGGACCAGTAATGCCGGTCATAGAGGAGAATCCTGCCCCCGAGGAAGGGCCGACTACAGCGAGAGCAAAAAGACCCGTCATGTGTGTGTGAGAGAGGGGGGGGGGAGACCAGGACAAGGACAATGCAGGACACCACAACTTCACCAACTACAAATAAATATGTGAAAATTGTGTGTGTGTGTGTGTGGAGGGGGGGGGGGGGCATTTGTATTCAGCCCCCTTTACTCTGTCACCCCTAACTAAAATCCAGTGAAACCAATTGCCTTCAGAAGTCACCTAATTAGTAAATAGAGTCCCACCTGTGTGTCATTTCATCTCAGTATAATTACAGCTGTTCTGTGAAGCCCTCAGAGGTTTGTTAGAGAACCTTAGTGACCAAACAGCATCATGAAGGCCAAGGAACACACCAGACAGGTCAGGGATAAAGTTGTGGAGAAGTATAAAGCAGGGTTAGGTTGTAAAAGAAATCTGCCAAGCTTTGCACATCTCACGGAGCTTCTGTTCAATCCATCATCGGAAAATGGAAAGAGTATGGCACAACTGCAAACCTACCAAGACATGGCCGTCCACCTAAACTGACCGGGCCGGGAAAGGAGAGCATTCATCAGAGAAGAAGCCAGGAGGCCCATGGTAACTCTGGAGGAGCTGCAGAGATCCACAGCTCAGGGGGGGGGGGGGGGGGGAATCTGTCCACAGGACAACTATTAGTGGTCTCTCCACAAATCTGCCCTTTATGGAAGAGTGACAAGAAGAAAGACATTGGAGGAAGAAAGACATAAGAAGTCCTGTTTGTAGTTTGTGAGAAGCCATGTGGGGGAGGGGACACAGCAAACATGTGGAAGAAGGTGCTCTGGTCACATGACACCAAAATACAACAAAAAACGCTATGTGTGGGGAAACTAACACTGCACATCACCCTGAACACACCATCCCCACCGTGAAACATGGTGGTGGCAGCATCATGTGGTGGGGATGCTTTTCTTCAGCAGGGACAGGGAAGCTGGTCAGAGTTGATGGGAAGATGTATGGAGACAAATACAGGACAATCTTAGAAGAAAACCTGCAAAAGACTTGAGACCGGGGGGGGGGAGGTTCACCTTCCAGCAGGACAACGACCCTAAAGTACAGCCAGAGCTACAATGGGATGGTTTAGATCAAAGCCTATTCATGTGTTAGAATGGCCCAGTCACAGTCCAGACCTAAATCCCATTGAGAATCTGTGGACAAGACATGAAAATTGCTGATCGCAGACGCTCTCCATCCAATCTGACAGAGCTTGAGATATTTTACAAAGAAGAAGAATGGAGGAGAAATGTCCCTCTCTAGATGTGCAAAGCTGGTAGAGACGCCCCCAAAAAGACTTGTAGAGAAAGGGGGTTCTACAAAGTATTGACTCCGGGGGGCGCCATACAAATGCCCCTTCCCCCCCACACTTTTCACATATTTATTTGTATCGTTTTCCTTCCACTTCACAATTATGTGACACTTTGGCCCAGATTCAAGAAGCACTTGCGCCCGCGCAACCAAATTGCATACTACCACCGATTCACAAAAGTTGCGTGGGCCCTGCGCACGCAAGGTACGGAGTTTCCGTACGGCGACTTTAGCGCAAGGTTGCTCCTGCTATAGCAGGGGCAACCAATGCTAAAGTATAGCTGCGCTTCCCGCTCGTGAAATTTAAATTTCACGTCGTTTACGTAAGTGATTCGTGAATGGCGCTGGACGCCATTCACGTTCACTTAGAAGCAAATGACGTCCTTGCGACGTCATTTGCCGCAATGCACGTCGGGAAAGTTTCCCGACGGAGCATGCGCTGTTCGCTCGGCGCGGGAGCGCGCCTAATTTAAATGATTCCCGCCCCCGGCGGGATCATTTACATTAGGCAGCCTTACGCCCGGCTATTTAGCATATCGCCCGCGCAATTTACGGAGCTACTGCTCCGTGAATCGCGGGCATTTCAAAATATTTGCGTGGGCGCAGAGCAAAACTCGTTGCCCTGTGCCCACGCAAATATTGCACCGATCTACCTGAATCTGGCCCTTTGTGTCTCTCACATAAAATCCCAATAAAATACATTCACGTTTTTGGTTGTAACATGAGAACATGTGGGGAAATTTCAATGGGGTATGAATACTTTTTCAAGACACTGTACGCTGTTACTGGCCCCGCCGCAGGTCCGGGACGGCCCCCAGATGGGCGGTACCCAGTACAATAGTCCCCCCATATATACCCGGGGCACACAATATCTATCTATAGGGGTCACTACGTTTTATAGGGGGGGGGCTCTTGCCTGGTTATATCTATAGGGGTCACTGTCGCTGTATATGGGGGGCTCCTTCCTGAGTGTATGATATCTATGGGGGGGGGTCACAGCACTCTCACCATACGGGGGCTCTTCCCTGATTATATCATCCAGTTATGATCCCCCCCCCCCCCCCCCCCGGGTCTGTGTGTATCTGTAATACACATCAATACAGATGGGATTTGGCAGCCGCAATGCTGATAATACAATTACCTGAAGTGCCATGAGAAGATGAAAGCCGGGATCTCCTCCAATCAATTGCAAATGAGTTTCCATCAGAGGACCCACTTAACGCACAGACCCCTCCCCCCAATCAACCAAATACGTCTACAGTCTCAGGTGGTCTATGGGGGGGTCACATGACACTTATTAGTCAGTAAGAGACACACCCCCCCCCCCCCCCCCGGACATGGGAATAAAGGCAAAACCATTTGGTTTCCAGATTTAATTTGGCAGAGTAGCGGGGGGGGGGGCGATGTATTCATGTCTCCGTATTAAAGTGGAACTCCGGGATTAAGAAAATGATAAGAACATAAAAAAAATTAAATACAATATTATAAAATAAAATCATTTTTTTTAACGTTTTTTTTTTTTTTCCCCCCCTTAAAGAAAAGATCCCGGCCTTCAATGAATGTATGACCTTAAAGGGGCACTCCCAGAGGTCAGGTGATATTTCTGGCCTGCTGACCCCCGATTGCCCACCAGGACACACATAGGAGACACACAGGAGCCCCCCAGGACACACACAGGACCCCCCCAAAACACACATAGGAGACACACAGGACCCCCCAGGACACATATAAGACCCCCCCAAAACACACATAGGAGACACACAGGACTCCCCCCAGGACACACACAGGACCCCCCCCCCCCCCAGGACACACATAGGAGACACACAGGACTCCCCCTCAGGACACACACAGGAGGACCTCCCCCCCCAGGACACACACAGGACCCCCCCAGGACACACACAGGACCCCCCCAAAACACACATAGGAGACACACAGGAGCCCCCCAGGACACATACAGGACCCCCCCCAAAACACACATAGGAGACACACAGGACTCCCCCCAGGACACACACAGGACCCCCCCAGGACACACACAGGACCCCCCCAGGACACACACAGGACCCCCCAAAACACACATAGGAGACACACAGGACTCCCCCCAGGACACACACAGGACCCCCCCCCCCCCAGGACACACATAGGAGACACACAGGACTCCCCCTCAGGACACACACAGGAGGACCCCCCCAGGACACACACAGGACCCCCCCCCCCCCAGGACACACATAGGAGACACACAGGACTCCCCCTCAGGACACACACAGGAGGACCCCCCCAGGACACACACAGGAGCCCCCCGGGACACATATAAGACCCCCCCAAAACACACATAGGAGACACACAGGACTCCCCCCAGGACACACACAGGACCCCCCCCCCCCAGGACACACATAGGAGACACACAGGACCCCCCCCCCCCCAGGACACACACAGGACCCCCTCCAGGACACACACAGGACCCCCCCTAAGGACACACACAGGACCCCACCAGGACACATAGGAGACACACAGGACTCCCCCCAGGACACACACAGGACCCCCCCCCTCCCAAAAAAAACACACATAGGAGACACACAGGACCCCCCCCCCCAGGACACACACAGGACCCCCTCCAGGACACACACAGGACCCCCCCAAGGACACACACAGGACCCCACCAGGACACATAGGAGACACACAGGACTCCCCCCCAGGACACACACAGGACCCCCCCCTCCCAAAAAAAACACACATAGGAGACACACAGGACCCCCCCCCCCCCCAGGACACACACAGGACCCCCTCCAGGACACACACAGGACCCCCCCTAAGGACACACACAGGACCCCACCAGGACACATAGGAGACACACAGGACTCCCCCCAGGACACACACAGGACCCCCCCTCCCAAAAAAACCACACATAGGAGACACACAGGACCCCCCCCCCCTGGACACACACAGGACCCCCTCCAGGACACACACAGGACCCCCCCTAAGGACACACACAGGACCCCACCAGGACACATAGGAGACACACAGGACTCCCCCCAGGACACACACAGGACCCCCCCCCCCCCCAAGGACACACACAAGACCCCCCCAGGACACATAGGAGACACACAGGACCCTCCCTAGGATACACATAGGAGACACACAGGACCCCCCCCCCCCCAAGGACACACACAGGACCCCCCCCCCCCCCCAAGGACACACACAGGACTCCCCCCAGGACACACACAGGACCCTCCCTAGGATACACATAGGAGACACACAGGACCCTCCCCAGGACACACACAGGACCCACCCCCCCCAGGACACATAGGAGACACACAGGACCCCCCCCCCCCACACTGCAATACAAAGATCTGGGGTAAAAGGAAGGATATTCTTAGCGGCGCACAAAATGGAGAAGTGCGAGATGAGTAAGCGGAGACACAAAAGAGGAAACACAACCAAGACTTCAGCAAAGTCCCCATTTCCACATTCCGAACACGGGACTGTTCATCCAACTCCGTGTCCTATATACTCATATATACTATAGGACTGGGGGACTACAAGTCTCAGCATGACCTGTATACACTCTATATGAAGACACAGGGAGACTACAAGTCTCAGCATGACCTGTATACACTCTATATGATGTGATTAGGGGAACTACAAGTCTCAGCATGACCTGTATACACTCTATCCAATGAGACCAGGAGACTAAAAGTATGAGCATGACCTGTATAGACAATATATTATGTGATCAGGGGGACTACAAGTCTCAGCATGACCTGTATAGACAATATATTATGTGATCAGGGGGACTACAAGTCTCAGCATGACCTGTATAGACAATATATTATATGATCAGGGGAACTACAAGTCTCAGCATGCCCTGTATTTGCATCATTCCCCCCCAAGAGCACAGAGGACCCCAACACAGAGCTGAGCCCTCTCCTTCCCTTGGAGGGTCGCCCCCCGTCGCCCCCCCCAGTTTGGAGTAATCTCATTATAATCTCTCTGTATCGATATAACACAGATCGATATCAGGATAATCTCCCGGCGCTGGCGCTGTGCCCCTCCCCCCGGGTGGGAATTCTATAATCACATTATTCCTGGAATTTCGATGACAAAGTAACATTTGCCTTCGGTCCCCCCCCCCCCCACTCCCCCCCCACCCCTCTGTGTGGCTCCAGGACATCGAATCTATGTAGACACTGCGGCCATTCTTTAGAAATGGCTCCACATTCAATGGACGGCCCGTCCTCTGACACCGGGGAACAATGGCCAGAGCTTCCCGCGCCGGGAGAGGAGAATCGGGGGAATTCCAGAGGACAAACGATCCAGTGATTTTATATCGTTATTAGTGTGTCCATTCACTGGAGGAGGAAACCATTGAGGGCCGGACATTGTCCCAACTCCATTGTCCCATCGGTGTGGTGCATGGCACGGTCACAGCATGGCACGGGCATTGACTGTCACCAATCACACCAGCGGGTGCGTGTTATGGTACACACAACACATGTGCTGGTCGATGTGGTGATAGAGAACTCTCCTTCAGAGGTGCAACGTCCATGTATCCCCTTGTTGCTCCATCACAGCCATTGATACATCTCCTCGGCTTCTATTGTTTCTGGAGTCATCAGGCAACTTCTCTCAGCCTTCTTCTGGGTCTGATGTCATCAGATGTCTTCTCCAGGTCTTCTTCTGGGTCCGATGTCATCAGATGTCTTCTCCAGGTCTTCTTCTGGGTCCGATGTCATCAGATGTCTTCTCCAGGTCTTCTTCTGGGTCTGATGTCATCAGATGTCTTCTCCGGGCCTTCTTCTGGGTCTGATGTCATCAGATGTCTTCTCCGGGCCTTCTTCTGGGTCTGATGTCATCAGATGTCTTCTTCAGGTCTTCTTCTGGGTCTGATGTCATCAGGTGTCTTCTCCAGGTCTTCTTCTGGGTCTGATGTCAGATGTCTTCTCCAGGTCTTCTTCTGGGTCTGATGTCATCAGATGTCTTCTCCAGTGATTCTTCTGGGTCTGATGTCATCAGATGTCTTCTCCAGGTCTTCTTCTGGGTCTGATGTCATCAGATGTCTTCTCCAGGTCTTCTTCTGGGTCCGATGTCATCAGATGTCTTCTCCAGGTCTTCTTCTGGGTCTGATGTCATCAGATGTCTTCTTCTGGGTCTTTTTCTGGGTCCGATGTTATCAGATGTCTTCTTCTGGGTCTGATGTCATCAGATGTCTTCTCCATGTCTTCTTCTGGGTCCGATGTTATCAGATGTCTTCTCCAGGTCTTCATCTGGGTCTGATGTCATCAGATGTCTTCTCCAGGTCTTCTTCTGGGTCTGATGTCATCAGATGTCTTCTCCGGGCCTTCTTCTGGGTCTGATGTCATCAGATGTCTTCTCCGGGCATTCTTCTGGGTCTGATGTCATCAGATGTCTTCTTCAGGTCTTCTTCTGGGTCTGATGTCATCAGGTGTCTTCTCCAGGTCTTCTTCTGGGTCTGATGTCAGATGTCTTCTCCAGGTCTTCTTCTGGGTCTGATGTCATCAGATGTCTTCTCCAGTGATTCTTCTGGGTCTGATGTCATCAGATGTCTTCTCCAGGTCTTCTTCTGGGTCTGATGTCATCAGATGTCTTCTCCAGGTCTTCTTCTGGGTCCGATGTCATCAGATGTCTTCTCCAGGTCTTCTTCTGGGTCTGATGTCATCAGATGTCTTCTTCTGGGTCTTTTTCTGGGTCCGATGTTATCAGATGTCTTCTTCTGGGTCTGATGTCATCAGATGTCTTCTCCATGTCTTCTTCTGGGTCCGATGTTATCAGATGTCTTCTCCAGGTCTTCATCTGGGTCTGATGTCATCAGATGTCTTCTCCAGGTCTTCATCTGGGTCTGATGTCATCAGGCAACTTCTCTCAGCCTTCTTCTGGGTCTGGAGTCATCAGATGTCTTCTCCAGGTCTTCTTCCGGGTCTGATGTCATCAGATGTCTTCTCCAGGTCTTCTTCTTGGTTTGGAGTCCCCAGTCATCTTCTCCCAGCCTTTTACTGGATTGATAGTCATCAGATGTCTTCTGATAATTTCCTGGGTGTCATCAGATGCCTTCTCCCAGTCTTCTTCTGACTCCAGACCCAGAAGAGGACAAAGATTGCTGATGACTCCAGACCCAGAGGAAGACAAAGGAGATGATAGCTGATGACTCCAGACCCAGAAGAGGACAAAGATGGATGATGACTCCAGACCCGGAAGAAGACAAAGATGGATGATGACTCCAGACCAAGAAGAAGACCAGGAGAAGGCTTCTGATGACTCCAGATGCAGAAGACCATGAAATGTTTGATGACACAAGACCCAAAAGAAAACTAGGAGAAGGCATCTGATGACACTGGACCCAGAAGAAGATTGGGAGAAGGCATCTGATGACACTGGACCCAGAAGAAGACTGGGAGAAGGCATTAGATGACATCGGACCCAGAAGAAGACTGGAAGAAGTCTTCTTCTGGGTTAGATGTCAGATGCCTCCTCGCAGTCTTCTTCTGTGTCTGATGTCATCAGATACCTTCTCCTAGTCTTCTTCTGGGTCTGGAGTCATCATCTCCTTGCCCTCCTCTGGGTCTGGAGTCATCATCTCCTTGCCCTCTTCTAGGTCTGGAGTCATCATCTCCTTGCCCTCTTCTGGGTCTGGAGTCATCATCTCCTTGCCCTCTTCTGGGTCTGGAGTCATCATCTCCTTGCCCTCTTCTGGGTCTGAAGTCATCATCTCTTTGCCCTCTTCTGGGTCTGGAGTCATCATCTCCTTGTCCTCTTCTGGGTCTGGAGTCGTCAGACATCGCCTAGTGGTATTCTTTTGGTTTTGGGGTCATCACATGCCTGCCAGGGATGATGCAAAGCATGCATGTGGGGGTTATTTTGCCCCAACATCCACGGCATGCCAAGACTGTACCCTGTGCTGTGCATGTGTGACTCGATGTGCAATTGGGGGAAAAAATAGACCATACAGGAGAATTTAGAGGAAATCTCCAGAGCCTCTTCCATAAAGACCTACCTTCTGGCATTTCTTACATAAAGCGACTTAAAGTAGAATGTAAGACAAAATGTTACATTTATTGTAATAAAGATCCTACTTTCATTATACGGTACAACATATGAACTTTGCAGGTACCGCCACTGCTGCCCGTGGCCCCTTATTTCCTTTGAGGGCCACCTACACTCCTAAGACTGCTAACCTTGCAGCACGATCGTCCCTCTGATATGTTGTTCATCTATGTGGCGTTGTCACGTCAAACCGAGAGGCGCTGTCAGCAATAGACATTGAGTAATTGTTGGGGAGACTAGTTCTGGTGACAACAAGGGATTTCCTCACTTTATGGGGTTTTTCCTCCCACTTCCTGTTGTGGCTTTGGGACAGGAAGTGACGGAAAATCTCCAACAATGTTACACAGATGATAAAATAAATTGATAGGGGTTTGTCTGTCTGTATTACATTCTACTGCCAAAGGCACACGCCAGGAAAGGGAATGGGCCCGGACATGTTGTTCTTGCAATTGAATGTGCTTGTCAAGACCAGCGCCGCGGATCCCTGGAGGTAAAAATCCGTTCCTGCGTGCCGCTCTCACCGTACATCGCGATGGGACGTATCGCAGATTCTACGGAGGAAACGCGGTCAAAGTGCAGCACTGTGGGAAAACCGCGCAGAAATGCTGAACGTCCAAATCACAAAACAATTCCACACGCAACTCCCAACCACACAGGAAACGTAAAGGATGTGTATGACCTTCCCATACGTTACAGGAGATCCACAGGCTACACGCTGCTCTGGGATGGATGTAGTAAGGAAAGGTCAACTCTTTGGGGGGGGGGGGGGGGATGGGGGGGGGGTGATGCTATCACTTCCTGTCCCATTGACACGCCAGGAAGGAGACGGTCAGAGACTGCAGACATGGTACAGGAGACGGTCAGAGACTGCAGACATGGTACAGGAGACGGTCAGAGACTGCAGACATGGTACAGGAGACGGTCAGAGACTACAGACCTTCTACAGGAGATGGTCAGAGACTGCAGACCTTCTACAGGAGATGGTCAGAGACTGCAGACCTTCTACAGGAGACAGTCAGAGACTGCAGACATGGTACAGGAGACGGTTAGAGACTGCAGACCTTCTACAGGAGATGGTCAGAGACTGCAGACCTTCTACAGGAGATGGTCAGAGACTGCAGACATGGTACAAAAGATGGTTAGAGACTATAGACCTTGTACAGGAGACGGTCAGAGACTGCAGACCTACTACAGGAGATGGTCAGACTGTAGACCTACTACATGGGACAGTCAGAGACTGCAGACATAGTACAGGAGACGGTCAGAGACTGCAGACATACTACAGGAGATGGTCAGAGACTGCAGACATGGTACAGGAGACGGTCAGAGACTGCAGACATAGTACAGGAGACGGTCAGAGACTGCAGACGTGGTACAGGAGATAGTCAGAGACTGCAGACGTGGTACAGGAGATGGTCAGACTGCAGACCTCCTACAGGAGATGGTCAGAGACTGCAGACATAGTACAGGAGACGGTCAGAGACTGCAGACATAGTACAGGAGACAGTCAGAGACTGCAGACATGGTACAGGAGATGGTCAGAGACTGCAGACATGGTACAGGAGATGGTCAGAGACTGCAGACGTGGTACAGGAGACGGTCAGAGACTGCAGACGTAGTACAGGAGACGGTCAGAGACTGCAGACGTGGTACAGGAGACGGTCAGAGACTGCAGACATGGTACAGGAGATGGTTACATAAGGTAATAATCACAAAATCAATAACAGAGACCAATCCTAGATCCTTCTCTCTTAGCATTATAAGAAGTGAAGGATAATCTGGGAATATGGAGATCAGGAGGGAATGCAGTCCTAGTTGCCCAGTCTTTCCTCTGTCAGACAAATCTGCTGAGATTGGGGACCCCGATGGACATGTGACTATTCCCCTACAATAAATGGGAGAAGATCTGGGAAAGCAGGTGCCACGGCGGCACCATAAAACCCCACATGGAGACGTTACAAGGGAACACATGGAAGGAGACCCATTAACAGGCCGCGTTATGGGCGCACTTCAAATACGGAGGAACCAGCAGATATATTTTTAGGATTTTACTGCCTTTTAAAAATGATGAAATGGGAGAGGGAAGGCAGACAGCGCAGGAGAGACTGGGAGGAAAAACTGATTCTCCCCGTCTGGGCCACCTAATCGCCAGCTGGCAGGACGCAGCGCGACGCGCGGCGGGACGGTGCCCTGAAAGAGGCAGATGTTATCTGTAAAAGTCATTACAAGTGGCAAACCACGTCACACACAGACGTTTCGTCTGAAACTCCGGGACACGGCCCAGGCATGGCAGACAATGAGCCACGCATCCTGCCAATGTGACCAGGGGCACTTATAGGGCCAAGCTACTGAAGAAGCTTCTCGGAGGAGCTACAAAAATGCCTTCAATCTTACAGAACAAGTCCAGGTGAATGTGAGAGTTACGTTGTGCGGCTTGGACCAATCTAATGTCTACCTATTCCCAGTGGCGGCTGGTGCTCAACACTTTTTGGGTGGCGCAAACAAACTAAAAAAAACAAAAGAACACATCAATTGCAGCCTCACTGTGCCCATCAATTGCCGCCACTGTGCCATCAAACGCAGCCACTGTGCCCATCAATTGCCGCCACTGTGCCATCAAACGCAGCCACTGTGCCCGTCAAACACAGCCACTGTGCCCATCAATTGCAGCCTCACTGTTCCCATCAATTGCCGCCTCACTATGCCCAAACGCAGCCACTGTGCCCATCAATTGCCACCACTGTGCCAAACGCAGCCACTGTGCCCATCAATTGCCACCACTGTGCCAAACGAAGCCACTGTGCCAAACGAAGCCACTGTGCCCAAACACAACCACTGTGCCCATAAATTGCCACCACTGTGCACATTAAACGCAGCCACTGCACCCAAAAATTGCCACCACTGTGCCCATTAAATGCTGCCACTGGGCCCATCAAACGCAGCCACTGTGCCCATAAATTGCCACCACTGTGCCCAAACGCAGCCACTGTACCCATAAATTGCCACCACTGTGCCCATCAAACGCAGCCACTGTACCCATAAATTGCCACCACTGTGCCCATTAAACGTTGCCACTGTGCCCATCAAACGCAGCCACTGTGCCCATGAATTGCCACCACTGTGCCATCAAACGCGGCTACTGTAAACAACAATTGTGCCCCATCAATTGCCACCAGTGTGCCCCCCTGGCTGGCACTTACCTCTCTCGGGTCAGCGCTTTCCTCCACGCTCCCTCCGAGTCCTTGATGTCTTCTTCCGTCCTCTTCTGCTATGAATGGACGCCCGATAGGCATCCAATCACAGCGTCTGTCACTTCAGCCAATCAATGGGGCCGTCTTTGGCCAGGCAAGGGGATGGAACAGAGCCAGGAGCGCTCTGCTGGTGGGCGCTGATGAGGTGGCAGTGAATAACATTATTGAGCTGCACTGGTGGGCACCGATGAGCTGCACTGGTGGGCACCGATGAGCTGCACTGGTGGGCACCGATGAGCTGCACTGGTGGGCACCGATGAGATGCACTGGTGAGATGCACTAGTGGGCACTGAGGTGGCACTGACAGACTGAACTGGTGAACACTAATAAGGTGGCACCGATGGGCTGCGCTGGTAAGCACTAATGGACACAGAGGCTGCACTGGTGGGCACTAATGAGGTGGCACTGGTGGGCTCCACTGGTGGGCACTGATGGGTCTTCTAGGTCCTGTGATAAACGGCTGCTCCTCACCGGAACGCATGTGATCTGGGGCCTGCAAATACATTGCGTTTGCGAGCTGCGTTTTGGGGTGACTATAACTTTACATTGGCACCTGCGGCAGATCGCCAAAGGCGGTGCGGGAAACGTGCACGGAAAGCGCCTTCCTCGCACCGCGTTCTGGTCTTCAAGAAATGTAGAGATAGAAATAGAGAATTCTGTTGGATCTGAAACATTGTATCAGATTTGTTTTCCTACAATGGAGGATGCGTGATGCCGGTGACTGTGATGTCATAGGTGTCAATGTCAGGTGTCATAGTGTCAGGGTGGGGGGGGGGAGGGGTAGAGAAGACCTTCCTGTATGAAAGCCCGGCCAGGTCACACCCAATGCAGGACGCCGTTATCGCTCTCTCAGTGTGCGCCGCGTTCTCTACGAAGACGCGTGTACTGAAGAAACCACTTCCCTTCACTCGCCTCTCCACGGCTGGCTGCCACTTTGGGCGAGGCTGTCAGAGAGGAAACAAACAGTCGGTGAGCAGCGACATCTGACAGTTCTGAGGAATCCGGCCTACTGAGGGCCAAAACAACACGCACGTTATACCGCTCTGTACTCGCCACAAACAGCGCTACATTCATTTCTAATTACAAGCGGTGGAAGTCCCTGATTGTGACCTGATATTAGACTCTGGGAGGCCGTGTACAGCAGGGCTGGAGAGCGAGAGGAAGAAGCAGCACAAAAGGAGCCAAATCAGTTCATGTGCTGACAAGAAGAATGCCCATAGGAGGAGAGAGAAGAGTGACCAGTGGCGGCAAAAAAAAAACAGACACACATCAATTGCCACCACTGTGCCAGCCAGTTTCCCATCAAATGCAACCAGTTTCCCCCTCAAATGCAGCCAGTTTGCCCCTCAAATGCAGCCAGTTTGCCCCTCAAATGCAGCCAGTTTCCCCCTCAAATGCAGCCAGTTTCCCCATCAAATGCAGCCAGTTTCCCCATCAAATGCAGCCAGTTTCCTCCCCCATCAAATGCAGCCAGTTTCCTCCCCCATCAAATGCCGCCAGTTGCCCCCATCAAATGCAGCCAGTTTCCCTCTCAAATGCAGCCGGTTGATGGTTAAGTCTTCTTCTCCAACACGTTTCGGCTGCCTGAGACTTCATCATCTACCCCAACCTGTGCGTCAGAAACATCATCTATAGCATGGGTCTTCAAACTTTCTAGGCAAAGGGTCAGTTTACTGCCCTTGAGGCTTTAGGGAGGGAGGAGGGCCGGAAGGTGACCAGTGGGAGTAGAAGATGCCCCGGCATCAGTGCCCCATCATTGGTTTTGATGGAAGGAATAGTGCCCTATTGTTGATATCAACGAGAAGAAAAGTGCCTCGTTGATGGTGTTAGTAGGTGGAACAGTGCTCCATCGTTGGTGTCAGTTGGTGAAATAGTGCCCCAAGGGCCAGATAAAAGAAAGCTGAGGGCCACATCTGGCCCCCCGGGCCACAGTTTGGAGACCACTGGTCTATAGCAAGGACCCCCAACAGGCCAGGTTTTGGGAATTCCTCAGAATACCAAGCCATTGACTCTGATTTACAGCAAAATGTGAAAGATAAAAGGAACACCTGCAAACATGGCCTGTTGGGGGTACTTGAGGACAGGGTTGGTCTATAGGGCTCTATGCAGGTCCCAGAGGTTCCATTAGATACCATCAGTGAGCAGCCCCAGAAGATGTACAAATCATATATATATTCAGCTGTGGAAGACATGAGTGGGCAGATGTTCCGGGGTGCAGCCGGCTCGGCTGTGGTGAAATGCGAAGCTTCAGAGCTTCCTGTATGACTGACTGGCAGGAAATTTACCAACTCAACAATAGACTTCCTTCTAGAGCGACAGTACATGGCAGCCGGTCTGTGTGGAGAGGAGACTCTACCATTACAAAGGGTCCGCAGAGATGAGACTCCACCATTACTAAGGGTCAGCAGCGATGAGACTCCACCATTACTAAGGGTCAGCAGAGACGAGACTCCACCATTACTAAGGGTTAGCAGCGATGAGACTCCACCATTACTAAGGGTTAGCAGCGATGAGACTCCACCATTACTAAGGGTCAGCAGCGATGAGACTCCACCATTACTAAGGGTTAGCAGAGATGAGACTCCACCATTACTAAGGGTTAGCAGAGATGAGACTCCACCATTACTAAGGGTCAGCAGCGATGAGACTCCACCATTACTAAGGGTCAGCAGAGCCAGCGATGAGACTCCACCATTACTAAGGGTCAGCAGAGACGAGACTCCACCATTACTAAGGGTCCGCAGAGACGAGACTCCACCATTACTAAGGGTCAGCAGCGATGAGACTCCACCATTACTAAGGGTCAGCAGAGATGAGACTCCACCATTACTAAGGGTCAGCAGAGACGAGACTCCACCATTACTAAGGGTCAGCAGAGACGAGACTCCACCATTACTAAGGGTCAGCAGAGACGAGACTCCACCATTACTAAGGGTCAGCAGAGACGAGACTCCACCATTACTAAGGGTCAGCAGCGATGAGACTCCACCATTACTGAGGGTCAGCAGCGATGAGACTCCGCCATTACTAAGGGTCAGCAGAGACAAGACTCCACCATTACTAAGGGTTAGCAGAGATGAGACTCCACCATTACTAAGGGTCAGCAGAGATGAGACTCCACCATTACTAAGGGTCAGCAGAGATGAGACTCCACCATTACTAAGGGTCAGCAGAGATGAGACTCCACCATTACTAAGGGTCAGCAGAGATGAGACTCCACCATTACTAAGGGTCAGCAGAGATGAGACTCCACCATTACTAAGGGTCAGCAGAGATGAGACTCCACCATTACTAAGGGTCAGCAGAGATGAGACTCCTCCATTACTAAGGGTTAGCAGCGATGAGACTCCACCATTACTAAGGGTCAGCAGAGACGAGACTCCACCATTACTAAGAGTCAGCAGAGATGAGACTCCACCATTACTAAGAGTCAGCAGAGATGAGACTCCACCATTACTAAAAGTCAGCAGAGATGAGACTCCACCATTACTAAGGGTTAGCAGAGATGAGACTCCACCATTAATAAGGGTCAGCAGAGATGAGACTCCACCATCTGCAGTCCACATGGAGCGCTGGGAACAAATGTAACTGGCGCAGGAAGTTATCAGCTCACAGGCTTCCTGGCGGGATCAACAAGTATTTCTTTTGCACTTATCAGATATAACAGAACACAATGAATGGGAGGAGTTGAGTGTTGGGGTTCACACTGTTCATTGGCTGGGCGACCGCAGGGTTACCGTACTGCTATGAAGTCGGCGACACCCCAGCAGGTCCGTCCAATCAGATTCAGCACATTGAATGAGGAGGAATTCTTCACAGAGGTCGAGTGTATAAGGAAGGCCGTGTCCCTCCGTGAGATTAGAGCCCCCCCTTTCAAATCAGGGTCACCCCTATACATCCCCATCACATCATAGTCCCCCAACAAACGGCCCCCCCCAGTCACATGGACCCCAACCCCCATCACAGAGCCCCCCCCCCCAGTCACATGGACCCCAACCCCCATCACAGAGCCCCCCCCCCAGTCACATGGACCCCAACCCCCATCACAGAGCCCCCCCAGTCACATGGACCCCAACCCCCATCACAGAGCCCCCCCAGTCACATGGACCCCAACCCCCATCACAGAGCCCCCCCAGTCACATGGACCCCAACCCCCATCACAGAGCCCCCCTTAGTCATATGGACCCCAACCCCCATCACAGAGCCCCCCCAGTCACATGGACCCCAACCCCCATCACAGAGCCCCCTTCAGTCACATGGACCCCAACCCCCATCACAGAACCCCCCTCAGTCACATGGACCCCAACCCCCATCACAGAGCCCCCCCCCAGTCCCATGGACCCCAACCCCCATCACAGAGCCCCCCCCCCAGTCCCATGGACCCCAACCCCCATCACAGAGCCCCCCCCCAGTCCCATGGACACCAACCCCCATCACAGAGCCCCCCTCAGTCACATGAACCCCCAACCCCCATCACAGAGCCCCCCTCAGTCACATGGACCCCAACCCCCATCACAGAGCCCCCCTCAGTCACATGGACCACAACCCCCATCACAGAGCCCCCCCAGTCACATGGACCCCAACCCCATCACAGATACCCCTTAGTCATATGGACCCCAACCCCCATCACAGAGCCCCCCCAGTCACATGGACCCCAACCCCCATCACAGAGCCCCCTTCAGTCACATGGACCCCAACCCCCATCACAGAACCCCCCCCCCTCAGTCATATGGACCCCAACCCCATCACAGAACCCCCCTCAGTCACATGGACCCCAACCCCAATTACAGAGCCCCCCAGTCACATGGACCCCAATCCCAATTACAGAGCCCCCCAGTCACATGGACCCCAATTACAGAGCCCCCCAGTCACATGGACCCCAACCCCCATCACAGAACCCCCCAGTCACATGGACCCCAACCCCCATCACAGAGCCCCCCTCAGCCGCATGGACCCCAACCCCCATCACAGAGCCCCCCTCAGTCACATGGACCACAACCCCAATCACAGAGCCCCCCCCTCAGTCACATGGACCCCCAACCCCCATCACAGAGCCCCCCTCTTTTACATGGACCCCAATCCCCATCACAGAGCCCCCCTCAGTCACATGGACCCCAACCCCCATCACAGAGCCCCCCTCAGTCACATGGACCCCAACCCCCATCACAGAGCCCCCCTCAGTCACATGGACCCCAACCCCCATCACAGAGCCCCCCTCAGTCACATGGACCACAACCCCAATTACCAAGCCCCCCCAGTCCTATGGACCCCCATCACAGAGCCCCCATCAGTCACATGGACCACAACCCCAATTACAGAGCCCCCAGTCCCATGGACCCCAACCCCCATCACAGAGCTCCCCTCAGTCACATGGACCACAACCCCAATTACCAAGCCCCCCCAGTCCTATGGACCCCCATCACAGAGCCCCCATCAGTCACATGGACCACAACCCCAATTACAGAGCCCCCAGTCCATGGACCCCAACCCCCATCACAGAGCCCCCCTCAGTCACATGGACCACAACCCCAATAACAGAGCCCTCCCAGTCGCATGGACCCCAACCCCAATTACAGAGCCCCCCAGTCACACAGACCCCCCATCAGAGAGTCATTGGTTGTTATGGTGATGGTCCGCCCACACTTGCTGATCTGGGGCATTTAACCCTTGCACCATGGTGGGAACCCCCTGCAAGGGAAGTATTTAACTCATTCCTCTTCCATGCATGGGGGCAGGAGGGCACCAGA
Organism: Rana temporaria; assembly: GCF_905171775.1. Lineage (NCBI taxonomy): Eukaryota > Metazoa > Chordata > Amphibia > Anura > Ranidae > Rana > Rana temporaria. The sequence goes on along the minus strand of NC_053500.1, from coordinate 3,337,424 downwards.
GAGGGAGCCAGACACTACAGCACTTGTGGGGTTAACGCAGCCCAGTGCGGGGGAGAAGGGGGGGCAGGGGACCCCCAAAGTGAGGGATTATGGAGATTGAGCGGAGAGAATGGAGAGTAATCTGAGTGATGTAGCGAGTGTTGTGATAATCCCGTTATAGAGAGAAAGCTCTTCATAGATAAACCACCAATCACTGCCTCTCCTCACATAACCCCAGCAGGCCAGATACCAGGGATTTCTCACAACCAGCACATCCTCAGAAATTCCCTCTCGCTGTTCCACATCCCTAGAGAGAGGAGAAGCTTATTCAGGAGCATCCCTCAGCTGGGACGCATGCTCGGGAGCACCCTTCAGCTGGGTTACCCACCCTCCTCTAGGCCACATGCTCAGGAGCACCCCTTGGCTGGGCAGAACACTCAGAATAACCTCTTAGAAGGGCCACACACTCAGGAGCACCCCTTCACCAGAGTTATGGCCATGGCCCAGCCATGGGGTGCTCCAGAGCACCCCATAGCTGGGCCACGGACCACCCCATGGCTGGGTCACCCCCCTGGAGCACCCCTTGGCAGGACCACATACTCTGGAGCACCCAATTGGCAGGGCCACACACTTAAGAGCACCCCTCGGCTGGGCAAAACACTCAGAATCACCCCTTAAAAGGGGCACACACTCGGGAGCACCCTATTGGCAGGGCCACACACACACACACAAACACACACACGGGAGCACCCTATTGGCAGGGCCACACACTCGGGAGCACCCTATTGGCAGGGCCACACACTCTCGGGAGCACCCTATTGGCAGGGCCACACACTCGGGAGCACCCTATTGGCAGGGCCACACACTCTCGGGAGCATCCTATTGGCAGGGCCACACACTCGGGAGCATCCTATTGGCAGGGCCACACACTCGGGAGCATCCTATTGGCAGGGCCACACACTCGGGAGCATCCTATTGGCAGGGCCACACACTCGGGAGCATCCTATTGGCAGGGCCACACACTCGGGAGCACCCTATTGGCAATGCCACGCACTCGGGAGCACCGCTCGGGCTGAAGTGCACTCTCAGATCACCCTTTGGCTGGGATGTACTCACTCAGGGGCATCCTTCACCTAACCACACAGAAGTATCTCTTGCAGGACCACACCCTCAAGAGCACCCCTTGAGCGAGCTACACCCTCAGAAGCACCCCTCAGCAGGGCCACACACTTAGGGGCACCCCTCGGCTGAGATGCACTTCCCCATTGGTTGGGCCACCTACCCAAGAGCACCCCTTAGCTGTGCCAACTGCCCAGGAGTACACCTTAGCTGTGCCAACTGCCCAGGAGTACACCTTGGCTGGGACGTGTGCTCAAGAATCAGGAACATCCCCTCCACATGAACACAAGCACTCAGAAACACCTCCGGCTGGGCCCTCAGGAGCACCCCTCAGCAGGGCCACGCATTTAGGATTCTCTACATCAGGACCACACAGTAAATATTCTACCATGATATGAATCGGTGCGGCCAGATAGATATATCCCTAAGATGATGCTCCCATGTCTGAGTAGAAGGGTCCTTCCAGTGAATATAGACCCTCCAGCCGGTACAGACCCCCGCACTCTGGATCAGCGGACTCATGAGAAAGGTGGCATGAGGTGAGAGATCAGAAAGGTAGACAGGGGGGCAGGAATTTAGTCTTTTTTGGCTATTGGAGGGGTCACGTTGGGGAGCCTTCTACCGGAGGGGTCACGTCGGGGAGCCTTCTACCGGAGGGGTCACGTCGGGGAGCCTTCTACCGGAGGGGTCACGTCGGGGAGCCTTCTACCGGAGGGGGTCACGTTGGGGAGCCTTCTACCGGAGGGGTCGCGTTGGGGGGGGGCCTTCTACTAGCGGGTCACGTTGGGGAGTCTTCTACCAGAGGCGTCACGTTGGGGAGTCTTCTACTAGAGGGGTCACGTTGGGGAGTCTTCTACTGGAGGGGTTATGTTGGGGAGTCTTCTACTGGAGGGGTCACGTTGCGGAGTCTTCTACCGGAGGGGTCACGTTGCGGAGTCTTCTACTAGCGGGGTCACGTTGGGGAGTCTTCTACTAGAGGGGTCACGTTGGGGAGTCTTCTACTAGAGGGGTCACGTTGGGGAGTCTTCTACTAGAGGGGTCACGTTGGGGAGTCTTCTACTAGAGGGGTCACGTTGGGAAGTCTTCTACTAGAGGGGTCACGTTGGGAAGTCTTCTACTAGAGGGGTCACGTTTGGGAGTCTTCTACTAGAGGGGTCACGTTGGGGAGTCTTCTACTAGAGGGGTCACGTTGGGGAGTCTTCTACTAGAGGGGTCACGTTGGGGAGTCTTCTACTAGAGGGGTCACGTTGGGGAGTCTTCTACTAGAGGGGTCACGTTGGGGAGTCTCCCGTCAGTCTCACAGACCCTTGAAGACGTCCCAATGGGCCACTTGGTGGAAGAGTAGAATAAACTCATAAGAGACGGGATCCTGAGTGTTCCTGCACATGGAAAAGTCCTCCGAAGACCTTGATAAGCACTTATACTAAACTTTATTGACATTTCATCCCCCCCCCCTTGTATATAGAGCAGTATATGGATACGATAACCCTCAGACCCCCCCCCCCCTATGTGTATAGAGCAGTATATGGATACGATAACCCTCAGCCCCCCCCCATGTGTATAGAGCAGTATATGGATACGATAACCCTCAGACCCCCCCCCCATGTGTATAGAGCAGTATATGGATACGATAACCCTCAGCCCCCCCCCCCATGTGTATAGAGCAGTATATGGATACGATAACCCTCAGACCCCCCCATGTGTATAGAGCAGTATATGGATACGATAACCCTCAGACCCCCCCCCCCCCATGTGTATAGAGCAGTATATGGATACGATAACCCTCAGACCCCCCCATGTGTATAGAGCAGTATATGGATACGATAACCCTCAGACCCCCCCCCGTGTGTATAGAGCAGTATATGGATACGATAACCCTCAGACCCCCCCATGTGTATAGAGCAGTATATGGATACGATAACCCTCAGCCCCCCAGTGGGCGGCACATAGAGATACTTACAGATTGGAGAAAGTGTAGGGTCCCCACATAGTCCCTCTCGGTCTTCAGGATCTCAGTCAGGACACAAAGCCGAAGCCTCAGCTGCTTCTCCGCATCCCTGTTGCTGCCCTCCACGGCAATGCCCCCCTGCCCCTCTGCCTCCATGTCTGTCACTGCTGCCCTCCGCCACAAGGGGTGCTCTTCTGCAAGGGGCAGATCTGTTGCTGCATTGTATGGAGGTATCTCGGGGTATTCCAACCCCGGTGCCCCCCCAACCTCCAAGACTCCTCAGAAAAGACCCCCCAAAGATCCTGGAAGATAGATGTCAAAGTGAAGGTGCGCCAGGGCTCCTCAGAGATGGGGGGACCCCAATGACAGTGCTGTTCATAAATGGGGGGGGGTCACAATCTCTGTGCCCCAAATCTAGCTCTACTCATAAATGGGGGGTCACAATCTCAGGGTTTCTCATGGGGGGTGGTAACAGTGTTGATGCTCAAGAACAAATCCAAGTGTTCACCATTTCCTGGGGTCCTCAGAATGGGGTGCACAGCTGGAGATCCAGGGGCTCCTCAGAATGGGGTGTACAGCTGGAGATCCAGGGGCTCCTTTAGAATGGGGTGTACAGCTGGAGATCCAGGGGCTCCTTTAGAATGGGGTGCACAGCTGGAGATCCAGGGGTCCTCAGAATGGGGTGCACAGCTAGAGATCCAGGGGGTCCTCAGAATGGGGTGCACAGCTAGAGATCCATGGATCCTCAGATTGGGGTGCACAGCTAGAGATCCAGGGGTCCTCAGAATGGGGTGTACAGCTGGAGATCCAGGGGGTCCTCAGATTGGGGTGTACAGCTAGAGATCCAGGGGTCCTCAGAATGGGGTGTACAGCTGGAGATCCAGGTGTCCTCAGAATGGGGTGTACAGCGGGAGATCCAGGGGGTCCTCAGATTGGGGTGCACAGCTGGAGATCCAGGGGGTCCTCAGAATGGGGTGTACAGCTGGAGATCCAGGGGGTCCTCAGAATGGGGTGTACAGCTGGAGATCCAGGGGTCCCCAAAATGGGGTGTAGACCAAAAGATCCGGGTGTCTTCAAAATGGGGGTGCAGAGCAGGAGATCCAGGGGTCCTCAGAGTTTGGCAGCTCCTCCAGGGTGTCCTCACAATGGGGTGCACAGATGGGGGTTGTCCTCAGAATGGGATATATAGATGGAGATTGGGGTGCACAGCTTTAGATCGGGGTGTCCTCCTCAGATCGGGGTGTAGAGCGGGAGATCCGGGTGTGCGGGGGGCAGCATGGTGGGGCAGTAAAGTTTGGAGGGACGGAGGAGGTCGGTGTGGATCCGGTGATCGGTGGGGGGAGGAGGTGAGCGGTCGGTACGGTCGGATCTCCGGGCTCTGTGTATAATATGAGAAGTGTCGGTGGGAGAGGCTGAGCAGCAATACAGGGGGTGGTGCCTCTCCGCCGCCGCTGCCGCCTGCACTACCGACACAATACACGCCGCACCGCCACTCACCGCTTCCCTCCGCTCCGCACACAGCGCGTACATACAGCCCTGTATACCGTGTATATACCCCCCTGTATACAATATATATATATACCCCCTCTTCACCGTTTATACCCCCTACTCCCTGTATATACCCCCCTACTCCCTGTATACCGTGTATATACCCCCCCCCCTACTCCCTGTATACCGTCTATATACCCCTCTACTCACTATATACCCCCCTACTCCCTGTATATACCCCCCCTGTATACAATATATATATATATATACCCCCTCTTCACCGTTTATACCCCCTACTCCCTGTATATACCCCCTACTCCCTGTATATACCCCCTACTCCCTGTATATACCCCCTACTCCCTGTATATACCCCCCTACTCCCTGTATATACCCTCTACTCCCTGTATATACCCCCCTACTCCCTGTATATACCCCCTACTCCCTGTATATACCCCCCTACTCCCTGTATATACCCCCTACTCCCTGTATATACCCCCCTACTCCCTGTATATACCCTCTACTCCCTGTATATACCCCCTACTCCCTGTATATACCCCCCTACTCCCTGTATATACCCCCCTACTCCCTGTATAAACCCCTACTCCCTGTATATACCCCCTACTCCCTGTATATACCCCCTACTCCCTGTATATACCCCCCTACTCCCTGTATATACCCCCTACTCCCTGTATATACCCCCCTACTCCCTGTATATACCCCCTACTCCCTGTATATACCCCCCTACTCCCTGTATATACCCCCTACTCCCTATATATACCCCCCTACTCCCTGTATATACCCCCTACTCCCTGTATATACCCCCCTACTCCCTGTATATATCCCCTTCTCCCTGTATATACCCCCCCACTCCCTGTATACCGTCTATATACCCCTCTACTCACTATATACCCCCCTACTCCCTGTATATACCCCCCCCTGTATACAATATATATATATATATACCCCCTCTTCACCGTTTATACCCCCTACTCCCTGTATATACCCCCCTACTCCCTGTATATACCCCCTACTCCCTGTATATACCCCCCTACTCCCTGTATATACCCTCTACTCCCTGTATATACCCCCTACTCCCTGTATATACCCCCCTACTCCCTGTATATACCCCCCTACTCCCTGTATATACCCCCCTACTCCCTGTATATACCCCCCTACTCCCAGTATATACCCCCCTACTCCCTGTATATATCCCCTTCTCCCTGTATATACCCCCTACTCCCTGTATATACCCTCTACTCCCTGTATATACCCCCTACTCCCTGTATATACCCCCTACTCCCTGTATATACCCCCCTACTCCCTGTATATACCCCCTACTCCCTGTATACCGTCTATATACCCCCCTACTCCCTGTATATACCCCCTACTCCCTGTATACCGTCTATATACCCCCCTACTCCCTGTATATACCCCCTACTCCCTGTATATACCCGCTACTCCCTGTATATACCCCCCTACTCCCTGTATATATCCCCTTCTCCCTGTATATACCCCCTACTCCCTGTATACCGTCTATATACCCCCTACTCCCTGTATATACCCCCCTACTCCCTGTATATACCCCCCTACTCCCTGTATATACCCCCCTACTCCCTGTATATACCCCCTACTCCCTGTATATACCCCCTACTCCCTGTATATACCCCCTACTCCCAGTATATACCCCCCTCTACTTCCTGTATATACCCCCCTACTCCCTGTATATACCCCCTACTCCCTGTATATACCCCCTACTCACTATATACAATATATACCCCCTACTCCCTGTTGATACCCTCCTACTCCCTATATACCATGTATATACCCCCCTACTCCCTGTATACCATGTATATACCCCCCCTGTATACAATACATATCCTTCTACTCCCTGTATACTATATATACCCCCCTCTATTTACTATATACAATATATACACTCTGTATACTATGCACATATACTCACTATACACAGAGCATTTTCCCTAATTGTCAGCGCCATCTAGTGGCCATAATGCAGTATTGCGGCCTTTTTCCTAATTGTCGGCGCCATCTAGTGGCCATAATGCAGTATTGCGGCCTTTTTCCTTATTGTCAGCGCCATCTAGTGGCCATAATGCAGTGTTGCGGCCTTTTTCCTAATTGTCAGCGCCATCTAGTGGCCATAATGCAGTATTGCGGCCTTTTTCCTAATTGTTAGCGCCATCTAGTGGCCATAATGCAGTATTGCGGCCTTTTTTTCATGATTGTCAGCTCCTTCTAGTGGCCATAATGCAGTATTGCAACCTTTTTCCCAATTGTCAGCGCCTTCTAGTGGCCATAATGCAGTATTGCAGCCTTTTTCCCGATGGTCAGCTCCATCTAGTGGCCATAATGCAGTATTGCAACCTTTTTCCCAATTGTCAGCGCCATCTAGTGGCCATAATGTAGTATCGCGGCCTTTTTCCTAATTGTCAGCTCCATCTAGTGGCCATAATGCAGTATTGCAGCCTTTTTCCCGATGGTCAGCGCCATCTAGTGGCCATAATGCAGTATTGCGGCCTTTTTTCTGTCAGCTCCATCTAGTGGCCATAATGCAGTATTGCGGCCTTTTTCCTAATTGTCAGCGCCATCTAGTGGCCATAATGTTGTATTGCGGGCCTTTTTCCTAATTGTCAGCGCCATCTAGTGGCCATAATGTTGTATTGCGGCCTTTTTCCTAATTGTCAGCGCCATCTAGTGGCCATAATGCTGTATTGCGGCCTTTTTCCTAATTGTCAGCGCCATCTAGTGGCCATAATGCAGTGTTGCGGCCTTTTTCCTAATTGTCAGCGCCATCTAGTGGCCATAATGCAGTATTGCGGCCTTTTTCCTAATTGTTAGCGCCATCTAGTGGCCATAATGCAGTATTGCGGCCTTTTTTTCATGATTGTCAGCTCCTTCTAGTGGCCATAATGCAGTATTGCAACCTTTTTCCCAATTGTCAGCGCCATCTAGTGGCCATAATGTAGTATTGCAGCCTTTTTCCCGATGGTCAGCGCCATCTAGTGGCCATAATGCAGTATTGCGGCCTTTTTCCTAAGGGCCCTTTCACACTGGGGCATTTTTCAAGCGCTTTAGCGTTAAAAAAAGCGCCTGTTAAACGCCTGAAAGAAGCTGCATCTGCAATCCCAATGTGAAAGCTCGAGTGCTTTCACACTAAAGCGCCTGAAAAACACCCCAGTGTGAAAGTGGTCTTAGCGTTAAAAAAAAGCGCCTGAAAGAAGCTGCATCTGCAATCCCAATGTGAAAGCCTGAGTGCTTTCACACTGAGGCGCTGAGCTGGCAGGGCGTCAAAAAAAGTCCTGCATGCAGCTTCTTTGCAGCGCTTTAGGAGCGGTTAATACACAGCTCCTAAAGCCCCCTTCCCATTGAGGAAGCTTTTTTTAACGCCAAAGCGCCTGAAAAGCGCCTCAGTGTGAAAGGGGTCTTAGCAGCGCTTTACCAGCGTTTTTCGGGCGCTGGCAGTGTGAAAGGCCTCTGAAAGCACTTGGGCTTTCACATTGGGATTGCAGATGAGGCTTCTTTCAGGCGCTTTACAGGCTTTTTTTAAACGCCAAAGCGCCTAAAAAACGCCCGAAAAATGCCCCAGTGTGAAAGGGGTCTGTCTGTCAGCTCCATCTAGTGGCCATAATGCAGTATTGCGGCCTTTTTTTCATGATTGTCAGCTCCTTCTAGTGGCCATAATGCAGTATTGCGGACTTTTTCCTAATTGTCAGCGCCATCTAGTGGCCATAATGCAGTATTGCGGCCTTTTTCCTAATTGTCAGCTCCATCTAGTGGCCATAATGCAGTATTGCGGCCTTTTTCCTAATTGTCAGCGCCATCTAGTGGCCATAATGCAGTATTGCGGCCTTTTTCCTAATTGTCAGCTCCATCTAGTGGCCATAATGCAGTTTTGCGGCCTTTTTCCTAATTGTCAGCACCATCTAGTGGCCATAATGTTGTATCGCGGCCTTTTTCCTAATTGTCAGCGCCATCTAGTGGCCATAATGTTGTATTGCGGGCCTTTTTCCTAATTGTCAGCGCCATCTAGTCGCCATAATGTTGTATCGCGGCCTTTTTCCTAATTGTCAGCGCCATCTAGTGGCCATAATGCAGTATTGCAGCCTTTTTCCTAATTGTCAGCGCCATCTAGTGGCCATAATGTTGTATTGCGGGCCTTTTTCCTAATTGTCAGCGCCATCTAGTGGCCATAATGTTGTATTGCGGCCTTTTTCCTAATTGTCAGCGCCATCTAGTGGCCATAATGCTGTATTGCGGCCTTTTTCCTAATTGTCAGCGCCATCTAGTGGCCATAATGCAGTATTGCGGCCTTTTTCCTAATTGTCAGCACCATCTAGTGGCCATAATGTTGTATCGCGGCCTTTTTCCTAATTGTCAGCGCCATCTAGTGGCCATAATGTTGTATTGCGGGCCTTTTTCCTAATTGTCAGCGCCATCTAGTGGCCATAATGTTGTATTGCGGCCTTTTTCCTAATTGTCAGCGCCATCTAGTGGCCATAATGCAGTATTGCGGCCTTTTTCCTAATTGTCAGCGCCATCTAGTGGCCATAATTTTGTATCGCGGCCTTTTTCCTAATTGTCAGCTCCATCTAGTGGCCATAATGCAGTATTGCAGTGTTTTTTCCTGATTGCGCTATTTTAGAGAACACCACATTATGGCCACTAGATGGAGCTGGGGGGGGGGGGGGGATGACAGGAAATCACCACAAAAATCCAGCCAGAATTCATCAAATGAAAGCAAACATTCGTCCAGCAAATAGTTGATTAAAAAGGCCCCTAATCTGCACTTTCACTTTCCACAAATACCTGTTGATCCTGCCAGTGAGTGACGTCCACCCAATGCAGCTTCCTGTGACTGGGGGTGGGTGACAGCCATGCTCCTGAATTCAGAGCAGAGTTGTCACTCTCATGGGAGGAGAAGATGTTGCATGGGGCGTGGCAATCAGCCGATAGCCCCACCCACTGCTTTCTGGACTGACAGCGCTGCTTCTGTTGCTGAAACTCCTCCCACTGTGAGCTGCAGCGTCTGGGAGGGGGATCCTGTGAGATCCTGTAATGCCTCATTATGGCCACTAGATGGCGCCGACAATCACAGAAAATAGGCATTTAATTCCTAGGATGATCAGCTCCATCTAGTGGCCATAATGTATTATTTTCCTGGTTCACTCTATTCTTTATGAATGAATAACTTTTGATGTGGAGGAAGAAAAGAATAACCCAATAACATTTGATTTTTGCCCCAATGAATGTACTAATTAATTATTTCAGATCTTCCATCGTATGGAGACCCGTAACAAAGAAAGTCCAGCAGCTCGCGCGCCTCATCAATAATAACACACCGAATGCTCCTGACAGCCCATAAAATCCACCCCCTCCAGCAGAGGAAAGCCTTGTGTTGTGTGATGATAAAGGAATACAATGGAGTTGGTGAGTCTGCAGAAGAATGCGATTATTAATAATGACCCACATAGGAGGATTTATTCACTCGTCACAATGAAGACGATCGGCTCCCCTCCAGGAAATGTCACTTTATAGGAAATCCTTTTATTGGAATTCAAACTGAAGTTCATTTGTTCTCTGTGCACTAGGAACCGATACCCCTCCCCCTTATAGACTAGAGACCCATACACCCCCCCCCACAATAGACTAGAGACCGATACCCCTCCCCCCACCATAGACTAGGGACCGATACACCCCCCCACCACAGACTAGGGACCGATACACCCCCCCCTATAGACCGATACTCCCCCCCCCCCCCATAGACTAGAGACCGATACACCCCCCCCACCACAGACTAGGGACCGATACACCCCCCCCCCTATAGACCGATACTTCCCCCCCCCCCCCATAGACTAGAGACCGATACACCCCCCCCCCATAGACTAGAGACCGATACACCCCCCCCCATAGACTAGGGACCGATACTCCCCCCCCCCCATAGACCTATACCCCTCCCCCCCATAGACTAGGGACCGATACCCCTCCCCCCATAGACTAGGGACCGATACTCCCCCCCCCCCCATAGACCTATACCCCTCCCCCACCATGGACTAGAGACCGATACACCCCCCGATAGACTAGGGACTGATACACCCCCCCACCATAGACCGATACACACACCCCCCCCCCCCCCCATAGACTAGGGACCAATACACCTCCCCCACCATAGACTATAGACCGATACACCCCTCCCCCCCATAGACTAGGGACCGATACACCGCCACCCCCCCCCCCCATAGACTAGGGACCCTATACACCCCCCCACCATAGACTAGGGACCCTATACACCCCCCCACCATAGACTAGGGACCCTATACACCCCCCCACCATAGACTAGGGACCCTATACACCCCCCCACCATAGACTAGGGACCCTATACCCCCCCCCACCATAGACTAGGGACCCTATACACCCCCCCACCATAGACTAGGGACCCTATACACCCCCCCACCATAGACTAGGGACCGATAGACCCCCCACCATAAACTGGGTCACACCAGAGATACCCCCACCATAGACTAATGCACCGTGTCACACCCCCACCATGGACTAGGGAGCGATACACCCCCACACCATAGACTCATGTCACACCAATGATACCCCCACTATAGACTAAGGCCTAGGTCACACCAGAGATACCCCCACCATGGAGTAAAGATCACATGACACGGGACATGCAGACCATAATGTGGAAGTATCTTTGGCTATGATTGAGGAAAGTCCTGTGTTTTCAGGCAGCGATCTGATTGGACATCCCCCAATATTTGATACACTTTTCTTCCGGAGACATTTGCCGGCGGGGCTCCTGGGTAACCCCTACGCCGTATAAAAAAAAGAAGAAATTGCTGATTTTATCCCAATGGAAAAGGCCGACATCTCCGATCAGATCTCTGCCTTGCAAACCAAGAAGCGAAAGCTAAAACATTCCCCATGGTGCCCCAGGAGAGATCAGCCTGTTCATCTCCGGTGCCGGCCCAGCTCCTCTCCAGCAAAGCAATCAATTATTCCAGGAGCCCGGCCCACAGAGATCCCTTTACAGGAGGAAAATCATTTTCCATCTCTGTGTTCCTGTAATAATTGATTGGCTTCCAATCCTCCTATTGAGCGGCTCAAAGGGGGAAATACTATACAGGGGGGAAGGTCTGAGGCTGAAGGGGCGCTTTTACTTTTTCTTCTTCCAAATGCTGCAGAAAGGGTTCAAATTCCCCGTGCCGGCAGCACACAGGAGAGTCAGACTGCGGCTCTCCCATAACAAAGCAGAGGCCGGGCTCTCCAGCGGGCCGCCGCGCCCCCCCCCCCCTGCCCCCCAAACAATACACCAATCAACGGGGCTGCTTAGGGAGCAAGTGGTGCCGATTGGTGGGCTCAGGTAGTATCCACCTATCATATATATATATATATATCTCTCAATTAATATACAAAGAGTACAAGTCCAGCACAAGGTACACAGAAGATAAGACACCTGCAGGTAAATGCGACACCACGCTGAAAAAAAATCAATGCTCTATTTATTATAGATAAATCATAATTTATACTTCAGTTTGCAACAGAAAATAATTTGTATAAAAAAAAAAAAGAAGAAGAACGTAAACAAAGATGACTCTCCCCTCCCCCAAGCACTGCATTAAAGCTTCTGCTGGAATTTGGCCATGTGCAGTGCGATGGATCCGGCGATGTCGCGGTTGTTCTTGTTCTGTCCATAATAATCCACAAAGGAACCGTCCGGGGCAAGAAGATACATCACAATGGTGTGGTCAACCTGGGGGGGCATAAAACACGGGGTTATGGTTGGGGGTAGAGATCACATGTACAAAGCACCCCCGCAGCCGCCATGGGGACAGACACCACCCCCCCCCCCCCGCAGCCGCCATGGGGACAGATACCACCTCCCCCACCGCAGCCGCCATGGGGACAGACACCACCCCCCCCCCCCCCCGCAGCCGCCATGGGGACAGATACCACCTCCCCCACCGCAGCCGCCATGGGGACAGACACCACCCCCCCCCCCCGCAGCCGCCATGGGGACAGACACCACCCCCCCCCCCCCGCAGCCGCCATGGGGACAGACATGACCACCCCCCCCCCCTGGCAGCCGCCATGGGGACAGACATGACCACCCCCCCCCCCCTGGCAGCCGCCATGGGGACAGACATGACGACCACCCCCCCCCCCCCCCGGCAGCCGCCATGGGGACAGACATGACCACCCCCCCCCCGGCAGCCGCCATGGGGACAGACATGACCCCCCCCCGGCAGCCGCCATGGGGACAGACATGACCACCCCCCCCCCCCGGCAGCCGCCATGGGGACAGACATGACCACCCCCCCCCCCCGGCAGCCGCCATGGGGACAGACATGACCACCCCCCCCCCGGCAGCCGCCATGGGGACAGACATGACCACCCCCCCCCCCCCGGCAGCCGCCATGGGGACAGACATGACCACCCCCCCCGGCAGCCGCCATGGGGACAGACATGACCACCCCCCCCCCCCCCCCGGCAGCCGCCATGGGGACAGACATGACCCCCCCCCCCCGGCAGCCGCCATGGGGACAGACATGACCACCCCCCCCCCCCCCCGGCAGCCGCCATGGGGACAGGACAGACATGACCACCCCCCCCCCCCCGGCAGCCGCCATGGGGACAGACATGACCACCCCCCCCCCCGCAGCCGCCATAGGGACAGACACCAGCACCCCCCCCCCCCCCGCAGCCGCCATGGGGACAGACACCACCTCCCCGCAGCCACCATGGGGACAGACACCCACCCCCACCACCCCCCCGCCATGGGGACAGACATGACCACCCCCCCCCCGCAGCCGCCATGGGGACAGACACCACCTCCCCGCAGCCACCAAGGGGACAGACACCCACCCCCACCACCCCCCCGCCATGGGGACAGACACCCACCACCCCCCCGCCATGGGGACAGACACCAGCACCCCCCCCCCCGCAGCCGCCATGGGGACAGACACCACCTCCCCCCCCCCCCCCCACCATGGGGACAGGCGGCACCACCCCCCGCCATGCCAACCATGCTGCAGTCATCAGTGGGATAGGAATTAATCTTCACACTCACTATGTAATCGCTGTCCTCGTCTTTGGGCCCCGGGCTGAAGTACACTCTGTACGCCTTCGCCACCTGCGAAATCTGCTCCGGCGTCCCCGTAAGACCGATCAGTTTGGGGGAAAATTCTGAAGAGGCAACAGAAAATTTTAAACAAAAAAATGGAGTAGCGCTAAAAAAATAATAATTGAAGGCCTTCAAATGACAGAAGGCTGTGTGAAAATATCAATCAAGATTGTGTAGTACATATAAATAAAAACAAATAATCAATAGTCCAAGTGAAAAACAGATTAGGAGCGTGACGCCCCAAGCAATAGAGTGAAGTCTGGCTCCAATGTGGAAAAAAGCAACTTGCTGACCCTTACCACAGAAAATTTTAAAAGAGATGAAAACAAGTTCCCGACAGCCACCTTACTGGGTTTTTAGCGAAAGATGGCGGTGGGCGGAGCCATTGCTGATGCCGGCGCTAGCCAAGCTTGCCATGAACACAGCTCTGGCTCAGTACACACGGCACTTCGAAGTGACCCTTTCCTAGGTCCATGCAGGGAAAGGGAAAGGTTCACACTCCCTCCTTGCTGGAGAGGAAGCTGTACCAGAGGACCTGCAGTGCAAGGATCCCCCTGCTTCTAGTCTCATGGAATTTGGTGAGGTCACTTTTGTGCTGCTTATTGTTTTCCTTGCTGGAGAGGAAGCTGTACCTGGAGGACCTGCATGGAAAGATCTCCTTGCTTTCAAGCCCGACGATCTTTGGAGATTAGGTAGGGTCACTATTGTGCTGCTCACTTTTCCTTGTTGCAGAGGAGGCTGTACCCGAGGACCTGCACTGACAGAATCTCCCTGCTTCCAAACCTGGCACTCTCCAGAGATTTGGAATGAGATTCAGTAACGTCACTACTGTGCTACTCATTGCTGGAGAGGAAGCTGTACCTGAGGACCTGTAGTGCAGACATCTCCTTACCTCCAAGCCTGGTAATCTCCAGAGATCAGGCAGAGTCACTCTTGTGCTGCTCACTTTTCCTTGCAGCAGATGAAGCTGTACCTGAGGACCTGCAGTGCAAGGATCTCCCCACTTTCCAAGTCTGGTAGTCTCAGGAGATTTGGTGATGTCACTACTGTTCTCTTTACCGGAGAGGAAGCTGTACCTGAGGACCTCTAGTGCAGAGATCTCCTTGCTTTCAAGCCGGATGATCTCTAGAGATTAGGCAGGGTTCACTATTGTGATGCTCACTGTTCTCCTTGCTGGAGAGGAAGCTGTACCTGAGGACCTGCAGTGCAAAAAACTCCCTGCTTCTGAAGTCTGGCAATCTCTGGAGATTTGGAATGAGATTCAGCAACGCAACTTCTGTGCTGCTCACTGTTCTCTTTGCCGGAGAGAAAGCTGTACCTGAGGACCTGCAGTGCAAGGATCTCCCCGCTTTCCAAGTCTGGTAGTCTCAGGAGATTTGATGTCACTACTGTTCTCTTTACCGGAGAGGAAGCTGTACCTGAGGACCTGTAGTGCAGAGATCTCCTTGCTTTCAAGCCGGATGATCTCTGCAGATTAGGCAGGGTTCACTATTGTGCTGCTCACTGTTCTCCTTGCTGGAGAGGAAGCTGTACCTGAGGACCTGCAGTGCAAAGAACTCCCTGCTTCTAAGCCTGGCAATCTCCGGCGATTTGGAATGAGATTCAGCAACGTCACTTCTGTGCTGCTCACCGTTCTCTTTGCCGGAGAGGAAGCTGTACCTGAGGACCTGCAGTGCAAGGATCTCCCTGCTTCTAAGCCTGGCAATCTCCAGAGATTTGGAATGAGGGCCTGCAGTGCAATAATCTCTTGGTTTCTTCTTCACTCATTCTGTGGAACACTCAGTGCTCAATGTTTTCCTTGCTGGAGGCTCTGACATGAGGAAGCAAAGCCCTGCCTCTACCAAGATGGCCACTTCCACACAGTCCCCAGCTCTGCAAGCTATAAGCAGTGTCTCTCTCTCTCGCCCTCCTCCACCCCCCTACACATAACAATGACTGGAAGAAGTTGTTACCTTTAATATATTTGGCTACTGCCTCTGGGTTATCCCTGTCGGGATCAATAGAGATAAATAGAGGAGTGAGATTGGGAACGCCCTTCATGGCATCTGGAAGAGAGAAATCAACACTTTATAAAGCCGGACACCCGAGCATCGTTACCCTGAGCTACCCCCGTTCCATCAACCAATCCCAAACCCGATCAGAGCGGAAACCCAGGCGAAACCGATCAGCTCTACACAGAGAGGAGGAAGATTACAACCCCAGTCAGGCTTTTTCCTGCATCCGTGTCCCCACTGGAGACATTTCACTTCACTTCCTGTCCCAGTGATAGAACAGGAAGTGTAGGGAAAACGTCTACAGCTTATGTACTCCCCTTCCATACCCACCTGTACACTTCACTGGAAAATGAGACTCCTCTACCTTCCACTGTACCCCTCAAATACCCCACCTACCTCCCCCATCCCATAACTACCTGTAAACTAGGGATGTCCCGATACCGATACTAGTATAGGGACCGATACCAAGCATTTCCAGAGTACTTGTACTGTCAGGTATCGGGTGGTGGGGGGAGTTACAAGTCTTCTCTGTTGTCTTCTCCCCCCCCCCCCCCCTGATGTCTTCTCCCCCATGCCGTCTTGTTCCCCCCATGATGTCTTCTCCACATCCATGCCGCTCCCCCCTCCGTGCCATCTTTCCCCCCAATCCATGCCGCTCCCACTCCGTGATGAGTTCTCCCCCTCTGTGCCGCTCCCCCCCCAATCTGTCAGGAAGGAGAGCGGAGGTAGGAGCCGCTAAACCCGGCTCCTACCTTTTCCGAATGGACAGAGTCAGTGATCACTGACTGTCCATTCACATAACTAAAACATCGTAACCTCCTGTGTTTACAATGCTTCAGTTTATGAATGGAGAGGAGCTTTTCTCCATTCATTTCAGCTGAGGCTGCTGAGAAAGGGACTGGGGAATCTGTGTCCTTCGTCCCTTTCTCTGTCCTAAAGGGGAGATGTCAGAGGTCTGTTAAGACCCCTGATATCTCACCAAAGACCCCCAACAGGGCTAATAAAAAAACACACACACACTCTGACAATCCACTACCCCCCCCCCCCCCCCCTTAAAAAAAAAAAAAAAAAAAAAACACTGTAAAAAAAAAAAAAAAAAAAAAAAAAAGAAGAAGAAGAAAAAAAAATACTGTCATATCACATTAAAAAAAAAAAGTATCGGTATTCGGCGAGTACTTGAAAAAAAGTATCGGTACTTGTACTCGGTCTCAAAAAAGTGGCATCGGGACAACCCTACTGTAAACCCTCCTGGTACCCCACCATTTCACTGTACCCCTCAACCCCCCTCTTCTGTACCTACCTGTACCCCCACGTACCTTCTCCACTTTTCACCCCACCCATTGTACTTCCCTGTACACTCCAGATACCCCACATACCATCTCCCTTACCACCCCCATCCCATGCCTTCTTATGCCGTCGTCCCCCCCCAGCAAAAACTCTAACCCAGACGCTGTTCAGCGTTATCACGGCAACAATTTAGACATCCGTCACATATTACCGATTTCATCCACCACCTCGATCATCTTCTCGATCTCCTCCGGACAGATGTCGGGACAATGGGTGAAGCCGAAGTACAGCAGGACCCACTGACCCAGGAAATGCTGGTCGGTCTTCGGTAAACCGGTGTGGTCGATTAACGAGAACGGTCCGCCCAGTAATGGCTTCCCCATAGACCTGGTCCTCTCCTTCTCCATCTCTGAAATGGGGAAATGAATACAGGAAGTTCATTCATACACAATATGAAAATTATAATATATATATATACACACACACACACACACAGTATTATACACACACACATACACTGCCAACACCTCCCACTTCCTGTACAAACCAGCCAACTAAAATTACCATATAGGCGGTTATTTCACCCCAGATAGGAGAGCGCCCCCTATCATCTACGGAAGGGCTCGACAAATCCTGGTCGCCATGGCGACTAGAAATAGTGTCCTGGCGACTTGGCTTGGAAGGGGGGGCAAAAAAATATATATATTTTTTTTTTGTGAGCTGGAGCCATCTGGTGGTGAGTCGTTGGTATTACAAGTTATTACCACCAGATGTGTGAGCTGGCGCCATTTGGTGGTGGCCGTTGGTATTACAAGTTAAGCATTACAAGTTAAACAGCAATTCTAATGTCATTTTTCACTATTTTCACTGCCATCTTCTTCCCTCTAATTAGAACCCCCAAACATTATATATATTTTTTATCCTAACACCCTAGAGAATAAAATGGCGATCATTGCAATACTTTCTGTCACGCCGTATTTGCGCAGCGGTCTTACAAGCGCACTTTTTTGGGAAAAAATTACACTTTTTTTAATTAAAAAAATAAGACGACAGTAAAGTTATCCCCATTTTTTTTTATATTATGAAAGATAATGTTACGCCGAGTAAATTGATACCCAACACGTCACGCTTCAAAATTACGTCCGCTCGTGGAATGGCGACAAACTTTTACCCTTTAAAATGTCCGTAGGCGACGTTTAAAAAAAATCTACAGGTTGCATGTTTTGAGTTACAGAGGAGGTCTAGGGCTAGAATTATTGCTCTCGCTCTACCAATCGCGGCGATACCTCACATGTGGTTTGAACACCGTTTACATATGCGGGCGCTGCTCACGAATGTGTTCGCTTCTGTGCGCGAGCTCGTCGGGACGGGTGCGTTTTCTGGCTCCTAACTTTTTTAGCTGGCTCCTAGATTCCAAGCAAATTTGTCAACCCTGCTCTACGGATGGAGAACAGAACTTACTCTCTTCTTTCTCTTTCTTCAAATACTTCATCCCCACCAACACCACTCCACCCAGAGCCACCGTGATCGCCAGAGACTTCCAGGTGACCGGCTACTGGCACAGAAAGAAAAGGGAAATATCACAAAGAGCAAAACAAGTCACCTGAAAAAACTCTGAGCAGCAAAACCACAATGTGTGAGAAGATTACATACTGGAACACATGATGAGGCGGGGGGGGGGGGGGGGGAGAGAGGACAGAACAGGCAGGATCATGCCAGTGGGGGGTTGTTGTTACAAAAGGCGGGATCGCAGCGGGGGGGGCTTGACAGTTGAGTGTGTGGCAAAAGCGGGGTGGGTGGCGAGTGCGGCGGGGGTTTGGGAGGACATGCAGGAGCACAGCGGCATGGGGGTGTGAGACAACAGGCGGGATCGCAGCGGCGTGGGGTATTGGATGACGACGGGCGGGATCGCGGAGGCGGGGTTTAGGACGATGACATGTGGGATCGCGGAGGCGGGGTTTAGGACGATGACAGGCGGGATTGTAACGGCGAGGGAGGGGGGGGGGGGGGGGGGGGTTGTACGGCAGGCTTGATCGCTGGGGTGGGGTTTAGGACGACGACAGGTGGGATCGCGGCGGCGTGGGGTATTGGATGACGACAGGCGGGATCGTGGCCGCGGGGTTTAGGACGATGACAGGTGGGATTGTAGGGGGGGCGGGGGTATAACGACGGCAGGCTTGATCGCGGGGTGGGATTTAGGATGACAACAGGTGGGATTGTAGGGGGGGCGGGGGTAGAACGACGGCAGGCTTGATCGCGGGGGTGGGATTTAGGATGACGACAGGTGGGATCGCGGCGGCAGAGTTTAGGACGATGACAGACGGGATTGTAGCGGCGTTTTTTTTTTTAGAACGACGGCAGGCTTTATCCGGGGGGTGGGGTTTAGGACGACGGCAGGCGGGATTGTAGCGGGGGGGCGGGGGAAGAACGACGGCAGGCTTGATCGCGGGAGTGGGGTTTAGGATGACGACAGGTGGGATCGCGGCGGCAGAGTTTAGGACGATGACAGACGGGATTGTAGCGGCGTTTTTTTTTTTAGAACGACGGCAGGCTTTATCCGGGGGGTGGGGTTTAGGACGACGGCAGGCGGGATTGTAGCGGGGGGGCGGGGGAAGAACGACGGCAGGCTTGATCGCGGGAGTGGGGTTTAGTACGATGACAGGTGGGATTGTGGCGGGGGGGGGGCTAGAACAACGGCAGGCTTGATCGCGGGGGGTGGGGTTTAGGACGACAGGTGGGATTGTAGAGAGGGGGGTGGAGTTTAGGACGACGGCAGGTGGGATTGTAGCGGGGGGGGGGGGGGGGGGGGAAGAACGACGGCAGGCTTTATCGCGGGGGGGGGGGGGTGGGTTAGGACGACAACAGGTGGGACGGTAGTGGCTGGGGGGGGTTAGGACGACGGCAGGTGGGACGGTAGCGGCGGGGGAGGGGGGGGGGGGGATTGGATTGGTTTAGGGGGACAGTAGTGGCGGGGGGGGGGGGGTTTAGGATGGCAGGTGGGACGGTAGCGGCGGGGGAGGACGACAGACAGACATGGATACATTTGTTGCATTCAGGGAACAGACAGAACATCGCAGTGTGAAATGTACAGACAGACTTACCCCGAATTTGAACTGATCCCCCCCATGTCTAGGCGGGGGAGGGGGGAGAGTGCTCAGCAGGCGGGGGCTCCCGGTGGGTTTCGGACAGGTTTTCAGGTGATTGGTGGAGATCTGAAAAGACGAGACAATCCGGTCATCAGTAACATATTCACTACAAAACACACAGTTAGGTAGAGGGTTCTTTACTGTAAGAGCGGCAAGGATGTGGAATTCCCTTCCACAGGCGGTGGTCTCATTGGGGGAGGGGCATCGATGGTGTAAAGAAACGATTGGATAATCACCTGACCGACCCCAACATACAGAGATATACAATAGAATCACACACAGAGGGGGGACTTGTGTCTTTTTTCTTACTATGTAACCATATAGGTGACATCACTGCTTAAACTAGATCTCCTGTTTTGAATGGGGTGGGGGGAGGGGCTTATTGTTGTCTGTGGTCCCTCCCCCATTCCACGAGGGGGGGGTCACTGGGACAATTTAAAAAAAAAATCCAGAATGTGACCGCTGTCCCCAGAACAGGAAGTCGGAGGAAGGTGTCCCCACTTGTTGTTTCCCCCAGGTTGTGCCTCACTTCCTGTGTTGGTGACAATTAGTGGGGGGAGGAACCGCCCATAACACGGACAGAGACAACAAACCCCTCAGACTCCGCCCATAATGAAAACAAAGCGCAGTGCCGGGACTCGGCTGCACTCCGCCGTGCGTGTCGGGAGAAGAGCGAGTACAGCGCGTCGTTCTTCCTCGGGGGGAGATGTAGGTCGGTACATTGAAGGGAACAGAAATGTATTTATTTAGAGCTCTCATCCTCCAACAGGGGAGGTGGTAAGGTAGGTATCTGGTCCTCTTACCCTCCATCAGGGGGTACAGGTAGGTAGGTACAGTGGAAGAGGTGGGGTAACTCACCCTCCAACAGGGGGTGGGGGGCAAGTACAGTCGGGGAGGGGTACGGTACTATGGGGCAGGTAGGTGCTATGGGGGTAAGTAGAGTGGAGGAGGAAGGAAGGTACTATGGAGGAAGGAAGGTACAGAAGTTGTAGGTACTATGGGGAAGGAATGTACAGTAGAGGAGGTAGGTACTATGGGGCAGGTAGGTAATATGGGGGTGGGAAGGTACAGTAGAGGTAGGTACTATGGGGGAAGGAAGGTATCATAGAGGAGGTAGGTACTATGGGGGCAGGAAGGTATCGTAGAGGAGGTAGGTACTATAGGAGCAGGAAGGTACAGTAGAGGAGGTAGGTACTATGGAGGTAGGAAGGTACAGTAGAGGTGGTAGGTACAGTAGAGGTGGGTACTATGGGGGAAAGGAAGGTACATTGGAGGAGGTAGGTACTACGGGGGTAGGAAGGTATAGAGGAGGTAGGACTTATGGGGAAAGGAAGGTACATTGGAGGAGGTAGGTACTACGGGGGTAGGAAGGTATAGAGGAGGTAGGACTTATGGGGAAAGGAAGGTACATTGGAGGAGGTAGGTATAGTAGAGGAGGTAGGTACTATGGGGGTAGGAAGGTATAGAGGAGGTAGGACTTATGGGGGAATTAAGGTACATTGGAGGAGGTAGGTATAGTAGAGGAGGTAGGTACTATGGGGGTAGGAAGGTACAGTAGAGGAGGTAGGTACTATGGGGGTAGGAATGTATAGTAGAGGTAGGTACTATGGGGGTAGGAAGGTACAGTGGAGGTAGGTACTTTGGGGGTAGGAATGTATAGTAGAGGAGGTAGGTACTATGGGGGTAGGAAGGTACAGTGGAGGTAGGTACTATGGGGGTAGGAATGTATAGTAGAGGAGGTAGGTACTATGGGGGTAGGAATGTATAGTAGAGGAGGTAGGTACTATGGGGGTAGGAAGGTACACTAGAGGAGGCAGGTATTTTGGGGGTAGGAAGGTTCAGTAGAGGAGGTAGGTACATTAGAGGATGTAAGTACTATGGGGGCGGGTAGGAAGGAAAAGCGAGGAGGGTATTTGTGTCTCACCCCCCCAGCAGGGTACAAATAAGTAGGTGCTAGAAGGTATAGGTAGTTACCATGGAGGGTATTTGAGGTTTCTTACCCTCCAGCAGGAAAAATATTGGGGGGGAGGTAGGTACATTGGGGGGGGGGGGGGGGGGTAGGTACATTGGGGGGAGGTCTCACCCTGCAGAAGAGGCTACAGTGGGGTAGGTAGGTATGTGGGACCTCATCCAATCTAGCAGGGTACAGGTAGGTATGCGGGGTAGTTAGGCATGTACAGGGAAAGAGGTATTTGGGGTCTCTAACCCTGAAGCAGAGGGCACTGTGGGGTAGGTAGGTATTATAAGGGGTAGGTGGTGGGTATATGCAGGTCCTGCGAGGGTATGTCAGTACAGCGGAGGAGGTAGGTGTACTATGGGGGGGGGGGGGGGTAGGTGCGTATTTGAGGGGTTTTGACCCCCAGCAGGGTACAGACAAGTAGGTTCTATAGTGGGAAGGTAGGTACCATGGAGGGTATTTGAAGTCTCTTCACCTACAGCAATAAATATATTGGGTGAGGGGGAAGAGGTAGGTACATGGGGGGGTCTCACCCTCCAGCAGGGGGTACTGTTGTGGGTATGGGGGGGTCTCACCCTCTAGCAGAACACAGGGCGGTAGGTACTATGGGGGTATGTAGGCGCAGTAAAGGAGGTAGGTGGTCTCACCCTCCAGCAGCACACAGCGCCTCCCCGGACTCGGAGCAGAACTGACAGCCGGGCCGCCATCTTCACTTTGCCCTCCAAAGCCGCACATGGATGGCACTTCCGGTGTAACGGCTTCTTCCTCCCTCCGCCGGAAACAACGACCCCGGCACTATAGTTCCGCCCCTCCTCCTTCAATGTGATCAGCAGAGAGGAGACTTCCCCACACACAGCTGATTGCAGCATTCCCCCTTCCCTGAGCCCAGCTCCTCTCAGTACTGCTGACTACACGTGACCTCCAGACATTCCTTGGCAGCTGAGCTTGCACTTCTTTGCTTTATTGTTCAAAGACTCCCTTCCCCATGGCAGCGATACTCACTCCTGATTGGTGAGGATCTCCTCACTCCAATCATATGTCTGTCCATTATGAGGGGTTCCCACCATCCCTGTGCCGAGTTCCCGGGTCTGTACACCCGCTGTGCCCATTATGAGGGGTTCCCACCATCCCTGTGCTGAGTTCCCGGGTCTGTACACCCGCTGTGCCCATTATGAGGGGTTCCCACCATCCCTGTGCTGAGTTCCCGGGTCTGTACACCCGCTGTGCCCATTATGAGGGGTTCCCACCATCCCTGTGCTGAGTTCCCGGGTCTGTACACCCGCTGTGCCCATTATGAGGGGTTCCCACCATCCCTGTGCTGAGTTCCCGGGTCTGTACACCCACTGTGCCCATTATGAGGGGTTCCCACCATCCCTGTGCTGAGTTCCCGGGTCTGTACACCCACTGTGCCCATTATGAGGGGTTCCCACCATCCCTGTGCTGAGTTCCTGGGTCTGTACACCCGCTGTGCCCATTATGAGGGGTTCCCACCATCCCTGTGCTGAGTTCCCGGGTCTGTACACCCACTGTGCCCATTATAAGGGGTTCCCACCATCCCTGTGCTGAGTTCCCAGGTCTGTACACCCGCTGTGCCCATAATGAGGGGTTCCCACCATCCCTGTGCTGAGTTCCCGGGTCTGTACACCCGCTGTGCCCATTATGAGGAGTTCCCACCATCCCTGTGCTGAGTTCCCAGGTCTGTACACCCGCTGTGCCCATTATGAGGGGTTCCCACCATCCCTGTGCTGAGTTCCCAGGTCTGTACACCCGCTGTGCCCCATTATGAGGAGTTCCCACCATCCCTGTGCTGAGTTCCCGGGTCTGTACACCCGCTGTGCCCATTATGAGGAGTTCCCACCATCCCTGTGCTGAGTTCCCAGGTCTGTACACCCGCTGTGCCCATTATGAGGGGTTCCCGGGTCTGTACACCCGCTGTGCCCCATTATGAGGGGTTCCCACCATCCCTGTGCTGAGTTCCTGGGTCTGTACACCCGCTGTGCCCATTATGAGGAGTTCCCACCATCCCTGTGCCGAGTTCCCGGGTCTGTACACCCGCTGTGCCCATTATGAGGGGTTCCCACCATCCCTGTGCTGAGTTCCCGGGTCTGTACACCCGCTGTGCCCATTATGAGGGGTTCCCACCATCCCTGTGCTGAGTTCCCGGGTCTGTACACCCGCTGTGCCCATTATGAGGGGTTCCCACCATCCCTGTGCTGAGTTCCCGGGTCTGTACACCCGCTGTGCCCATTATGAGGGGTTCCCACCATCCCTGTGCTGAGTTCCCGGGTCTGTACACCCACTGTGCCCATTATGAGGGGTTCCCACCATCCCTGTGCTGAGTTCCCGGGTCTGTACACCCACTGTGCCCATTATGAGGGGTTCCCACCATCCCTGTGCTGAGTTCCTGGGTCTGTACACCCGCTGTGCCCATTATGAGGGGTTCCCACCATCCCTGTGCTGAGTTCCCGGGTCTGTACACCCACTGTGCCCATTATAAGGGGTTCCCACCATCCCTGTGCTGAGTTCCCAGGTCTGTACACCCGCTGTGCCCATAATGAGGGGTTCCCACCATCCCTGTGCTGAGTTCCCGGGTCTGTACACCCGCTGTGCCCATTATGAGGAGTTCCCACCATCCCTGTGCTGAGTTCCCAGGTCTGTACACCCGCTGTGCCCATTATGAGGGGTTCCCACCATCCCTGTGCTGAGTTCCCAGGTCTGTACACCCGCTGTGCCCCATTATGAGGAGTTCCCACCATCCCTGTGCTGAGTTCCCGGGTCTGTACACCCGCTGTGCCCATTATGAGGAGTTCCCACCATCCCTGTGCTGAGTTCCCAGGTCTGTACACCCGCTGTGCCCATTATGAGGGGTTCCCGGGTCTGTACACCCGCTGTGCCCCATTATGAGGGGTTCCCACCATCCCTGTGCTGAGTTCTCGGGTCTGTACACCCGCTGTGCCCATTATGAGGGGTTCCCACCATCCCTGTGCTGAGTTTCCGGGTCTGTACACCCGCTGTGCCCCATTATGAGGAGTTCCCACCATCCCTGTGCTGAGTTCCCGGGTCTGTACACCAGCTGTGCCCATTATGAGGGGTTCCCACCATCCCTGTGCTGAGTTCCCGGGTCTGTACCCCCGCAGTGCCCATTATGAGGGGTTCCCACCATCCCTGTGCTGAGTTCCCGGGTCTGTACACCCGCTGTGCCCATTATGAGGGGTTCCCACCATCCCTGTGCTGAGTTCCCGGGTCTGTACACCCGCTGTGCCCATTATGAGGAGTTCACACCATCCCTGTGCTGAGTTCCCGGGTCTGTACACCCGCTGTGCCCATTATGAGGGGTTCCCACCATCCCTGTGCTGAGTTCCCGGGTCTGTACACCCGCTGTGCCCATTATGAGGAGTTCACACCATCCCTGCGCTGAGTTCCCGGGTCTGTACACCCGCTGTGCCCCATTATGAGGGGTTCCTACCATCCCTGTGCTGAGTTCCCGGGTCTGTACACCCGCTGTGCCCATTATGAGGGGTTCCCACCATCCCTGTGCTGAGTTCCTGGGTCTGTACACCCGCTGTGCCCATTATGAGGGGTTCCCACCATCCCTGTGCTGAGTTCCCGGGTCTGTACACCCACTGTGCCCATTATGAGGGGTTCCCACCATCCCTGTGCTGAGTTCCCGGGTCTGTACACCCGCTGTGCCCATTATGTGGGGTTCCCACCATCCCTGTGCTGAGTTCCTGGGTCTGTACCCCCCGCTGTGCCCATTATGAGGGGTTAATTTTGTTTATTGAAAAAATCTTAAAAACAACAACTTATATCCAATAAAACCATAATAAATAAAACATATTTACAAAACAATTGAATATGACTATACAAAACAGAAACAAACACAAGAACATAATAAACGGTGCAAACCAAATTGCGCACAACATAATCCCTACGGGAGAGCCAGACTAAAGAGCATCACCATGCATGTCACCTTTTATATAAAGTGAGTGGGAACTGCCATTAAGGTGGCTGAGGCCGTTTCCCAGCCTGGCTCCTCCCTCTCCCTGGAGAACCAGCGCGCTTCGTTGCACCCTGGCACTCTTCATCCATAGAGGATGCAGAACTGAACGAGTCCCATTCATAGTCATCCTCAGACAGTACCGTAAATTTATTCGCCAAAGGCAAAACCTCAGGACTTAAGGTAACTGTACCTCCTTTTTTCCCCTTCTTTTTGCCTCTCCTCCTTTTATCCTCCAACCACTCCATATCATCCTTGGACAACCCGGAGTCAGCAGCCTCCCCACACCCTTCACCCCCCTCCCCCCCATACTCCCTTCCCTTATCTACCCCCAGGCCAGCCTCTTCACCATCCTCCCCACTCCTCTGCACCCCACCATCCTTAACAGGAACCCTGCAGCATCGAGGGAGGGGGACTGGCACCGCACCTGATGCACCAGCACCTCTTGCTGCCTCTGCAATTTTAGAAGACACAGAAGGATTGGACACATTCTCTGCAACTGACACCTTACTTACAGACTGGGAAGACACTGACACATTGGGAATTGGCACAGACTGGGGCACCACAGACACATTGGGAATTGGCACAGTCTGGGGCACCACAGACACATTGGGAATTGGCACAGACTGGGGCACCACGGACACATTGGGAATTGGCACAGTCTGGGGCACCACGGACACATTGGGAATTGGCACAGTCTGGGGCACCACGGACACATTGGGAATTGGCACAGTCTGGGGCACCACGGACACATTGGGAATTGGCACAGACTCAGAGGGACTCACAGGCCCTCCAGCTGTTGAGCTCCGAGCATCCTCCATGTCCAGGCGGAAGAACTCCCTCATGAGCTCAGGCTTATTGTGCATTGCCTCAGGACACTGGCTATAAGGATGCCCCACCGCATTGCACAGATTGCACCTTATGATGTTACAATCCTTAGCCAGATGTCCTATACCCTGGCACAGAGAGCACTTCATCACTGGACAGGAGGACGCAAGGTGACTCTTGTCTCCACATTTATTGCAGAGCTTTGGCTGGCCCGGATAGAAGATGGTCAGCCTGTCCCTCCCCAGGAAAGCTGAGGATGGCAGATGCTGGACGACATGGTCAATGACTTTTAGTTTCAACTGAGCAGACCATCCCCCCGTCCATATTCCCCGGTCATCCAGAATCTTCTTTAGGGGGCCCAGGACGTCTCCATACCTCCTCAGCCATATACATAGATCCCCCGGTGGTATGGACTCATTACGGACCAGAATCGTGACCACTTTAATGAGTGGCTGGCGGGAGACAAGCTTGGGCATGAGCCCCTTCCAGTCCGGCAGGCCCCTACACACGTGTTCATATTTCTCCCAAAAAATGTCCAAAGACTCCGGACGGAGAAAGGACAAATCATACTCATAGGAACCTGCCGGACTGATCAGGGCGAAGATATCTGCGGGCGTGAACCCCATCTGTAGAATCTTATCCACCACCGCCCTCCTGTGTGGGGGGATTCCACCGCCTTCCCACCTCAGCTGCACAACATTCCTCCTTTTAAACATGGAGGAAGACAACCCATTCCCATGCTCCTTCCCTGCTTGTTCCCCCTTCCCAGATCCTGCAGCAGCAACACCAGCATAGGATTTCCTTCCACCCCCAGTATTCACAGTCCTGTCCTTAGACACAGTCACACCTGCCGGCAAAGCGTCTGATTCAGCTGGGATTGTATTAGCAGAGGCAGGACCCACCCCCTCCCCCCGCTCTGTACACACAGCTCCAGTCCTGTCCAATGTAGACTTCTGCAGAGTTGTGGCACTACTGCACCCAGCATCTCCTCCATCATTCGCAGGTACAGCCGCTGTGCCTGGTCCAGGCAAAGTCACTGTATTGTCCATGGACCTCTCCGCAGACTGGCAGTTATCAGGTGTACGCTGTACATTGTCCATGGGCTGACTGCCTGCAGCACTACAACTCTCAGCAAGCTTATTGTCATTAATAAAGTTCCCACCACCATCCTGCACACACACTGTACCTGCTTGCTGGGTTGTCACCTGTGCGATTTTATGGCTGGGATCAGAGCTTCCCTCAGCTGCTGCAGACTCCATGGTGGATCTTGCTCTCTCCACAGGACTAGAAACGGCGTCCATCTTGACATCACCATCCGGGGAAGCCGCATCTGGAGGGGATTCCAACTTGGTTATGAAATCCAGCATGGCAGGACCTTCACCCTCCTGAGATGTGCCACATTGCTGGGGTGTGAAGGGGGCAGAGGGCTCAGCGAATGTCAGAGGTGCCTGTACCTGCATCTCCTCGCTGGCTTCCCCATCCTCCATGCATGAAGCGGCTCCTCTTCTCATGCGATTAAATCGCTCCTCATTCTTATATATTTTTTTAAATATTCCGCTCTTCTCCTTCAGAGAATACAGCAAATCCTTCTGTTTCCTCACAGCTTGTTCCAGGTCCTTCAGCTCAGGCCTCAGAGCCGGTCTTTTCTTACTGTATACTTTAGCACAGATCTGTTTTTTCTTTCTGAACTCGGCCATCAAAACCATCAATTTCTCCTCCTCCTTCTCAATCTGCTTCAACTTACTGACAGTCCTCTGTCTGGAGGCTGACAGGGACTCATCTTTCCTTTGGGTAGGCCCAGAATCTTCCACAGGCCTATCCAGGGGGGCCCCGCCCGGCTCTTCCCCAGGATCCAGCATCCCTCCTGGGGGAAGAGAAGCCACTCTAGCCCCTGGTCTCTGGAGCACAGGAGCAAAGGAATTAGCAACCACACCCTTCACTGACAAGGAGTGGAATGGCAGTTTCCCACCATCCCTGTGCTGAGTTCCCGGGTCTGTATAACCGCTGTGCCCCATCATGAGGGGTTCCCACCATCTCTGTGCTGAGTTCCCGGGTCTGTACACCCGCTGTGCCCATTATGAGGAGTTCCCACCATCCCTGTGCTGAGTTCCCGGGTCTGTACCCCCGCTGTGCCCATTATGAGGGGTTCCCACCATCCCTGTTCTGAGTTCCCGGGTCTGTACACCCCGCTGTGCCCATTATGAGGGGTTCCCACCATCCCTGTGCTGAGTTCCCGGGTCTGTACACCCGCTGTGCCTCATTATGAGGGGTTCCCACCATCTCTGTGCCGAGTTCCCGGGTCTGTACACCCGCTGTGCCCATTATGAGGGGTTCCCACCATCCCTGTGCTGAGTTCCCGGGTCTGTACACCCGCTGTGCCCCATTATGAGGGGTTCCTACCATCCCTGTGCTGAGTTCCCAGGTCTGTACACCCGCTGTGCCCATTATGAGGGGTTCCCACCATCCCTGTGCTGAGTTCCCGGGTCTGTACACCCGCTGTGCCCATTATGAGGGGTTCCCACCATCCTTGTGCTGAGTTCCCAGGTCTGTACACCCGCTGTGCCCATTATGAGGGGTTCCCACCATCCCTGTGCTGAGTTCCCGGGTCTGTACACCCGCTGTGCCCATTATGAGGGGTTCCCACCATCCCTGTGCTGAGTTCCCGGGTCTGTACACCCGCTGTGCCCCATTATGAGGGGTTCCCACCATCCCTGTGCTGAGTTCCCGGGTCTGTACACCCGCTGTGCCCCATTATGAGGGGTTCCCACCATCTCTGTGCTGAGTTCCCGGGTCTGTACACCCGCTGTGCCTCATTATGAGGGGTTCCCACCATCTCTGTGCCGAGTTCCCGGGTCTGTACACCCGCTGTGCCCATTATGAGGGGTTCCCACCATCCCTGTGCTGAGTTCCCGGGTCTGTACACCCGCTGTGCCCATTATGAGGGGTTCCCACCATCCCTGTGCTGAGTTCCCGGGTCTGTACACCCGCTATGCCCATCATCAGGGGTTCCCACCATCCCTGTGCCTCGCCCTCTCAGGGGCCCTCGCGGCTGCCTAGTTTGCCTAAAGAGCAGCCTCTGCTATCCTTATTAAAGGTATTTGAGCGTCTGCTATCTAGCAAACAAGGACAAGATGTATAGAGAAGATGTGTTTAGATAATAAAATTGACAGTTTACAAAATATAGTACAAAAATATATAGAAAAAGTTTCTTCACATGATTGTCATGTTTGCCCTCCATAAAAATAAAAAAAAACACCCACAATTTTATTTTATTTTTTAAACATTTGTGTCCCCCCCCCCCCTTCTCTAAAAAAAATATAAAAAAACTCCACGACTTTTATAAATGTAGAGTAACTGAATATAAGAAATATAAAACACTTTGGCTACTATTTATATTAAAAAAAGAAAAAGAAAAAAGACAAAAAGGAAAAGTAAAGTGGGCAAAAATAAATGTCCTATTTGGCCATTTCCCTTCCTAACCAATCTACTTTTATCACTTCAAAAAAAATAAAAAAATAAAAAAAAATTTTGATAAAAAAAAAATATTTGATTAAAAAAAAAAATATATATATTTTTTATCATGGCAAGCAGTTCGCTTGCCATGATAAAATATATATATTTTTTTAATCAAATATTTTTTTTTTTTTTTTTTTATCATACCGCATTGTGGCCACTAGATGGAGCAACATTTTAACAAGAGATACATCATAACAATTTTAGCCTGGAAGGTTTTATATAATAAAATAGCAGAGGTGATCAAATACTATATATCACCCTCTGTGGTTTTTATTTTTTTGCTTTAACTGACAATTGCGCGGTCGTGTGACGATGTACTCAAATAAAATGTGTCCCTCCCCCCACAAATGGAGCAGAATTGGCCAAAATTGATGAAGAAATTCGATTTTTTTTTTATTGGATGTTTTATAGCAGAAAGTAAAAAATATTGGCCCGGATTCAGTAAGATTTGCGCATAAATTACAGAGGCACAGGGCAACGATTTTGCCCTGCGCCCCCGCAGATTTGCGCCGCTGCCCTCGATTCACGGAGCAGTAGCTCCGTAAATTGCGAGGGCGCGCTGGCAAAATTGCCCGGCGTAAGCACACGCAATTTAAATGATCCCGGCGGGAATCATTTAAATTAGGCGCGTTCCCGCGCCGATCGTAAAGCGCATGCGCCGTCGGGAAACTTTCCCGACGTGCATTGCGGCAAATGACGTCGCAAGGACGTCATTTGCTTCAAAGTGAACGTGAATGGCGTCCAGCTCCATTCACGAATCACTTACGCAAACGACGTGAAATTCAAATTTCACGACGCGGGAACGGCGGGTATACTTTAGCATTGGCTGCTCCTACTATTAGAAGGGGCAGCCTTACGCTAAAGACGCCGTACGGAAACTCCGTAACTTGCGTACGCAGGGCCCGCGCAACATTGTGAATCAGTGTTAGTATGCAATTTGCATACTATACACTGAGCACAATGGGAGCGCCCCCTAGCGGTCATCGCAAGAATGCAGCCTAAAATCTGCGTGGCATTACGATGTTCCTGAATCAGGAGCATTCGTAACGCCGGAGCAAGTCAGCAATTGCGCTGCGTAACTATGGTTACGCAGGCGCAATTGCTCTCTGAATCCGGGCCATTGTTTTTTTTTATAGTGCAAAAAAATATAGGGGTAGATTCACGTAGATCCGCGTATCTTTGCGGCGGTCGTAACGTATCCGATTTACGTTACGCCTCCGCAACTTAGACGGGCAAGTGCTGTATTCTCAAAGCACTTGCTCCGTAAGTTGCGGCGGTGTATCGTAAATCGGTCGGCGTAGTCCCGCTTAATTCAAATGTGGGACAGGGGGGTGTGTTTTGTGTAAATGTTCTGTGACCCGACGAGATTGAAGTTTTTCCCGAATGGCGCATGCGCCGTCCGTGGAATTTCCCAGTGTGCATTGCTCCTAATACGCCGCAAGGACTTCATTGGTTTCGACGTGAACGTAAATTACGTCCAGCCCCATTCTCGGACGACTTACGCAAACGACGTAACTATTTCAAATTTCGACGCGGGAACGACGGCCATACTTAACATTGGTACGCCGCACTTACGCCACCATATAGCAGGGGTAACTTTACGCCGGGAAAAGCCTAACGTAAACGGCGTAAATGTACTGCGTCGGCCGGGTGTACGTTTGTGAATTTGCGTATCTAGCTGATTTACATATTTGGACGCGTAAATCAGCGTACACGCCCCTAGCGGCTAGCGTAAAAATGCAGTTACGATCCGACAGGTGTAAGAGACTTACGCCTGTCGGATCTTAGGGAAAGCTATGCGTAACTGATTCTAAGAATCAGGCGCATAGATACGACGGCGCACCTCAGAGATACGACGGCGTATCAGGAGATGCGCCGTCGTATCTCTTGTGTGGATCTGCCCCATAAACTGCAGAGGTGAGGTGATCAAATACTTTGAATATCCTCTGCGTTTTTTTTTTTTTTTGCTCTATAAACAAAAAAAGTCTGACGATTTTGAAAAAAAAAACAAGAATATTTTTTACTTTCTGCTATAAAACATATAAAAAAAAATCGAATTTCCTCACCAATTTAGGCCAAATACGTATTCTGCTACATTTTTCTTTTTTCTTTTAATGAACAGACGCCTGAAATTCGGCTCAAAACTCTACGAAAAAGTTCTGTTAAATTTGAAAAGAACGTTTACTTGGAATAGTAATGTAGCTCCTCCCCCCCCCCCCCTCTGTGGTTACATAATCACACAGCTGATAGGTCAGTATATACTGTATACAGGCACATATAAAGGGTTAGTCTTCTTTTTAAGGAGTCCTCCGACACTTCTTATAGGTCATGAATTCCTCGCTGGTCAGGTGACTTGATTTCGGCTTCCTCCATAATATCCATCTCAGTGCAACTTCTCAGGCAGAAGGTTCAGCCGCACACACAGGACCCATAATAATAATAATAATATTACAGACAATGTTATATCTCTTCACTCTTCAGGTGTTTCCATCGGAATGATGAATCCAAGTGGAAGTCTTCCTTCTCCTGTTCTTTGGCCAACTCGAGGAAGACCTGTCAGTAAATCCAACAACAAAGACTAAGAACCTTCTCACCGCACCTTACATTCAGGAACATGGACAGGAAAATCAAGCAAGTTAGTAAAGACAAAGGTTCTGTTTTTTCCTTGCCCCTGCTGTCCCCTGAGACCCTTATTAGATTTCCTAACCTTCTGAAATCCTACAGAACAAAATAAATCACAGCAAGAAAGTCGGGATTTTATCACCGTGTTTGTCAGTGTTCATTGGATATCAGGGCCATTACCTGCTCGAGGGTGGACTGGGAGAAGCTGTACTCCTCCATGTTATACGTTTGTTTAGCTGTGTAAAGAAAATACACAAATGTCAGCGACCTTCGTACCGTCCTGTGAGGTCCTTCACATTCATCTTCAGCTCCATTACCAGCTGCATAATCTTACCATTCTCCAAGTGTAGGAAGGCCTGGGACAGAGACTGGACGTTATCCATTGGGATCTTATAGACCAACAAGGAGGAGAACCTGCGGGGTAAAGAACGACATTCAATGGAAACATCCAATCACTATACCCAACAAGTCTATAAAGTAAAGGTCATCCAAGGAGAACCTGCGGCGTAAAGACCGACATTCAATGGAAACATCCAATCACTAAACCCAACAAGTCTACAAAGTAAAGGTCATCCAAGGAGAACCTGCGGGGGGAAGACCAACATTCAATGGAGACATCCAATCACTAAACCCAACAAGTCTATAAAGTAAAGGTCCTCCAAGGAGAACCTGCGGGGTAAAGACCGACATTCAATGGAGACATCCAATCACTAAACCCAACAAGTCTATAAAGTAAAGGTCCTCCAAGGAGAACCTGCGGGGTAAAGACCGACATTCAATGGAGACATCCAATCACTAAACCCAACAAGTCTATAAAGTGAAGGTCACCCAATAAGAACCTGTGAGGTAAAGACCGACATTCAATGGAGACATCCAATCACTAAACCCAACAAGTCTATAAAGTAAAGGTCACCCAAGGAGAACCTGCGGGGGGAAGACCGACATTCAATGGAAACTATCCAATCACTAAACCCAACAAGTCTATAAAGTAAAGGTCACCCAAGGAAAACCTGCGGGGTAAAGACCGACATTCAATGGAAACATCCAATCACTAAACCCAACAAGTCTATAAAGGTCCTCCGAGGAGAACCTTCGGGGTAAAGACCAACATTCAATGGAGACATCCAATAACTAAACCCAACAAGTCTATAAAGTAAAGGTCACCCAAGGAGAACCTGCGGGGTAAAGAATGACATTCAATGGAGACATCCAATCACTAAACCCAACAAGTCTATAAAGTAAAGGTCCTCCAAGGAGAACCTGCGGGGTAAAGACCGACATTCAATGGAAACATCGAATCACTAAACCCAACAAGTCTATAAAGTAAAGGTCATCCAAGAAGAACCTGTGGGGGGGAAGACCGACATTCAATGGAGACATCCAATCACTAAACCCAACAAGTCTATAAAGTAAAGGTCCTCCAAGGAGAACCTGCGGGGTAAAGACCGACATTCAATGGAAACATCCAATCACTAAACCCAACAAGTCTACAAAGTAAAGGTCACCCAAGGAGAACCTGCGGGGTAAAGAATGACATTCAATGGAGACATCCAATCACTAAACCCAACAAGTCTATAAAGTAAAGGTTATCCAAGGAGAATAAAAAAATTTGCTGAAAAACTCGGCTTATACTCGAGTATATTCGGTACTTACAGATCCGTCTATACAGGATTGTGGTCTGTCGTTGCTGAGATCTTGAGGTCACTTACCACGTGATTCTGCCATATCCCAAGATCCAAGAATCTGTTATCTAAGGGATATGTTAACACTGAGGATCAACCATTAAGGAGACCCAAGAATCGCTTAATAATGGGGTTAGAAGAATCAATTGTTACTGGAGGTCTTGGAATATTGTCCAGATTTACCTGTCCTGCCTGGCGGCTTGTGGGAAAAGGCAGAGGACCTCCTGGTGGATCACATCGGCCTGCTGGGTGTCCTTCAGTTTGATCTCTAGGAGGTAACCTTTACCAAATTTGTTCTTCAGATGCTGGATGGATCCGATACACCTGGGGGAGGGGAAGAATGCTGTGTGGGTGTGTATGCAAAAGAAAAACATATTTTTGTTAGTTCTTGATAGAGTAAGGAAGGGTTAGACCTTCAACTGAGTTTTTATCATGGACCGTGTACCCGCCGAGGAGATTGACCTCTCCATTTGTACTGGTGACCCTTCTCATTACTACAGAAAGTAAGAGGATACCCAAAATGTCACTGCTGTATAATCTTCTTAATACCAAAATATAAAACGTCTTTATTTGGAAATAGGAAGAAATTTCCAATAACTCGTGTTTGCAGAGAGGTCTCCATCTCCAACCTCTGTCATACCAGAGCGAAGTAATCTGCATTATATTATCCTTCCTCATGAAGTTTATGGGGTAGGGTTCCCCCATGACTCAGGTATACTGGATCAATGTCCTACAGATCATACATGGAAGAGATCCTGACTTCCTCTGTGTATTCCTGGCTTCCTAAAAGCTTCCCCTGACTCAGTCCTGACATCGTTCCTTCTCACCTGAGTTTTCCGGACACCATGATTGCCACGCGGTCGCACACAGCCTCGGCCTCCTCCATATAGTGTGTGGTCAGGATGGCGCCCCTTTCCCGGTTCTTGAAGGCCGCTCGGATGGCTCTCCTTGAACACACAAAAGAAGCCTAAGGTGTCATACCTTTGTATCAGTGGCATACTAAGGGGCGTCACACTGGGGGTGGGTGTCAGGCCGGCGCCCCCTTTCCGCAACTGAAGTGGAGACAGCGCTGTGGTTTTAGGCAGTGGCACCTGTATAAACCTCTTAGTGTAGTGCATGGGTTATAGGATTTAAACCAATAATATAAATGGAGGAGACAAATGTTTCTACAACATCAAGATGATGGGCACTAGCGCAATGTCAGAAACTTGGTAGAAGGCCGAGATGCTAGGAGGGCTCCCCTTGTGGCCGAGCACAGCCAGGGGTGGACTGACAACTCACGGGGCCCCCGGGCAATAGAAGATTATGGGGCCCACGGGCTTACAGATGGCCATCACGTCAGGAGGCAGTGCAGAAGCAGGGCAACTAAAATCTCAGGATTTTCACATCAAAAGCATGTTGGTTTTGGACATATCAGGGAAAGATGTAAAAAAAAGACAGATTTTTACATACTGTCCCTGGTTTTATTGAGCCTGGCAACCCTGATGGGGCCCCCTAGTGGCATGGGACCCTCAGGCAGTGCCGAAAACCCCAATGGTCAGTCCGCCCCTGAGCGCAGCACACCACTGAAGGTGACACAGCAGGTGTGGTGCCCACCGAAGCACAGGTGCCGGGAAGCTGGAATTGTAGACAGGCGTGCTTGGGTGGTCCAGGAAGCAGGAACCGGAGGGCAAACTAGATAGCGGAGTAGGGAGCCAAGCCAGGGGTCAACACAGGAAATCAGTCCAGAATTCAAGTTCAGGGAGCAATATAAAAGAGTCCAGTGGCCAGGCCAGGATCAGATGCAGGAAGCAGGCGGAGAGAAGTCAGGTGCAAGCCAAGGATCAAGCCAGAAGGTCAGAAGGATCAGGTCAGGGCAAGCCGGGTTGGTACACAGATCAGGAACAGCAGATACACGGAACTCAGGAATGCAGGACAAGCTGAAGATACACCAGCGATGCGCCAGTGTCAGCAGCGGGTTTAAATAGGCCGGGGGCAATCATCACGCCGGGCGTGCACCATTGCGCACGCGCGTGCGCCTATTCACGGCGTGGCGCATCCTTGTGCGCCCATGCGCATCAGCACGTCTATTTCCCTGATACGCTACAACTACACATTCAGTCCTCAAAAAATTAGGAGCTCTAATTTAATTTCTTGAGCTCAGTCTGGTGTTAGAAGGTCATGTGGCAGCAAGAGACACTAGTCAATACAGTTGTGACTATGAGAAAACAAATCCATCAACATGGATGAAGTCTGGCCTTGCTGTGTCCTGAGAAGATCACTGATACCATGAGGCTCTTGCTATGTGTCACAATAAGAATCGGGGTCTATAATTATAAAAGCAGAGCACCCCTTTAAGGTATTAGCTCCTTGATCAACTTGTGACGAGACTCACCAAAGCCTTTGTTGTCCTTTTGGGTCCAGACCAGTTGAAGGTTCGTCCAGGAGAACGATGGTGGGATTACCCAACATGCTGATGGCAAAACACACCTAAAGAACAACAGAGAGCTAAAAGGACAATTCCGGCTACTGCTATGTTGGCAACATTATTGATACCTAATGTTTATGATTACTGTATGAATTTTTAAGGCAATAAAGACGCAACCGAGATCGTGTCAATACAGTCTTTACAAGGGATTCCAGCAAATCAGAGGTCACACTGGGGTCGGATCTTACTATCTGAAATTAAATTGAAACGATGTAGTTTAACATCTAGGAAAACAAACGTCTCTAAGCATGAGGAACAGGCTCTACGGAAAGGGGTTAGTGATGAAGGAAGCAGATAATGGAGGGGCGGTGGGCCGGTGGCGGGAACAATATAGATCGGAAGATATCAGACAGCTTAGTGACAGCGATACATATCGTCCCCTGTCCAACAATCCCGCTAAGCCGCTTCAATCAACTCCTTTAACCACTTCAGCCCCGGAAGATTTCATCCCCGTCCTGACCAGAGCACTTTTTAGAATTCAGGAGAGGGGAACCCAGGGGTGTTGCTAGGTGGCTATAGCCCGAAGTCTAAGGCCGGAAACCGGGGGGGGGGGGGGGAGGATGCTTTGGTGTATGTGATGCAGGTATTTTTTGGCTGGCCTGTGACCTACCTGACCTACATACACTGACCTACATACCCTGACCTACATACCCTGACGGTAGTGACCTACCTACACTGACCTACATACCCTGACCTACATACACTGACGGTAGTGACCTACATACACTGACCTACATACCCTGACCTACATACACTGACGGTAGTGACCTACATACACTGACCTACATACCCTGACCTACATACACTGATCTGCCTGACCTACATACCCTGACGGTAGTGACCTACATACACTGACCTACCTGACCTACATACACTGATCTGCCTGACCTACATACCCTGACCTACCTGACCTACATACACTGACCTACCTGACATACACTGACCTACCTGACATACACTGACCTACATACATTGACAGTATTGACCTACCTACATTGACCTACCTACACTGACGGTAGTGATCTACCTACACTGACCTACATACCCTGACCTACCTGACCTACCTGACCTACATACACTGATCTGCCTGACCTACATACCCTGACCTACATACACTGATCTGCCTGACCTACATACCCTGATCTACCTGACCTACATACCCTGACCTACCTGACCTACATACCCTGACCTGCCTGACCTACAAACACTGATCTGCCTGACCTACATACCCTGACCTCCCTGACCTACATACCCTGACCTACCTGACCTACATACCCTGACCTACATACACTGACCTACCTGACATACACTGACCTACATACATTGACAATATTGACACTGTCTGACAGGGCTGGACTGGGACAAAAATTCGGCCCTGGTCAGAACTTGCATCCAGTTGTTCATCTTCCCTGCCTGCACCTGCCTAGCTCTGGCTGGAGCTTCTTCTACTGTGGGTTACCAGTCTTCCTGCACCTGTTGTCAGCCGCTGCCTGCTGTCTACCAGTCCAGGTTCTGCTGTTCCAGCTATCCAGCCAGCTCTCACAGCCGCCACTCATACCTCACCATACCTCACCACGCTCTCACAGCCACATCAGTAGTCCCCGAGCCAGAGGTGTACGAGAGGCCTCCCTCTGCACATCAGATTCAGGCAGCATGGTATGTGACAATAGCATTCTTCCCACTGATCACCAATGTAAGGGACATTCTTCCCACTGATCACCAATGTAAGGAACATTCTTCCCACTGATCACCAATGTAAGGGACATTCTTCTCACTGATCACCAATGTAAGGAACATTCTTCTCACTGATCACCAATGTAAGGAACATTCTTCCCACTGATCACCAATGTAAGGAACATTCTTCTCACTGATCACCAATGTAAGGGACATTCTTCTCACTGATCACCAATGTAAGGAACATTCTTCCCACCGATCACCAATGTAAGGGACATTCTTCTCACTGATCACCAATGTAAGGAACATTCTTCTCACTGATCACCAATGTAAGGGACATTCTTCTCACTGATCACCAATGTAAGGGACATTCTTCTCACTGATCACCAATGTAAGGGACATTCTTCTCACTGATCACCAATGTAAGGAACATTCTTCCCACTGATCACCAATGTAAGGGACATTCTTCTCACTGATCACCAATGTAAGGGACATTCTTCCCACTGATCACCAATGTAAGGAACATTCTTCCCACTGATCACCAATGTAAGGGACATTCTTCTCACTGATCACCAATGTAAGGGACATTCTTCCCACTGATCACCAATGTAAGGGACATTCTTCTCACTGATCACCAATGTAAGGGACATTCTTCCCACTGATCACCAATGTAAGGGACATTCTTCCCACTGATCACCAATGTAAGGGACATTCTTCTCACTGATCACCAATGTAAGGGACATTCTTCTCACTGATCACCAATGTAAGGGACATTCTTCTCACTGATCACCAATGTAAGGGACATTCTTCTCACTGATCACCAATGTAAGGGACATTCTTCTCACTGATCACCAATGTAAGGAACATTCTTCTCACTGATCACCAATGTAAGGGACATTCTTCTCACTGATCACCAATGTAAGAGACATTCTTCTCACTGATCACCAATGTAAGGGACATTCTTCCCACTGATCACCAATGTAAGGAACATTCTTCTCACTGATCACCAATGTAAGGAACATTCTTCCCACTGATCACCAATGTAAGGGACATTCTTCCCACTGATCACCAATGTAAGGGACATTCTTCTCACTGATCACCAATGTAAGGAACATTCTTCTCACTGATCACCAATGTAAGGGATATTCTTCTC
Organism: Rana temporaria; assembly: GCF_905171775.1. NCBI lineage: Eukaryota > Metazoa > Chordata > Amphibia > Anura > Ranidae > Rana > Rana temporaria. The sequence continues at coordinate 3,297,416 of NC_053500.1, read as the reverse complement.
ACTGATCACCAATGTAAGGGACATTCTTCTCACTGACCACCAATGTAAGGGACATTCTTCTCACTGATCACCAATGTAAGGAACATTCTTCTCACTGATCACCAATGTAAGGAACATTCTTCCCACTGATCACCAATGTAAGGGACATTCTTCTCACTGATCACCAATGTAAGGAACATTCTTCCCACTGATCACCAATGTAAGGGACATTCTTCTCACTGATCACCAATGTAAGGAACATTCTTCTCACTGATCACCAATGTAAGGGACATTCTTCCCACTGATCACCAATGTAAGGAACATTCTTCCCACTGATCACCAATGTAAGGGACATTCTTCTCACTGATCACCAATGTAAGGGACATTCTTCCCACTGATCACCAATGTAAGGGACATTCTTCTCACTGATCACCAATGTAAGGGACATTCTTCCCACTGATCACCAATGTAAGGGACATTCTTCCCACTGATCACCAATGTAAGGGACATTCTTCTCACTGATCACCAATGTAAGGGACATTCTTCTCACTGATCACCAATGTAAGGGACATTCTTCTCACTGATCACCAATGTAAGGGACATTCTTCTCACTGATCACCAATGTAAGAGACATTCTTCTCACTGATCACCAATGTAAGGGACATTCTTCCCACTGATCACCAATGTAAGGAACATTCTTCTCACTGATCACCAATGTAAGGAACATTCTTCCCACTGATCACCAATGTAAGGGACATTCTTCCCACTGATCACCAATGTAAGGGACATTCTTCTCACTGATCACCAATGTAAGGAACATTCTTCTCACTGATCACCAATGTAAGGGATATTCTTCTCACTGATCACCAATGTAAGGGACATTCTTCTCACTGATCACCAATGTAAGGAACATTCTTCTCACTGATCACCAATGTAAGGGACATTCTTCTCACTGATCACCAATGTAAGGGACATTCTTCTCACTGATCACCAATGTAAGGGACATTCTTCCCACTGATCACCAATGTAAGGGACATTCTTCCCACTGATCACCAATGTAAGGGACATTCTTCCCACTGATCACCAATGTAAGGGACATTCTTCCCACTGATCACCAATGTAAGGGACATTCTTCCCACTGATCACCAATGTAAGGGACATTCTTCTCACTGATCACCAATGTAAGGAACATTCTTCCCACTGATCACCAATGTAAGGAACATTCTTCTCACTGATCACCAATGTAAGGAACATTCTTCTCACTGATCACCAATGTAAGGGACATTCTTCCCACTGATCACCAATGTAAGGAACATTCTTCTCACTGATCACCAATGTAAGGGACATTCTTCCCACTGATCACCAATGTAAGGGACATTCTTCCCACTGATCACCAATGTAAGGAACATTCTTCCCACTGATCACCAATGTAAGAGACATTCTTCTCACTGATCACCAATGTAAGGAACATTCTTCTCACTGATCACCAATGTAAGGAACATTCTTCCCACTGATCACCAATGTAAGGAACATTCTTCTCACTGATCACCAATGTAAGAGACATTCTTCTCACTGATCACCAATGTAAGGGACATTCTTCTCACTGATCACCAATGTAAGGGACATTCTTCTCACTGATCACCAATGTAAGGAACATTCTTCTCACTGATCACCAATGTAAGGGACATTCTTCTCACTGATCACCAATGTAAGGGACATTCTTCCCACTGATCACCAATGTAAGGAGCATTCTTCTCACTGATCACCAATGTAAGGAACATTCTTCCCACTGATCACCAATGTAAGGGACATTCTTCTCACTGATCACCAATGTAAGGGACATTCTTCTCACTGATCACCAATGTAAGGAACATTCTTCCCACTGATCACCAATGTAAGGAACATTCTTCTCACTGATCACCAATGTAAGGGACATTCTTCCCACTGATCACCAATGTAAGGGACATTCTTCCCACTGATCACCAATGTAAGAAACATTTTTTTACGGGTTCCTCTGTCAGCACCCAAAGCCCCCTTTTTTTTCCTTTTTTTTGTCAGCACCCAAAGCCCCCTTTCCCGACCTCTAAGGGGCCCGGTGGTCCCCAGGGCCCCAGATGGCTTCCCCCCTTTTAGTTTTTTCATTTATTTATTGTTCGTCAGCACCCAAAGCCCACCCCCCCCTCCCCAGACCTCTAAGGTGCCCAATGGCATCACCCTTTTTTTTTATTTATGTATTTATTTTTTATTTTATTTTTTCATCAGCGCCAAAAGCCCCCGATCTCTAAGGGGCCTGGTGGTCCCTAGGGGCCCAGATGGCTTCCCCCCTTTTTTTTCTTAAGCACCCAAAGCCCCCCGACCTCTAAGGGGCCTGGTGGTCCCCAGGGTCCTGGATGGTATCCCCCTTTTTTTTTTCATCAGCACCCAAAGCCCATGTGTCAGGTCACCTGTGGCCAGGTGACAAGTGCACCCCGTGGGGGTCAGGGATGCACCACAGGATAGTGAACCCTATAGCCGACTGCTGCGATCAGAGAGGAAGTGAACCCAAGATCGCCCAGGGCGTGGAGTCTAAGACCCAGCTTTGTGTTCACCAGAGCCTCTAGTGGTGAGGTTGGTCTTCGACACAGCTGGATCCAGGTCGCAACCCCTGGGATCGCCTAGGTCACGCTCCGCAGAGAGAGAGAGGGGAAGCAGCAAGCAGGACAAATGGTAGTGATGAGTAAGCCGAGGTCAGGGCAACAGGCAGACTAGGGTAACCAAGGGACAGGCAAAAGGTCAAGGGCACAGGCAAATAGGAGAAGTCAGGGACAAGCCAAAAACAGTACACAGGAAGGTAATCGTAGCACACAGCAGACAGGAACTTGAGCAAACAACACTGTTGAACAGCAAAGCAGACTAGCAGTGCAGTGGTTAATATAGGCTTCCTGGGATGACCTAGGGTGGAGCAATACAGGGAGGGTCAGGCCTCTAATGAGCACATGGAGATCAGGTAAGCTGCCAGACTTTATTGCATATCCATGACAGTACCCTCCCTCTTATGGCCCCTCCCCCTCCCCAGCCTGGGCCCAGGCCTAAAGGGAAATCCCAGATAAAACCTCAACAAATGGGGCGCAAAGACCTCATATGCAGAAATCCAAGATGCCTCCTCAGGACCAAACCCTCTCCAAAGCACAAGGTACTGAAGAATGTCTCTGCAGAGACGAGAATCCAGAACTTGAGTAACCTCATACTTTAGATTATCCTCATTGACCAGAACCGAAGTAGAGAGAGGACGAGAGGATTTATTGAGGACCAAGGGCCTTTTAGGAATAAGTAAGGGCATTAGAGGATCAACGGGAATCTGAGTAGGATCAAGCAGACCCTTAAAGATGAACTGGGCATCTAGCCCAGGACCATCAGACTGGGCAGAGGTCACAGGAACCCTGAAGTCAGGTTGGTTAGAAGGTGACAGGGCACAGGAGTCAAGCTGGATAGCAGAAAAACCAGCAGAATGCAGAGAGCCCTGAAAACAAGGTAGAAAATCCCACTTGGCCGAATGAGGCAATCTATCCAAAGGATGGATTGAGCCCCTTAGACAGGTTGCAGAAGGTCCTGAACAAGAAAAGGTAGGAGGCTCACTGGGTATGGGTTAGCCTGGCATAGCTGATGCAGAGGCCGATAGAATAGCATAGTCAGGTGTAATGACTACCCGAATCGCATCACAAGGCGTAGCGACTGCAGAACTTGCAGACAAGTTAGCCTGGCTGTGCGTTTTAGGGACAGACAACGGTAACCTGGAGTGAATGATCGGCTCAGGTTCACAGGCGGACTCCTCATCCAGAGTGCCACATTGGCTAGAAAATGCATTAGCCTGACTATTGCAGGACACATTCCGGACACCACTACATGTGGTAGGAAGAGCAAAAGATACTGGAATGGTGGCAACAGGAAGTTTCTCTTTTGGGGCAACCTTGGGTAGGCAGGACGTGGAACAGGAGGGACCCCAAGCCAGGATCTGTCCGGCAGTCCAGTCAATGTGTGGAGAATGGAGCCTTAACCAAGGAAGACCCAAAACGATAGGAGCTGAGGCCTTAGGTAGGATAAGGAAGGATATCCACTCCTGGTGAAGTGTCCCTACTGACATCTTAACAGGAAGTGTCTGGAAGCGAATGGGGCCCCCTGGGAGAACAGTGTCATCAATCGCCAAGACCACCAATGGCGTGGTGAGGGGCAAGAGGGTAAGTCTCATGGATGATGCGATTTCCCTGTCCACGAAGTTGTCAGAGGCTCCGGAATCTAGATATGACGAGACCGAACGAGACGAAGCACCAAGATGAAGGGACACAGAAAGAAGAAGACGAGAAGGTGAAGGTGATATTTCTGGGTCCAATACTCCACCTTCCAGATGTATTGAACCCAAGCGTTTCTCCGGGCGAAGAGAGCAAGTGTCACGAAAATGACCCACTTACCTTAGGTGTCGGAGAGGATCGGACACGCGGCCACCCCGATCCTCCTATACCACCATCTGTTCTGTCTTCTCCTCGCCCAGCACAGCGTCCGTCTGAGGAGGTCACATGACGGGGACGCAGATGTGCCTGCGATGTTGGCCCAGCTCCCAGAATCCTCGCTGGGGATCGCTGTTCCATTTGTGTGTGAGCCGAGAACGTCCATCAGAGACAATTCTCATATTGTGAGGACCCCCAGCCCAGAACCGTCTTCCCCCATCCAATCCACATTCTTCATCTGATGGTTGGGGAGCAGAGGAAGCCAAGATCCCCCCTCCCCCACCCAACCCCCCAACTAAAGATCTGAACTTTTGCACAGATCGGACCGGCTCTGTGGTCAGCATTGTGCAAGATACAGAAGGGACATTTGTACTGTATGGGGGAGGGGGGTCCTTAACCATTGAGCGCCATCCAGACCTATGAATGATTTATGGTAGATTTTTTTTTTACAATGCAGTGTTTTGATAGAATGACATGCTTATTATAATATAGTATTTAATTTTGTTTTTTGTTTTTTCCTTTTTTTTCAGTTTACAGTGGAACCTCGGATTGCGAGTAACGCGGTAAACAAGCGTTTTCGCAATACGAGCGCTGTATTTTTTTTTAAATCATAACTTGGTTTGCGAGTGTTGTCTCACAAAACGAGCATGAATCAAGCCAAAGAGGTGTGCAGTACCGCATTTGGCCTGAGGTGGGGGGGGCGCCGGGGGCGAGCAGAGCCGAACGTCGCCGATAGCAGCCAATCAGCGCCGTTCGGAAATGCACGGAAAAGGCCCTCAGCTGACCTTGGCAAATCTCGGGAACGGAGTCTTTCCGAGGTTTGCAGAGGTGTCCTCTGGCCTTTTCGGCTGTTTCCGAGGCTCTCCGGCGCCCCCCCGCCTCTGGCCACATGCGGTATTGCATACCATTGAAGTCAATGCGGAACAAATTAATTGTGTTTCCATTGACTTCAATGGGGAAACTCGCTTTGATATACAAGTACTTTGGATTACGAGCATTCTCCTGGAACGGATTATGCTCGTAATCCGAGGTTCCACTGTATGTTATTATACATATTGATTTGTTGTTAGTGGCCATTTATATTTATACCTGGTTCACCCAGGGGCGGCACGAGTTTGGGGGCGACTCGGCAAGGTCGATCTCAAGACGTTGCCCCCAAAGTCGTACAAGAACCTTTTTCTAAGTCGGAGCGACTTGAGCCGCTCGTATTAGAACGGTTCCATTGAACAGAGCGGAGCACGCCGACTTGTCAGGCGGCTGAGTCGCCCCTGACGAGTCGCCTCTGTGTGAACCGGCTCTTAGTTGTATTTTAGCTTTGTAAAGGGAAGGAGATCGCGCTAAAAGTAACAGTGAATGGTGAAAAAAGTTCAAATCAATGTAGATAGTCCCGCCACACAGGCAAATTCATAAACGTAATCTCCCAGGTGCACCAACGAAATCCACAAGAAAAGTGCTTTAAAGGAAAGATCCTCCACCAAGGTTAAAAAGGGCCTCTTACCGGATGGAATTGATCTCCAGATTATAAGAGATCTCACACAGCATGATAAGAGGTACTGGAATGATATCACATAGGCAGCCACAGCATTGGAATCCTTATCAGAATACGTCCTCATTAAGCCAGAAACTTCCCATTAGAACATCTGTTCATGAAAAACAAAGGTGGATTAAAGCTGCAGATGAAGTGAAGAATGAAGACACCTCTCAACCAGCAAACATGAAATTGGACGAGTCATAAAAAGCCCTCTCTGCATCCTTGATGTCCCAGTTTCAGAGGTGCTGTAATATGACCATTTCAGTATATCCTACCTAGGATATACTGAAATGGTCATATTACAGCACCTCTGAAACTGGGACATCAAGGATGCAGAGAGGGCTTTTTATGACTCGTCCAATTTCATGTTTGCTGGTTGAGGCAGTGACTATGATAGTTCATATACCTCCATCCCCGGTATGATTGAAAAAGGAGAGGGGCTGTGGGACTTTATATGAAGCACACTACTAAGACGAACCAATCAGTATAAACATTGTTTATTGTTACAAAAGTCATACATACACATGTAATAGTAGAAAAATATAATATTATAATAGTAGGTCTTGATAGATATCCTCTAAACAATTTGTGATTATACACAATTATCTCAACATGATAAACATAGTAATGGGCCTTGGGTATGTAGGCTAGAATTGTAATAGTAACATATAGGCATTAGAGTTGTCCCGATACTTTTTTCAAGTACTTACCAATACCGATTACCGATACTTTTTTTTAAATGTAATATTACAGTTTTTTTTTAATATATTTTTTACAATTTGTTTTAATATATTTTTTACAATTTTTTTTAAAATATATTTATTACAATTTTTTTTAAATATATTTATTACAATTTTTTTTTAAATATATTTTTAAAAAAAAAATATTTAGTTTTTTTTTACAATGCTTTATTTTATATATATTTTTTTTTAAAGGGGGTGGGGTGTCTGTGTGTTTTTATTTACATTTTTATTATTTTTTACAATTTTTTATTATTTATTGCGATACTTTTTTTTTTATCTCCACCTTGAGACAGAGAAAGAGACAGAGGATAGAGATTCCCGACTCCCTTTCTCTGCAGCCTAAGCTGCACTGAAAATGAATGGAGAGAAGAGACAGCGGCTCCTCTCCATTCATAAACTGAGACATCGTAATCACAGGAGGTTACAATGTTTCAGTTATGTGAATGGACAGAGTCGTCGATCACTGACTCTGTTCATACAGAAAAGGAAGGAGGAGGACATGGAGAGGGACAGCAGAACGGAGCGGGACACGGAGGAAGAACGGAGGGGGACACAGAGGAAGAACGAACGGGGACATCAGCAGAACAGAGGGGGTCACGGAGGAAGAATGAAGGGGGTCACAGAGGAAGAATGGAGGGGGACACGGAGGAAGAACGGAGGGGGACAGCAGCAGAACAGAGGGGGTCACGGGGGACACAGAGGAAGAACGGAGGGGGACAGCAGCAGAACAGAGGGGGTCACGGAGGAAGAACGGAGGGGGACATGGAGGAAGAACGGAGAGGGACACGGAGGAAGAATGGAAGGGGACACGGAGGAAGAACGGAGAGGGACAGCAGCAGAACAGAGGGGGTAACGGAGGAAGAACGGAGGGGGACACAGAGGAAGAACGGAGGGGGACAGCAGCAGAACAGAGGGGGTCACGGAGGAAGAACGAAGGGGTCACGGACGAAGAACAGAGGGGGTCACGGAGGAAGAACGGAGAGGGACACGGAGGAAGAATGGAGGGGGACACGGAGGAAGAACGGAGAGGGACATGGAGGAAGAATGGAGGGGGACACGGAGGAAGAACGGAGAGGGACAGCAGCAGAACAGAGGGGGTCACGGAGGAAGAACGGAGGGGGACAGCAGCAGAACAGAGGGGGTAACGGAGGAAGAACGAAGGGGTCACGGACGAAGAACAGAGGGGGTCACGGAGGAAGAACGGAGGGGGACACGGAGGAAGAATGGAGGGGGACACGGAGGAAGAACAGAGGGGGTCACGGAGGAAGAACGAAGGGGGGCAGCAGCAGAACAGAGGGGGACAGCAGCAGAACAGAGGGGGTCACGGAGGAAGAACGGAGGGGGACCTGGAGGAAGAACGAAGGGGGGCAGCAGCAGAACAGAGTGGGACATGGAGGAAGAATGAAGGGGGACAGCAGCAGAACGGAGTGGGACAGCAGCAGAATATAGAGGGACATAGAGGAAGAACGGAAGGGGTCACGGAGGAAGAATGAAGGGGGTCACGGAGGAAGAATGAAGGGGGTCGCGGAGGAAGAATGAAGGGGGTCACGGAGGAAGAATGAAGGGGGTCACGGAGGAAGAATGAAGGGGGTCACGGAGGAAGAATGGAAGAGGAAGGAGGAGGACATAGAGAGGGACATGGGATACCGTCAGCAAGCGGTTAAATCATTCAATGTATTGGTTAAATGCAAGCAACTTAGTACTGTATCAGTTCATATACAGCAGGGCTGGAGTGTAAAAGCAAGAAGCTGACAAAAAGCATGCTGATAGGAGGAGAGCGCAAAGTAACAGAGAGATGATCTCATCATTGTGCTGCTTCTTCTTTCACTGTCCAATCGCAGGCTGGGGGAGGGACAGGACCTGTAAGCGTTACTGAACTGCAGCAGAGAGAGATCAGGTGTTTTTCCGGAGTTCAGCTTTAAATGTCCTCACTGCTCAACTGCCTCCAACCGAACGATGATTCCAGGTGGAAGTCTTCCTTCTCCTGCTCCTTGGCCAACTCCAGGAAAACCTGAGAAGAAAACAACAACAACATTTAAAGATGAAACAACCTTTTCACACACCTTCCATCCCATAATACAGCCAGGCGAATCAAGCAAGTCAGCAAAGCTTTTTCCTCCTGCTGTCCCCCGGGAGTTGTGTGAGATCCCTCAACCATCTACCAGATCAGATCTCCGGGGCCTGTACAATGTCATCTGCAGATGTCCTCCTATAGCCGGCATAGGTACCACCCCACTACATACAACCCATCTCTGGAATGGTCAAATAAAATACTCTGGGCCAGATTCAGGTAGACTTACGACGGGCGTATCAGTAGATACGCCGTCGTAAGTCCGAATCCGCGCCGTCGCAACTTTAAGCGTATGCTCAAACTGAGATACGCTTAAATGTTGCTAAGATACGGCCGGCGTAAGTCTCCTACGCCGTCGTATCTTAACTGCATATTTACGTTGGCCGCTAGGGGCGTGTACGCCGATTTACGCCTAGAATATGTAAATCAGCTAGATACGCCTATTCACGAACATACGCCCGGCCGTCGCAGTAAAGATACGCCGTTTACGTAAGGGGTTTTCAGGCATAAAGATACACCACCAAAAAGATGGCGCAGCCAATGTTAAGAATGGACGTCGGAACCGTGTCAAATTTTTCAAATTTTACGTTGTTTGCGTAACTCGTCCGTGAATGGGGCTGGCCGTAATTTACGTTCACGCCGAAAGCATTGACGATTTGCCAACGTCATTTGGAGCATGCACACTGGGATACGTCCACGGACGGCGCATGCGCCGTTCGATCGAAGCGTCATTTACGTGGGGTCACACTTAATATGCATAAAACAAATATACATAAAACACGCCCACAGCTTCAACATTTGAATTAGGCGGGCTTACGCCGGCCCTAATACGCTAGGCCGCCGTATCTTCGGTGGCAAAATCTTTGAGAATACCATACTCGCCTCTCAAAGTTACGGTGGCGTAGCGTATAGGAGATACGCTATGCCCGCCTAAAGGTATGTGAATCTAGCCCTGCATTTCCATATAAAATACCACATGGAAGGAAATGTCATTGGTAAGGTCTAGAGAAGATTGAATAGCAATGAAAAAATTGGGGATGTTCTCTCCAAATCTGTGGTGTCACCTGCTGGAGGGTGGCCTGGGAGAAGCTGTACTCCTCGATGTTATACGTCTTCTTAGCTGTAGAGAGGAAGATTCATGAAGGAGGGTCAGTGTCACATCCTGAGGATTCATTTACAGTCATGGTCATCCTCATCCCAAAGTCTACCGCCTTACCCTTCTCCAGCTGTAGGAAGGCCTGGGACAGGGACTGGACGTTATCCATGGGGATATTATACACCAACAGCGAGGAGAACCTGCCGAGTAAAGGCTGACATAAGTTCAGGTCCCATCAAAAAATTCTACGAGTCTAAGAAAGTTAAAGGGGACCTGTCACCTACGTATTGATCAGAGTACTAAGCAGTAAGGACGGGCGAACGGTCCGGCCCGAGCATGAGTTTGGACGTACATTGGCTGTTTGCCCGTTCGCCGGACACCAGGGGCCAGATTCAGAAAGATGCGCGTATCTTTAGGCGGGCGTAGTGCATCTCATATGCGCTACGCCGCCATGTCTTAGAAGTTGTGCCCGAAGTTACGGTGGCGTAGCGTATATGAAGAGCATTTTAATTTCCATCTACCTGTTTCAGATTTCCTCTGTGTCCTGAAACCATCACCTGGTGCCAGTTGCATTTAACTTTAGTTTTAAATTAGCAAATTTAGAAGGATCTACAAAACGTTTTAGAATAAGATTGTGAAGTTGAAAACTAGACATTACCAAAAGTTGCCCCAGATTAGCGGCATTACCTGTCCTTCTTGGTGGCTTGTGGGAAAAGGCGGAGCACCTCCTGGTGGATCACATCGATCTGCTGGGTGTCCTTCAGTTTGATCTCTAGGAGGTAACCTTTACCATATTTGCTCTTCAGATGCTGGATGGATCCGATACACCTGAGAGATAAATTGCTGTGATGTATTATCTCCTTCTATTATACCCTTATTTATACATCAAATAGAAGGTCAATCAGCAGCAGCCCAAGAAACCCCTGGCATCCTCTGTAGGAACCCTTGGGTCCCCGGGAGCCTTGGTTGAGGATAGCTGCACCAAGGGTACATAACCTGATCATTTTTCAGATTGATTTGCATTACTGGGGTATCACCTGACTTGGTCCTGATGTTCATTCTCTCACCTGAGGGTCCCGGACACCATGATTGCCACGCGGTCACACACAGCCTCCGCCTCCTCCATATAGTGTGTGGTCAGGATGGCGCCTCTCTCGTTGTTCTTGAAGGCCGCTCGGATGGCTCTCCTTCAGTAGACAAGAAACACGTGTCAAAGCGACTGCTGGTTGTAGACACTGATGATGGGAAAACATCTTAAAGCAGAGACATTAGCTGCTGAGCCCAATGACTCACATGGAGGGAAGAAAAGCACAGATCCAGAAACCTGGAGTATCTAAGTACCAGGGAGCCATGATGACCACAAAATGGACATCTGTAGGGTAAATGGGCTCCGGTCTGGTCTGCTGTTGGGCACCTGATTCCATCATCTCTAAATTACAGCTGGAGAATGCCCCACCCCTGCTGGCATTTACATGTTCTGTTGGCAAATTTGTCAACATGGATGAGGTCTGGCCTTCCCCATGTGGGGTGAAGGGTGCCGGAAATCAACAGACTAAATTTATTCAAAATCAGACAACCCCTTCAAGGTATTAAGTCCTTCATCAGCCCGAGACAAGACTCACCAAAGTCTTTGTTGGCCTTTTGGATCCAAACCAGTGGAAGGTTCATCCAGGAGAACGATGGTGGGATTACCCAACATGCTGATGGCAAAACACACCTAAAAAAAAAATATAGAAGATCTAAAATGGCAACCCCAGGTTTTATCATGTTTATTTTCTAATGTAAATGTGCCAAAACTACCCAGCCATAATATATATGTTAAGAACACAAACAGCACCAGGCTTGAATCAGTGCTTTTCAGAAGTGGCGGCTGGTGAAGTTCCTTTATTTTTGACAATTCCCACTTGTCATAAGCCCCACCCCTTATAGAATCCACCCACTTCGTCCCCTGTATTCCACTTGCTTCCACCCCTAGTGTCAGGATCATACAGCTCAGCATCACAGGACAGAGTATATAGCTCAGCATCACAGGACAGAGTATATAGCTCAGCATCACATGACAGAGTATATAGCTCAGCATCACATGACAGAGTATATAGCTCAGCATCACAGGACAGAGTATATAGCTCAGCCTCACAGGACAGAGTATATAGCTCAGCCTCACAGGACAGAGTATATAGCTCAGCCTCACAGGACAGAGTATATAGCTCAGCCTCACAGGACAGAGTATACATCCCCAGTATCACAGGATAGAGTATACAGCTCAGCATCACAGGACAGAGTATACAGCCCCAGCATCACAGGACAGAGTATATAGCTCAGCCTCACAGGACAGAGTATATAGCTCAGCCTCACAGGACAGAGTATATACAGTAGCTCAGCATCACAGGACAAAGTATATAGCTCAGCATCACAGGACAGAGTGCATAGCTCAGCATCACAGGACAGAGTATATAGCTCAGCATCACAGGACAGAGTATATAGCTCAGCATCACAGGACAAAGTATATAGCTCAGCATCCCAGGACAGAGTATATAGCTCAGCATCACAGGACAGAGTATATAGCTCAGCCTCACAGGACAGAGTATACATCCCCAGCATCACAGGAAAGAGTATACAGCTCAGCATCACAGGACAGAGTATACAGCCCCAGAATCACGGGACAGAGTATACAGCTCAGCCTCACAGGACAGAGTATAGAGCTCAGCCTCACAGGACAGAGTATATAGCTCAGTCTCACAGGACAGAGTATATAGCTCAGCCTCACAGGACAGAGTATACATCCCCAGCATCACAGGATAGAGTATACAGCTCAGCATCACAGGACAGAGTATACAGCCCCAGAATCACAGGACAGAGTATATCGCTCAGCCTCACAGGACAGAGTATATAGCTCAGCCTCACAGGACAGAGTATATAGCTCAGCATCACAGGACAGAGTATATAGCTCAGCATCACAGATCATGGTATATAGCTCAGCCTCGCAGATCATAGTATATAGCGCGGCCTTGCAGATCATGGTATATTGCGCAGCCTTGCAAAATCGATTGCGCCACAGGGAGGGCTAAAATGGGCAAATGAAGTGTCACGGGATTGCACAGACGTCACGCTTCCCAATGGGGCACTGTGTCCGGCGCCCGAGCACAGTGCACATTTTTTTTTAAAGGGGCCCCTTTTTTTTGTGACAGCCTTGGCAGGGGGGGGGGGGGCGGCGCGTGTGCCCCCTATGGATGGGCTGCCACTGCTCTATAGGAATGCCGCCACTTTGATCCAACACCATCCAATACAATGACACACCTTTCTGGAAACTCCAGCTGAAAGCCTCCTGGTGGGTTTTTGCAGATGATCCCTCAGCTCCAAAGCTTCGGCCACCCTACAAAGACATCAATAGCAATCAGGTTATGCTTTATAGGACCAAGTTAATGATGAATTTATTTATAAATATGGAAAACAAAATATATAATGAATGGGGGTACAAGACTGTGAGCCATCTGAAGGAAGGAGACTAGGGGACAGAACCAATCTTTGACGAATATTAGCAACAATAGGGCAAGAAAGATAAACTATTTATTTAGGCCTCTGTGGAGATGAGATAAGGTGAAGCCACATCAGATTAGTTGGGGGAACTGTATAACAATATAGAGGGAAAGGTCCTGAAAGTCGCTGGTCTTTGCAAAACCTCGTAAGAAGGTGTATGACAGCCTCAGCCTGGGCTCCAACCAGGCCACGCCCCCCAACACGTGTCACTCCACCCACGGAGCTTAGTCATGGGGAGCATTTCACTCCCAGAAATGCTCTCCGAGTGCCACCCTCCAAGTAACCAAAGATGCCACGTATGCCCCGCCCCCTGTAATGTGCTTCTGCTCCCAGCGCGCCCGAGCTACAGGGATCTATTGGACAGGTACTGATCTATGGGGACACCTGATGTGGGAGGCTCTGATGGGGGACACCTTCTGTGGGGAGGCTCTAATGGGGGACACCTGCTGGGGAGGCTCTGATGGGGGAAAATTGCTGTGGGGAGGCTCTGATGGGGGACACCTTCTATGGGGAGGCTCTAATGGTGGACACCTGCTGGGGAGGCTCTGATGGGGGACCATTGCTGTGGGGAAGCTCTGATGGGGGACACCTGCTGGGGGTGACTCTGATGGGGACAACTGCTGTGGGGAGGCTCTGATGGGGGACACCTTCTGTGGGGGGGGGCTCTGATGGGGGACACTAATGAAGACTTCTTAGGGGAGCATCTCTGTGTTTAAGTCGTAGCCATAGAAACATTTGTAAAGGGGAGGAGTTAGTAAGAGGACCCGCCCATGTGGGGGCGCCAGAAATATTTCTGCACCCAGGCGTCTGTGACCCTAGGATCGGCCCTGATTGTAATTCGGGCATGGCCTCGTTGGAATTCGGGATGAGGCTGTCAAACACCTTATTACGAGGTTTTGCAAAGACGAGCGTCTTTCAGGAGCTTTCCTTTTTCCATTAGATGTGTAGAGCTGGGGCGAGCTCTGTCCTTCTCTGCATCCCAGGCAGTTGCCACATAAGACCGGTGGAGCCTTGAGTGGCACCTGTAAATTTAGTTTGGGTCACAAGCAATGTGGAGGAGCAGAGGAAGTTGAGTCAGGCAACTCCTGAAAGGCATTATGATGAGGACTTTGAGTCATGCACAATTTACCGTTTGATAGCACGGTCTGTGTCCTCTTTATTCATGCCCTTGATGGCGGCGGAGATCTCTAGGTGTTCCTTCACAGTCAGATTGGGCCACAAGGAGTTGTGTTGGGGGCAGTAGCCCAGTGTGGAAGAGTCTCCTGCATTGCCCAGTACCACCTGTAGGGGGCAGTCAGGTAAGGTGAGAGAGGAGACATCATGAGGGTCCATGATTAGAATCGCATGTTAATTGTTGAGTATGTGAAAAACTTTTCTACAACCTCCTGTCTCTTTAGGGTCATTCACCCTTTTTTTTTGTGGGAGTCAATTAGTTACTGCTTTGGTCTACCTGATGTAGCACCCTGATGTTTAGGCAGGGATGCTGTTAAATTTAGTTGCCAGGCGGTAGTTGCCTCGGCCAATTATCAGGAGGTCAAATGATTTCACCCTAATTCTGGAGTTTCTGCACTTTTCTCTTCTGTCGCTAGATGGCCGGGTACCTTGTGACATTAGATAAGACAAGGGCATTGCCAGCAGAGGCGGCTCTTTAATTAGGCGGTCGCCTAAGGCCTTGCACTCACAGGGGCCTCGCGGCCGCCTAATTTGGCTCTTTTCAATCCCTGTGTGCTAGATCCGTGCAACATTCTGCAGCCATTTTTATTTGGTTGAATTTTTTTACCCATTATGGGCATGGTGGGGCCCCCATGTCTAAGGCCTCACAAAGCCTAGAGCCGCCTCTGATTGCATGGACAGATTAACAATGAATGAGGTGTCTCAGCCAATGGGCAGGGATTTTCTTGGAAGGACTTAATACCTTGAAGGGCATTTCCCCCTCACCTGTCCAGCTGTGGGCTTCATCTCTCCCGCCAGAATCAGCACAGATGTGGTCTTCCCAGCTCCATTGGGCCCCAGAAGTCCCAGGACTTCACCTTCAGGAGAATAAAAAATTGCCCAAGCACCGATAAATATCTCATTGGACCTCTTTTACAAAAGTTTCTGTGAAAGATATCCATTTCCTCCTAGCAACCAATCAGATCTTTTGCTTCATTTTACAAAAAAATAGGAACTTTCGTCCTTTCAGTATTTTTAGATCGAAGTGAAGAAGGGAAGAACTGAAAACAACCTCGAGACATTTCCTTAACATATCCGGGTTCAGGCTCTAGGAGGAATGTTTACCTTTCTTGACGCAGAATGAGGTGTTCCTGATGGCCGTCCTCTTCTTTTTCCTCCCGAAACATTTGGAGACCCCCGACCTCTCCTCAAACTCTTTGCGCAAAGCGTCCACCAGGATGGCTGGGCTCTAAAGGGGAATAAATCACCATCAGAATGGGGTTCCAATCATATAGCCCAATTAGAGACTGTAGAGGAAGGGCTTCCACCCAGGAGAGGCTGAGATATGCCCCCCCAGACCACCAGAATGGGGTTCCAACCATGTAGCTCATTTAAAGGCTGTACAGGAAAGACTTCCACCCAGGAGAGGCTGAGATAAGCCCCCCAGACCACCAGAATGGGGTTCCAACCATGTAGCTCATTTAGAGGCTGTACAGGAAGGACTTCCACCCAGGAGAGGCTGAGATATGCCCCCCAAGATCACCAGAATGGGGTTCCAACCATGTAGCTCATTTAGAGGCTGTACAGGAAAGACTTCCACCCTGGAGAGGCTGAGATAAGCCCCCCAGACCACCAGAATGGGGTTCCAACCATATAGCTCATTTAGAGACTGTACAGGAAGGACTTCCACCCAGGAGAGGCTATGATATGCCCCCCCAGACCACCAGAATGGGGTTCCAACCATGTAGCTCATTTAGAGGCTGTACAGGAAGGACTTCCACCCAGGAGAGGCTGAGATATGCCCCCCAGACCACCAGAATGGGGTTCCAACCATATAGCTCATTTAGAGACTGTACGGGAGGACTTCCACCCAGGAAGGTAAACATGTGCATGATGTATACATATTACCTCTTCCTCTTGGTGTGTTGTTTTCAAGGTGTTAACCCTTTCTCTCTCAGCCAGGACCTCCTCATCGGCATCGTCCAGCTGCTCGGGATTCTGGGTAAAGGGATGTTCTCTTTTGGTGAACCTGATTGTAGAGAGAGGAAAGAGTATTGGCTGAAGTGGCCCCTCTAGTTGAGGTTCCACCAATTACCATATCTTATATTATGTCTTCTTGACCCACCTGAACATGGGATCTCGTTTCAGGCTCCTCGTTCCGAATTTCCATTCTAAGAACCACAGGAGGCCCCCGAATGTGACAATCTGAAGGTACGGCTGAAGGGAGAGAGAATTGTGTATTTTGCTTCTCTAGTGCAAAGGATTTCTGTTTAGTGGGACCCATTTGTGATGGCCATGGGAGCTGCGCAGAGATGGGAACCCTCACATACAGTGCCTTGAAAAAGTATTCATACCCCTTGAAATTCTCCACATTATGCCATGTTACAACCAAATACGTAAATGTATTTTATTGGGATTTTATGTGATAGACCAACACAAAGTGGCACATAATTGTGAAGTGGAAGGAAAATTATAAATTATACAAATAAATATGTGAAAAGTGTGGGGGGGGGATTTGTATGGGGCCCCCCTGAGTCAATACTTTGTAGAACCCCCTTTCTCTGCAATTACAGCTGCAAGTCTTTTTGGGGGTGTCTCTACCAGCTTTGCACATCTAGAGGAGCGGCCATAGCATGCTGGGGGCTGAGGAGGAGAAGGACAGGGGATCGAAAGAGCGGACGGAACACACAGGGTGGAGGAGAAGGGCAGGAGACTGGAGGAGCGGCCAGAGCACACTGGGGCAGAGGAGGAGAAGGACAGGGGACCGGAGGAGTGGTAGTAGCACACGGGACAGAGGTGAGGAACAGGGGACCGAAGGAGCGGCTGGAGCACACAGGGGGTGGAGAAGGACAGGGGAGCGGCTGGAGCACACGGGCGGAGGAGAAGGACAGGGGCCGGAGGAGTGGTCGGAGCACACGGGGCGGAGGAGGAAGAAGAGGAGAAGGACAGGGCCAGAGCACATGGGGTGGAGGAGAAGAAGTACAGGGGACCAGAGGAGTGGGAGGAGCACACAGGGCGGAGGAGGAAGAAGAGGAGAAGGACAGGGCCAGAGCACATGGGGTGGAGGAGGAGAAGTACAGGGGACCAGAGGAGTGGGAGGAGCACACAGGGCGGAGAAGAAGGACAGGGGACCAGAGGAGTGGGAGGAGCACACAGGGCGGAGGACAAGGACAGGGGACTGGAGGAGCGGCTGGAGCACACTGGGGGCGGAGGAGAAGGACAGGGGACCGGAGGAGTGGCTGGAGAACACAGGGGCGGAGGAGAAGGACAGGTGCCGGAGGAGCGCCCGGTGCAAGCTGGGGGCAGAGGAGGAGAAGGACAGGGACCGGAGGAGCAGCCAGAGCACACGGGGTGGAGGAGGTGGAGGAGGACAGGAGACTGGAGGAGCGGCTGGAGCACACGGGTTGGAGAAGAAGAAGAAGGACAGTGGACCAGAGGAGAAGAAGAAGAAGGACAGTGGACCGGAGGAGTGGGCGGAGCACACAGAGGCTGAGGAGAAGGACAGGGGCCCGAAGGAGCTCCCGGAGCAATCTGGGGGCAGAGGAGGAGAAGGACAGGGACCGGAGGAGTAGCCAGAGCACACAGGGTGGAGGAGGAGAAGGAGGACAGGGGACCAGAGGAGTGGGCGGAGCTCACCCAATGGAGGAGGAGAACAGGGGCCGGATGAGCTGCCAGAGCACACTGGGGGCAGAGGAGGACAGGGGACCGGAGGAGCAGCCAGAGCACACGGGGCGGAGGAGGAGGAGGACAGGAGACGGGAGAAGTAGCCGGAGCACACTGGGGGCAGAGGAGGAGGACATGGAAGAGGAGGACACAGGGAACAGCCGGGGATGATCGGTGCGTTGGAAGCCGCGCAGCCATTCGTTTTGACAGGCTCAGACTGTCACTGAAACCGGTCCACTGAGCCATCAGCCCACCGGGAAACTCCCGGTAGTTCCGATGGCCAGTACATGCCTGCTGACAACTCATGGGGCCCCCGGGCAATAGAAGATCATGGGGCCCCCTGTGTCCCCACCTACACTAAAGCCACACCGGCACAAAGCCCCACCTACATATTTCACTGTCCACATTACATGCATTTGTCACAGAATTTCTTTACATTACGTTCAACATAAATGCTTAATAAGTTAAGAAAACAAAGAAAAATAAACTTACATTAAAGTGCAACTATGGGGCATTTCCAAAATGTACAAAAAAAAATGTCCACAGTACACGGGGGGAAGCATGGCCAAGTGTAGGAGTCAGCAGGTCAGAGCACAGGGGGTCAGGAGAGCGCACTACATGGGGAACATCAGGATACATTATGGGGCACACCAGTGCACAGTATGGGGGGGGGGGGCTGCGGCAAAGCAGGGCACATTATGGACTCATCCCTGGGCACATAGTGGAAGATCAGAGCGGGTGGCCATCATACTTACAAATATCGGATGGATGTACAGATCCCGTTCGCTTTGCTCGGTTTTCATATAATGATGCATGGTCTAAAAAAGAGATACGACTTTTATCACTTTATAATGTCCGGAATACAAAGAACTCCTCGCCCCACAAATCTCCTCCTGCCACGTTCTGTACAGAGATTTATATTCTCTCTATAATGCGCTCTGTACAATGTGGGGGGCTCGGTCACCTGGGCTATGATTGCTGGAATGGCGGCTGTACACATGCCATGGCCACGGGAAATTTTATTCCCCCATATCACCTCTAAGCCACCTGAAATTTACACATCAGTACTTACCAGTTGTACATAATAACCGATGAGGTTGGTGGGCGGCAACAAGAACAAGACGATGAAATAGAATGTGCGAGTGCCTCCATCAATGTAGGGGGTGAAAGCTTCAATCACCAACGGGATAAGGGAAGACTGTAGGAAAGAGAGATGATGTTAAAGTATCAAATGTATTCCTAGGACACACGGAGAGCATACCAATAGGGGGGGGGGGGCAGAGGCGTTGCTAGGGGGGTGCGGGGGGTGCGGTCCGCACCGGGTGACACCCACTAGAGGGGTGACACCATCCCGTTTTTTTTTTTATCTGACATGCCTGCCCTGTGCAATCCCAGCCTGCCCTGTACCACCCCAGCCTGCTCTGTGCCACCCCAGCCAGCCCTGTACCACCCCAGCCTGCTCTGTGCCACCCCAGCCTGCCCTGTACCACCCCAGCCTGCCCTGTATCACCCAGCCTGCCCTGTACCACCCCAAACTTTCCCATGCCACCCCAACTTGCCCTGTGCCACCCTAACTTGCCCTGTACCACCCCAATCTGCCCTATGCCACCATAACTTTCCCTATACCACCCCAACCTGCCCAATGCCACCCTAACTTGCCCTGTACCACCCCAACCTTTCCCATGCCATCCCAACTTGCCATTTGCCACCCTAACTTGCACAATACCACCCCAACCTGCCCTGTACCACCCTAACTTGCCCTATACCACCCCAACCTGCCCTTTGCAACCCTAACTTGCCCTATACCACCCCAAACTACCCTAAATCACCCCAACATGCCCTATACCACCTTAACCTGTCCTATACCACCCCACTACACCAACCTGCCACTATACCACTCTATACTACCCTAACCTGCCACTATACTGCCCTATACTATCATTTACAGGGGCTGGTTTGGGGTGCGCCCCGTGCCCGTGCGCTGCCTGCTTGGTGCTGGGCAGCCTAGACAGAGGGGGGGTGACACCATGTTTTACTGCACCGGGTGACACCAACCCTAGTGACGCCACTGGGGGGGTCATCAACAGCCGGACAGAGCAGGTACCGAGACGTGAGGCAGAGACAAAGACGGGACACGGGCCAGGTTCGGTACACAGTCGGGCAACGAGGCACAGGAACATCAGGCAGAAGCGGAGTCAAGCACAAGCCCGGGGTCACAAGTAGGCAGGCGGAGGTCAATAGGAAGGTGCAGGTAGGCCGGGTCAAGATACAGGAAACTGGTACAGATCGGGTAAACAGGCACTAGCTGAAAAGACCACTCAGCAAAGTATGCATGTCACTGGCAGGTTTAAATATGCGGACTGGCGCCAATGAGCGCACGTGTGCGTGCACGCACCGGCTCATGCCCACACGCCTCACGCATGCGTCAATACATGTCTTTTCTTGTGCATCTCTGAGAATGTCCACGCCTGCGCACCACTGCGTGCTTGTTATCCAGGTTTTGTCTTAAGGGCCCCTGGGCAAAGTAATGCCCTGGGGCCCCTACCAACCTGACCCAATATACGCACTTATTCTCAAGAATTGAAGTATAAATAGTTGATAGAATTTAACATATATTATTTAATACTTTCAATAAAATCTATTTTAAACAACATAAAAAACATTCAAAAAATCAAGGACTAGTCAACACAAAGGGCACAGTACAGGGGGGTCAGGAGCATGGCCACCATCAGGGAGGTACAGGCAGTAAACCTGTAAGTGGCAAGGTGGTCCCCAGGGGCTCGGATGGCATCCCCCTTTTTTTTATTTATTTTTGCCAGCATCCAAAGCCCCCCAGACCTCAAAGGAGCACAGATGGCATCCCCCCCTTTTTTTTTCGTCAGCACCCAAAGCCCCCACCGACCTCTAAGGGGCCCGGTCCGACGGCATCCCCCCTTGTTTTTTATATATTTTTTTGGTTCGTCAGCACCCAAAGCCCCCCCACCTTAATTTGCGACGGCAGCCCCCCCAGCTTCTCGATTCGCGGCACCCCCCCTTTTCGCGCCCCCCGCTTCCTAGACTTGCATCACCCCCCCCGCTTCCTCAACTTACATCACCCCCCACTTCCTCAACTTACGCCACACCCCCCCCGCTTCCTCGACTTGCGACACTCCCCCCGTTTCTCAATTTGAGGAGGCAGCACCCCCCCCCCCGGGTCCCTGCTCCAGGGGGCCCCATGCCTGAAGCTGTGTAAGGGGCCCCAAGATTCCTGGTCAGGAGAGCACAATACTGGGATCAGGAGGGCACAGTATAGGTCAGGATATGGCCGTCCTGGGACAACTTGGTAAAAAAAAAAATTTACTAGCCCGGCAAATCCGGGACGTATTGTAAAATAATCATGGGGCCCCCCATGTACCTGGGGCCTCTGGGCAATGCCCAGGCTTTAAGACAGCTCTGCTGAGATAAGAAGAGCAATAAAACACAATGACATAATGCACTCAGGGGTGGGCGGAAGAGGCAGCCTGCCTTGGTTGCTTCAGCAGAAGAGAGATGCAAAAAAAAGGGGGGCAGCCAGGACCTGCAACCTTTTTGCCTTGGGTCCTAAACGAACTTGTCCCAGCACTGACCCTGCTCAGCGAGGTTATGTAATGAGCAAATACCATGGCCCTAAATGTGAGCGAAGATTTCATGAGGACTCGAGCAACTCTAATGCCGCGTACACACCATCACTTTATGTGATGAAAAAAAATGACGTTTTTAAAAACGTCACTTTAATTGACTGTGTGTGGGGGAAAACGTTGTTTTATGTCTTGTAAAAAACGACCAAAAAAAATTGAAGCATGCTTCAATTTTATGTGTCGTTTTTCAAAAGTGCACTTTTTACTTCACAGAAATTGACCGTGTGTAGCAAAAAACGTCGTTTTCTAAGACGTTTTTTCATCCGCGCATGCCCAGAAGCTACTTATTAAGCAAGCTTCAATGGCAAAACGTGGTGGAACGTAACCTCACTTTGCTAGAACATTGTGAGAAAACGATGGTGTGTAGGCAACTTCGTCTTTGAAAATTGAAGTTTCAAAAACGTCATTTTTTACTTCACAGAAAGTGTCGTTTTTTTTCATCACATAAAGTGATGGTGTGTACGCGGCATTAGAAGACAGTGGATGGTGAAAGCCAAGCTTCATCGGATGGCAATGTGAGCCATGTGTGCTGAGCTGAAGAATAATTGTATCATGTAGATCTCCTTCAAGACAACCACCTTATTCTGGGCACCTGATATCTGATGTACTTACCAAGATAAAGAGGAAAGACCATCGGTCGTTCTGAATTTTTTTCTTCCCAAGAAGTGATGCGATTACGTAAACATTAAGGACCACGGCCATTCCGTAACCCAAAGTTTCCATAATCTGAAAAAAAAAAAACGTTAATTGAAGATATTGAGAATATGAGTGGAGGGTGAAAATTCATAAGCACGCAAATCCCAAGAAGAGGAGAAACACCTAAAAGGTGAGCAAGAAGACCCTTAGCTGAATTGGGCACCTCTCAAGGTGGGTCGGAACACCCCAAGGTGACAGAAGAACCTCAAGATAAGCAAGAAAACCTCATAGGAACGGGCAGCTCTTATGGTGAGTCGGAAACACTCCAAGATAAGCAAGAAAGCCCCTGTTTATCAGGCACAACCTAAAGTCAAACAGACACATCCAACAATGAACCTTCCAAAAGGTGAAAAGGTGCATCCCAAGGTAAGGGGAAAAATCCCCAAGTGAGTGGCAACACCCCAAGGTGACCGAGATTACCCATGGTGAGGAGGAACATCCGAGGGTGACCAGGAACATCCTAAGGTGGGCAGGAACATCCGAAGATGGGCAGGAACATCCGAAGATGGGCAGGAACATCCCAAGGTGGACAGGAACATCCCAAGGTGGGCAGGAACATCCCAAGGTGAGCAGGATTACCCATGTTGAGAAGGAACATCCGAGGGTGATCAGGAATATCCCAAGGTGAGCAGGAACATCCCAAGGTGAGCAGGAACATCCCAAGATGAGCAGGAACATCCCAAGGTGATCAGGAACATCCCAAGGTGGGCAGGAACATCCCATGGTGATCAGGAATATCCCAAGGTGGGCAGGAACATCCCATGGTGGGCAGGAATATCCCAAGGTGAGCAGGGATATCCCAAGGTGAGCAGGAATATCCCAAGGTGAACAGGAATATGCCAAGATGAGCAGGAACATCTGAGGGTGAGCAGGAACATCCCAAGGTGAGCAGGAACATCCCAAGGTGAGAAGGAACATCCCAAGGTGAGCAGGAACATCCCAAGGTGATCAGGAACATCCCAAGGTGGGCAGGAACATCCCAAGGTGGGCAGGAACATCCCAAGGTGATCAGGAACATCCCAAGGTGAGCAGGAACATTCCGAGGCAAGGAGGAACATTCCAAGGCAAGGAGGAATGTCCCAAAGTGATCAGGAACACCCCGATGTGAGTTGGAACATCACAAGGTGAGCAGAAACACCCTGAGCTCAGCAGGAACATCTCAAGGTGATCAGAAACATCCCAAGGTGAAGGAACATCCCAAGGTGAGCAGGAACATCCCAAGGTGAGTAGGAATGTCCCAAAGTGATCAGGAACACCCCGATGTGAATTGGAACATCCCAAGGCGAGGAGCAATGTCCCAATGTGATCAGGAACACCCCGATGTGAGTTGGAACATCCCAAGGTGAGCAGGAACATCCCAAGGTGAGCAGGAACATCCCAAGTTGAACAGGAACATCCCATGGTGAGCAGGAACATCCCAAGGTAAACAGGAACATCCCATGGTGAGCAGGAACATCCCAAGGTAAACAGGAACATCCCATGGTGAGCAGGAACATCCCAAGGTAAACAGGAACATCCCAAGGTGAGCAGGAACATCCCAAGGTGAACAGGAACATCCCAAGGTGAACAGGAACATCCCAAGGTGAACAGGAATGTCCCAAGGTGAGGAGGAATGTCCCATGGTGAGGAGGAATGTCCCAAAGTGATCAGGAACACCCCAATGTGAGTTGGAACATCCCAATGTGAGCAGGAACATCCCAAGGTGAGCAGGAACACCCAGTACCCGATTCTGGGCAGAATCACAACTGGAACCATAGGAAGGGTCAAGGTTTTTGTCAATGGAGTTTTCAAGAGATGCAAGAAGCCAGACTAAAGTGAAATATCAACGATGAATGGTATGATCCTTTCCTTTGAGAATTTCCACTTTCAGGAACCCTGACAAGACAATTAGAAGACTATGGAAACTCACAAGCAGCCACAACTCCCAGAGTGGATTAAGCTTTGGATAGATCACATAGATGGTGGTGTTTATGAGGAAGAGCACCAGCCAGTAGAGGGCGACGTCCACCAGGACTTGTCCACACCAGTACGCGGAGGGGAAGAGGCCGAAAAGACGCATCTGGGAGCGAACTTTAATCTGAAAGAGAGAAGAAGAAGTCATGACCGATACTGTAAATAAGTCCACTCTAGAAGGTGACCGATGAGGGAGGGGGTACTTACTTTTACATCCTCCATACTGCTCATTGCAAAGTGGGGGGCAAGTCCAGAGGCAAATAATAACAGCAAAATCATTGCGTAATGGAACACAGGAGTAAAATACATCTCTTCCTGAAAAAAGAAAGAAGAATTATTCTCTATGCAGACGCTTCACATCTCCACTCGCCTGAAGCTCAAAAAAATTCTGGAGCTTTTTCATAGCTCGGTTTGGGCAGATTTGTGTGTTTTTGGCACATTTTTATTCCCATAGAAATTTATGGAAATGTGCGATTTTTGTGTGATTTTCTGCTCAAATAAAAACGAAGGGCCAGATCCACAAAGAAGTTACGACGGCGTATCTATTGATACGCCGCGTAACTTCTAGTTTGCTCCGGCGTATCTTTGTTTTGTATCCACAAAACAAGATACGCCTGAAGCTGGGCTAGATCCGACTGGCGTACGTCTTAGTACGCCATCGGATCTAAGGTGCATATTTACGCTGGCCACTAGGTGGCGCTTCCATCGATTTCGAGTATGCAAATTAGCTAGATACGCCAATCCACAAACCTACGTCCGGCCGGCGCATTTTTTACGTCGTTTCCGTAAGGCTTTTTTCGGCGTAACGTTACCCCTGCTCTATGAGGCGTAGCCAATGTTAATTATGGACGTCGGGCCAGCGTCAAATTATTTTCCGTCGTGTGACTCATGCTGATAGCAGAGGAAGGAGGGCGGGAACTAATTTTTAGGTAGGTTGGGGTTCCAGTCTCAGCATTCGGGAAAAGGCAGAAAAATGTTGGGGAGCCTCCAGAGGGGTCCTCACCTGATGGACGGGGTCATTCCACACCCTGATCCGCTCCGGGGAGTTATACAACCTCAATAAGGCGTTACTGATAATATTAACCAATACCGGGAGGATATTGTGCGCTCGGGGGTTTCCGATTATTCTGAACCCGTAACCCTGAAAAATAAACATAGAACATGTGATCAGAGATCTCTGTACAACACCACGGTATATGTGAGAGCCATATATATGACAGTGTGTGACTGTGATTAGAGTGTACATTTGTGTTTAATAAAAATCTTACAAACATAATAAAAACATATTTACATACATACAGTGCATTCAGAAAGTATTCACAGCGCTTCACTTTTTCCACATTTTGTTATATTCCAAAATGAATTAAATTCATTATTTTCCTCAAAATTCTACAAACATCCCCCATAATGACAACGTGAGAGAAGTTTGTTTGAAATCTTTGCAAATTTATTAAAAAAAAGTATCACAGACTCCTCCCATGCACATAAGCATCACAGACTCCTCCCATGTACATAAGTATCACAAACTCCTCCCATGCACATAAGCATCACAGACTCCTCCCATGCACATAAGCATCACAGACTCCTCCCATGCACATAAGCATCACAGGCTCCTCCCATGTGCATAAGTATCACATACTTCTCCCAGGTACATCAGTATCACAGGCTCCTCCCATGTGCATAAGTATCACAGGCTCCTCCCATGTACATAAGTATCACAGGCTCCTCAAAAGTGCATAAGCATTACAGGCTCCTCCCATGTACATACGTATCACAGGCTCCTCCCATGTACATAAGTATCACAGGCTCCTCCCATGTACATAAGTTTCACAGACTCCTCCCATGCACATAAGCATCACAGGCTCCTCCCATGTACATAAGTATCACAGGCTCCTCCCATGTACATAAGTATCACAGGCTCCTCCCATGTACATAAGTTTCACAGATTCCTCCCATGCACGTAAGCATCACAGGCTCCTCCCATGTACATAAGTATCACAGGCTCCTCCCATGTACATAAGTATCACAGGCTCCTCCCATGTACATAAGTATCACAGGCTCCTCCCATGTGCATAAGTATCACAGGCTCCTCCCATGTACATAAGTATCACAGGCTCCTCCCATGTACATAAGTATCACAGGCTCCTCCCATGTGCATAAGTATCACAGGCTCCTCCCATGTACATAAGTATCACATACTTCTCCCAGGTACATCAGTATCACAGGCTCCTCCCATGTGCATAAGCATCACAGGCTCCTCGAAAGTGCATAAGCATTACAGGCTCCTCCCATGTACATACGAATCACAGGCTCCTCCCATGTACATAAGTATCACAGGCTCCTCCCATGTACATAAGTTTCACAGACTCCTTCCATGCACATAAGCATCACAGGCTCCTCCCATGTACATAAGTATCACAGGCTCCTCCCATGTACATAAGTATCACAGGCTCCTCCCATGTACATAAGTTTCACAGATTCATCCCATGCACATAAGCATCACAGGCTCCTCCCATGTACATAAGTATCACAGGCTCCTTCCATGTACATAAGCATCACAGGCTCCTCCCATGTACATAAGTATCACAGGCTCCTTCCATGTACATAAGCATCACAGACTCCTCCCATGTACATAAGTTTCACAGACTCCTCCCATGTACATAAGTATCACAGGCTCCTCCCATGTACATAAGCATCACAGACTCCTCCCATGTACATAAGTTTCACAGACTCCTCCCATGTACATAAGTATCACAGGCTCCTCCCATGTACATACAGACTCCTCCCATGTACATAAGTATCACAGACTCCTCCCATGTACATACAGACTCCTCCCATGTACATAAGTATCACAGGCTCCTCCCATGTACATAAGTATCACAGGCTCCTCCCATGTACATAAGCATCACCTTGACAGGAAGGACTTTTTTCCCCCGAGTGGAAATCTGACACCGTGCATTCCATGTGAAGTAACGGACTACTAAGCCAATTAGAAAAAGTGTCTCAAAATCAAAATCCCAATGCGTCTGAAAAGCCCCGTGTGACCTCTCCGCATAACTCAATCGAGAAAGGAAAGGGACACCCAGAGCCCCATCCACCCACTTATAGACTTCTATATTGAAGGGGCACTGAAGCAAGAAATGGTCCATCGTCTCCTCCACCCCACCACACTCCACTCCACTCTTAGGCAGGCCATTCACGGGTCGAATTTCGAAAGTATTTTCTTTTGAAATTCTTATCTAAGAATTTTCGTTCGAATTTGGCACTATTAGTGGGGCTGCAGCAACAGACGATTTTCATGTGGCCACTAAATTTTAATAATCGATTTTTTTTTGAAAAACTAAAGACTTTCTAATCGATGATGGGAGAATCGTGCGAGAAATGTAAATCGAAAAAGAAATGCGCATGTGCAAGAAAGGAAAATTCCCGGAAATAAAGAAGATTCCCAGACACGAAAATTATTTTCTGTAGCCAAAGGAGGTGAAATTGAAGGTTTGATTGGTTGAATTTCAAAATCAATGGTGGCGCCATCGGATCACAAAACGCACACATTTTCTGGTTTTCAAAAGAAAATTCTTTCAAAATTCGACCCGTGTATGGCCAACATTAGACAACCACGGTTCCCCGTAGAGCGATGCTTCAGGTTGCCCTTCACATGGAACGAGCTCCAGGCCAAATCCCGAAACTTTAAAGGGATTCTCTCCGGATGAATTAAACGCAGACCCTCACCTTATAACAGGGCCTGGGCAATCCCTCAAGGCCAGCGGCTCGTTAAAGGCCGATTCAACAACCCTCCTCTCCAGGGCCTTCCTAGGAAGAGACTTCATTTCCCCCGCAGTCACTCGCCACTGCCAAAGCATTTTCAGGCATAAACATAAACCAAGAACTTACCATGTCGGACCTTCAGGCTTTTCACTGGCCCACCATTCTCCCAGCTTTGCAGAAAAGGTCTAAACCAGGACTAAAACATATCAACCCAACCAGGCGGTTCCTCTGGTAGCAAATTGCCAAAACATCAGAGAAGCGTAAACCACCAGGTTGACCATACCCAAGCCACCCATTCGCCTGGCAAGGTAGGACACAGACCTCTAAATGAGGTTCAGCCGTTCCCCCATAAGAGCTGGAAGAAACATCTGTAAATCTAGTGGTGCAGAGACTAG
Source organism: Rana temporaria (assembly GCF_905171775.1). Taxonomy (NCBI): domain Eukaryota; kingdom Metazoa; phylum Chordata; class Amphibia; order Anura; family Ranidae; genus Rana; species Rana temporaria. The sequence continues at coordinate 3,268,698 of NC_053500.1, read as the reverse complement.
TCCGAATTTGGTTAGCCTCCTGAAACGCATACTAATAAACTCAGCCTTAGCGGGAGAGAAAAGTTGCCTTGCCTTATCATCACGAGTGACCTCTATAGCTCCATTGTATTCCGTAGTGTTGTCCATGTCATATGGCCCATCCACAACATCCACAGCAAAATCTTGAGCTGTGACACCATAAAGGAAGTTGTCGATGGGGACACCTATACAGGAGAGACAGTACTGTATGTTCTGATGACAGTTTTCTCCAAGGTGATTCACGATATTGTATGTATAAGTATTTTTTTGTTACCAGTGTTGTTGTTGACTAGAAGTTTGGTGTAAAATTTGTGTTCTCGTTCTCCAGCTCTCCGGAAATAAAGGTGCGGAGTCATCTCCCAGGCTTGGTAGGAGTAAGAGACTTTTGTCAGTATGATGACGGTGACCATAGGAAGGATGAAGAGAGCCAGCAGAAGTAGCCTGAAAATAGACAGGTTATGTTCATACATGGTGGGGGGTGTCATGTGCATGGAAGTCTCCTCTTGGAATTGCTTCCTCTAGTTTCTGTAAAGTCCTGCAGTTCTAATTTAACAATTCCACCCATCTGAAGGACATATTTTAATATGCATGCCTGGTCTTAATATGACCACTCCAAAATCTCCATGTCCTAACTGTGCACACCCCAAGATCTCCATGTCCTAACTGTGCACACCCCAGGATCTTCACATATACCTGTGCACACCCCAAGATCTCCATGTCCTATGTATGTACACCCCAGGATCTTCACATATAACTATGCACACCCCAAGATCCCCATGTCCTGACTATGTACACCCCAGTATCTTCACATAACTGTGCACACCCCAATATACATGTGGGGTGTAATGTGCATGGAAGTCTCCTCTTGGAATTGCTTCCTCTAGTTTCTGTAAAGTCCTGCAGTTCTAATTTAACAATTTCACCCATCGGAAGGACATATTTTAATATTCTTAATGTTCTTAATGGGACCACTCCGAAATCTCCATGTCCTAACTGTGCACACCCCAAGATCTCCATGTCCTAACTAGGCACACCCCAGGATCTTCACATATAACTGTGCACACCCCAAGATCCCCATGTCCTGACTATGTCCACCCCAGGATCTTCACGTATAACTATTCACACCCCAAGATCCCATGTCCTGACCATGTACACCCCAGGATCTTCACATATAACTGTGCACACCCCAAGATCTCCATGTCTTAACTATGCACTCCCCAGGATCTTTACATATAACTGTACACACCCCAAGATACATGGTGGGGGTGTCATGTGCATGGAAGTCTCCTCTTGGAATTGCTTCCTCTAGTTTCTGTAAAGTCCTGCAGTTCTAGTTTAACTATTCCACCCATCTGAAGGACATATTTTAATATGCATGCCTGGTCTTAATGGGACCACTCCAAAATCTCCATGTCCTAACTGTGCACACCCCAAGATCTTCATGTCCTAACTGTGCACACCCCATGATCTCCATGTCCTAACTATGTACACCTCAGGATCTTCGCATATAACTATGCACACCCCAAGATCCCCATGTGCTGACTATGTACACCCCAGTATCTTTACATATAACTGTGCACACCCCAAGATACATGGTGGGGGGTGTCATGTGCATGGAAGTCTCCTCTTGGAATTTCTTCCTCTAGTTTCTGTAAAGTCCTGCAGTTCTAATTTAACAATTCCACCCATCTGAAGGACATATTTTAATATTCTTAATGGGACCACTCCAAAATCTCCATGTCCTAACTGTGCACACCCCAAGATCTCCATGTCCTAACTATGCACACCCCAGGATTTTCACATATAACTGTGCACACCCCAAGATCTCCATGTCCTGACTATGTACACCCCAGGATCTTCACATATAACTGTGCACACCCCTATATCTCCATGTCCTGATTATGTGCACACCAGGATCACCATATATAACTATGCACACCCCAAGATCTCCATGTCCTGATTATGTGCACCCCAAGATCTCCATGTCCTGACTATGTACACCCCATGACCTTCACATATAACTGTGCACACCCCTAGATCTCCATGTCCTGATTATGTGCACCCAAAGATCTCCATGTCCTGACTATGTACACCCTATGGCCTTCACATATAACTGTGCACACCCCTAGATCTCCATGTCCTGATTATGTGCACCTCAGGATCACCATATATAACTATGCACAACCCAAGATATCCATGTCCTGACTATGTACACCCCACGATCTTCGCATATAACTGTGCAGGAGGCCAATGTGGCATCACCTACATGTACCTACATGGATCGAAAACTTTGCATGTTGTGGATAAGCTTCAAGTATCGGATCCTCGCAACGGCCAACACCTGCTGTCTCCACAATGCCATTCCACTAATGGTGGGTGTACCGGAGTCTGACATCAAAAGGGTCGAATCCTCCGGCTCCGAGGAGAAGTGATCCCGGTTCTGTTCTTCATTTGGTTCTTGGGCAAAAACACCGTAATCTGACAGTCAAGAAAAAAAAGGAAAAATGTATCAACTATCCTATGTTATAATCACCTGTAGACCAGAAAAGAGAGTGGAAGTACAAACACTGTATTTCATTGCACAGTTTTGCCACCCTTCCATGTTTCAGGCCAGGGCTGGACTGGGACAAAAATTTGGCCCTGGACTTCATCCAGACTGGCCCACTTTGACAGGTCTCTCCCATAGCGTCCAGACAACTCCCGCACCCCCCCCGGCCACCCAAGCCCCCTCTCCCCCTTCACTAGCCATTCTACTTTTTTAGAGTAGAACGGCTGGTACTCTTATAGACAGTACCAGTGGGGAAGCTAAACATTATTTCACCTGGGGCAAAGAATCAGTTTGGTGCCCCCCTTATGGGACAAGATTAGGCAGAAGTGAGAAACTCCCAGGCTACAGCTGTTGAGTCAGCTCTCTGTCCCCTCCCCCATGCTCCTCTGTCGTCCCCCCTGCTCCTCTGGTCCTCCCCCTGCTTCTCTGTTCCCCCCAGGTGAGCACTGCAGGAAGGGAGAGACAGAGGAGCGGAGGGGGGCGGCGGTCTGCTGTCACTGAAGCCGGCCCACTGAGCCATCCGCCCACCGGGAAACTCCCTGTAGTTCCAATGGCCAGTCCATCCCTGTTTCAGGCTGTGGGGGCTGGAGGGGGAGGTGTTTAGGCAGCTCACAGGAAGATAGAAAGTAAGGAGGACACAGCAGTGTGATCCTTCATGGCTGAAGGTCTACCTTAAATCACCGAGCTGGGAGATATCTTGCCCTTGAAGTGTTGAACATTTAAAACACATAAAAATGTCGCTCACCTCCTTTTTCAATCTCGTCCTTTCCTTCCAGTTTCAGGAACACGTCGTCCAGCGTGGTGATAGAGACGCCATAACTCACAATTTCCCGCCCAACATGTCCCTCCAGGTCAGAGAACAGAGCTTCAAAAAACAAATTCAAAGCATTAGACAATTCTCATAGAGTAGGTGAGGATCACACTTCATAGAGAAACCATCCTATGGTGGAACGGTTTCAATGTACATTCGCAGATATGTGCGACTGAGCCTTATGCTTTTTTTATTTTTTATTTAGACCTCCTCTGCCAGCTGGGAGAGTAAAGGAATTTTGTTGTGTCCCTGTACCTGGGAAGGTGTCTATGTCCTCGAAGGGTAGGGTGAACGTCACATCCTCGACGTTCTGAGTGCTGAGTTTGGCGTTGGAGACGTGCTGCGTTATGAGGGATGTGATGGCCTCTGTGTCACATGACGGGGTCACCTGCATCCTGGTCACCCAAGGAGAAATAAATAGAAAGGCATCAGACAACATTTTCCACCAATATTGTAACGGAATGGCCCGTGACACCCAGAGACTTTTGAAGGATGTGGGGTACTCCTGTGCCAGCTTCACTAACGACTCTTGGGTCTAGGGCCATCCCATGTCCCTTTTGGGCATAGGATGACTGAGAACTGATATCTCGGATTACATGAGATGGGACAGTAATGATAATTCATGTATTGCAGGAGATCTGGACATATTACAGGTGATTTCATTCTGACCCCCACCAGGTCAATAAGAGTGTCTCCTTCAATGCTTAACATAGACTGTTGAGATGCTAATTAGGTCTGCTTCTAAGATATTTAATTGTGTATGCTAATGACACTGTTTTGTGTGAAAAGTCTATTGATGATAAGATGTGGAATGTGACCTGTCAACTGTAGTAATTACCTCCTCTAAATGCGGAGCCAGGCTGTCTGGATAATGATTAGTAATTGGCCCATCTAAATGCGTAATTGAAGCCCCATTGTGTGATGTAGGGGGTGGAGAGTTTCATTGTCCCCGTAACGTGCTTTTTGGTTGTGAATTGTATAAAAGACTGAGTTTTACCATTAAAAGTATTCATTCATTTTGGAACCAGAAACAGAGCGTGTGTCTCGTCTTACTGGGGAATGAAATGGGTCCTGTCGGCTGGATTGTCGGATAAGCTGTCGTGGGGTGATGGAATGGAATATCGTAAACGGTGGTGACCGTTACAAATATTAATCCCTTATTCCCGAGAAGTCATCAACCTTTTAGCTGGGGCCAATATGTTTCACTGAGGGTGCAAAGATCACATTTTAAAGAGACCACACTGCAAAATCACAGGGAAATTTGCTTTGGTACCAACACAATGGATGGTGTGTGTGCCAGAATGACCAAAGGAGACTGGGACTTGGGGTCCAAAAGTGTCTGTAAGGAAGGACTGTCTACGATTCCCACCACAACTAATAAAATGTTCCCTCTTGTGGGGCAAAACAGTCAAGAGGCCAGTCATGTTTGCCAAGCCCCTTAAAGGGATTGTGTGAGTCCTATGCCAAATCCCACCGCTTTACATTCTGCAATTTCCTTTCTGCAAGGCTTTACCTTTAGGTTTTAGGTGCTTACCTCAAGTGATAGCCAATGCCCCATTTCCTCTTCAGAAACAAGGAGCTTCCCACACATTTCAGCCTTCCTTTGGAAAGCACGGCCTTGCGGTCTGCAAACAATTCAGATGATGGGGGTGAGATGTGGATGGAGGGCAAACCTTACATTCACTGAGGGTATTCTTGCAGGAGCCACCATTATACGATCAATGGGTGGGTGTTAGCATACAAGGTATGTCTATTAAATAACGAGACTGTGACAAAACAACTGCACAGAGCAGGTAAGTATAATAAAAAAATTTAAAGAGACTTTAATATCACTAAGTCATAGAGAATCTTATTGGGTTTATAAACTAAAGTACTTGTCCCTACTGGTCTTAATATAGAATTTGATTTGCAATTTTTTTATCAGTGACTTTTGAATTGCCATCTGTTTTTTACTTTTTCATAAATCTTACCCAGTTACAGACTTTGGACGTGTGACACGAGACCAAAAAAAGGCCAATGTACACAGGGCATGTGTAGTACGTTCAAATCCTTCTACCCTTCCACGGAGACCTCCCCTGTCCCAGTACTCAGCAATTCATCCCCACCTGTCCATTGCCGCCTCTCCTATCCATGCGTCCGACCCCTTTCAGGACACCAGCCCATGGATTACAATGTAGAGGGGCTGTTTTTTTGAAGCACCAATTAGAGCTAGAGGCGTTTATAGGCTTCAATATAGGGTGGGCTCAGGTTGCAGAGAGTGCGCTCCAACCCCACCCAGGTGCGAATCAATATTCTCTGTTGTAACACTGCGCCTCCTCCCGGCCAATCAGGAAGCAGGTTTTTATACCTGTCACCTGATTGGCTGAAAGGACAGGCGATCCTATTGAACACCTAGGAGGAGGAAGGAGGAGCCGTATGGTGGAAGCCGCCGTGATTCAGAGAGGACATAGGAGCCAGAAACCTGCTGCCTGTAGGAGCCCGCAACCCCCACCCATAGGAGTCCGCTGACCACCACCCGTGGGACTATTTTAAACAGGGTGTCATAACATACAGCAGAAAAGGTTTACATCAAACCCACAGAGCCCCGTACCTGCCAGGATGTCGGCTTCATCCATAAACTGCGTGCTGAATAAGGTGACGTGACCAGCCTTGCGCTCTTTGAGAACAGACCATACGCGGTGCCTGGAGGACGGGTCGAGGCCGGACGTCGGTTCATCCAGCAACAGAACCTGGAAGGAGGGGATGTTTTTAGGAAATTTGAATTTATATAAAAGACAGGGCCGCCATCAGGAATTTTGGGGCCCCTTACACAGCTTCAGGCATGGGCCCCCTGGAGCAGAAGAGAACCGGCGGGGGGGGGGGTGCTGCCACCGCAAATTGAGAAGTGGGGGGGTTATGGGTTATATTGCAAGTTAAGGAAGGGGGGGTTATGCAAGTTGAGAAGCACAGGGGGCACCGCAAATCGAGAAGCTGGGGGGGTGCCATCGCGAATTAAGGTCGGCGGGGCTTTGGATGGTGACGAACAAAAATAAAAAAGGGGATGCCATCGGACCGGGCCCCTTAAAGGTCGGGGGGGGCTTTGGGTGCCGACAAAAAAAAAAGGGGGGATGGCATCCGGGCCACTGGGGAGCAGGGGAGCTTTGGGTGCTGACAACAAAAAAAATTAAACAAAAACAAATTAAATAGGGGATGCCACCCCTAGAGGTCTGGGGGGCTTTGGGTGCTGGCAAACAAAAAAAAATTATAATAAAAAAAATTATTAAAAAAAAGGTCCCCCATACCATCTGGGCCCCTGGGGACCAGGGGAGCTTTGGGTGCTGACGAAAAAAAAGAATAAAAAAATTAAAAAAAAAAAAAAAAAAATAGGGGATGCCACCCCTTAGAGGTCTGGGGGGCTTTGGGTGCTGGCAAACAAAAAAAAAATTATAATAAAAAAATTATTAAAAAAAAGGGGGGATACCATCTGGGCCCATGGGGACCAGGGGAGCTTTGGGTGCTGATGAAAAAAAAGAAAAAAAAAATGAAACCAAAAAAAAAAAAAATAGGGGATGCCATCCCTTAGAGGTCTGGGGGGCTTTGGGTGCTGGTGAACAAAAAGAAATTATAATAAAAAAAATTATAAAAAAAAGGGGGATGCCATCCGGGCCCCTGGGGACCGGGGGAGCTTTGGGTGCTGACGAAAAATAAATAAATAAATAAAAAATTAAACAAAAAAAAAAGGGGATGCCACCCCTTAGAGGTCTAAGGGGCTTTGGGTGCTGGCAAACAAAAAAAAAAAAATTATAAAAAAAAGGGGGATGCCATCTGGGCCCCTGGAGACCACGGGGCCCCTTACAGGTGTACTGATGGGGATATTAAAGATAAAATGATATTTAGCTGTGTATTTCTGAGTGTTCCTGTCATGAGGAGCCTACATAGCAGTTAGTGAGATTAATTTACTAAATAAAAAAATAAAGAATATTTCGGGAAGATCACCTCGGGGTCTCCTAATAGGGCGATCGCCAGCGTCAGTTTCCTCCTCTGACCTCCACTCAGTTTCCCAGCTTGGAGATGTTGAAGGTCGACCATGGCCAGGTCTGAAAGGACCGTTTCTACCTAGAAAATACATCTTCTTGGTGAAAATATCGACATTCTCGGTAGGTCTGTAGGGAACACAGATTCATATTTATCGTACCTGAGATTTAATTTTTCTCTTAGGAATTCCTTTAATATTTGCAAAGACCTCCAAATTCTCCTTTACTGTTAGAAGGTCAAAGTTGACATCAAACTGCGGACAAAACCCGATCTTCCTCTGGATCTCCAGCCGGTGATTGAAGTCCGATAACTGATAATTATAGATGGTGGCAGATCCTACAAAGAGAGGGATGGGATTGGTGGAATGAGAGGGATAGGATCGATGGAATGAGAGGGATGGGATCGATGGATTGAGAGGGATGGGATCAGTGGAATGAGAGGTTCCATCCAAAACTGATATTTGTTATTGGGACAGGTACCAGTGACTTGATTCACATTCTGGCTTCCTATACTATCTCTTGAAGACTTCCGTGACCTTACTAGAATCTTATACAGTCATTCTCAACCAGGGATCCCTGGAGCTAAAGGGTCCTTCCAATAGTTTCTTGAGTTGTGGTTGATTGACCTTCCATTTCATGGTGTCTACATAGTTCTAAGACCAATGCCACTTGGCAGAGCCAGAAGCATGACACTATTGTTCCTTCTGTAAGGGTTGTATTCTCCCTTCTGACCACCAACGCAGGGGACATTCTTCCCACTGATCACCAATGTAAGGAACATTCTTCTCACTGATCACCAATGTAAGGGACATTCTTCTCACTGATCACCAATGTAAGGAACATTCTTCTCACTGATCACCAATGTAAGGAACATTCTTCTCACTGATCACCAATGTAAGGGACATTCTTCTCACTGATCACCAATGTAAGGGACATTCTTCCCACTGATCACCAATGTAAGGAACATTCTTCTCACTGATCACCAATGTAAGGGACATTCTTCCCACTGATCACCAATGTAAGGGACATTCTTCTCACTGATCACCAATGTAAGGGACATTCTTCCCACTGATCACCAATGTAAGGAACATTCTTCTCACTGACCACCAACGCAAGGGACATTCTTCCCACTGATCACCAATGTAAGGAACATTCTTCTCACTGATCACCAATGTAAGGGACATTCTTCCCACTGATCACCAATGTAAGGGACATTCTTCTCACTGATCACCAATGTAAGGGACATTCTTCCCACTGATCACCAATGTAAGGGACATTCTTCTCACTGATCACCAATGTAAGGAACATTCTTCTCACTGATCACCAATGTAAGGGACATTCTTCTCACTGATCACCAATGTAAGGAACATTCTTCTCACTGATCACCAATGTAAGGAACATTCTTCTCACTGATCACCAATGTAAGGGACATTCTTCTCACTGATCACCAATGTAAGGGACATTCTTCCCACTGATCACCAATGTAAGGGACATTCTTCCCACTGATCACCAATGTAAGGGACATTCTTCTCACTGATCACCAATGTAAGGGGCATTCTTCCCACTGATCACCAATGTAAGGGACATTCTTCCCACTGATCACCAATGTAAGGGACATTCTTCCCACTGATCACCAATGTAAGGGACATTCTTCTCACTGATCACCAATGTAAGGGACATTATTCCCACTGATCACCAATGTAAGGGACATTATTCCCACTGATCACCAATGTAAGGGACATTCTTCCCACTGATCACCAATGTAAGGGACATTCTTCTCACTGATCACCAATGTAAGGGACATTCTTCTCACTGATCACCAATGTAAGGGACATTCTTCCCACTGATCACCAATGTAAGGGACATTCTTCCCACTGATCACCAATGTAAGGGACATTCTTCCCACTGATCACTAATGTAAGGGACATTCTTCTCACAGATCACCAATGTAAGGGACATTCTTCCCACTGATCACCAATGTAAGGGACATTCTTCTCACTGATCACCAATGTAAGGGACATTCTTCTCACTGATCACCAATGTAAGGAACATTCTTCCCACTGATCACCAATGTAAGGGACATTCTTCTCACTGATCACCAATGTAAGGAACATTCTTCCCACTGATCACCAATGTAAGGGACATTCTTCTCACTGATCACCAATGTAAGGGACATTCTTCCCACTGATCACCAATGTAAGGGACATTCTTCTCACTGATCACCAATGTAAGGGACATTCTTCTCACTGATCACCAATGTAAGGGACATTCTTCCCACTGATCACCAATGTAAGGGACATTCTTCTCACTGATCACCAATGTAAGGGACATTATTCCCACTGATCACCAATGTAAGGGACATTCTTCTCACTGATCACCAATGTAAGGGACATTCTTCTCACTGATCACCAATGTAAGGGACATTCTTCTCACTGATCACCAATGTAAGGGACATTCTTCCCACTGATCACCAATGTAAGGGACATTCTTCCCACTGATCACCAATGTAAGGGACATTCTTCTCACTGATCACCAATGTAAGGGACATTATTCCCACTGATCACCAATGTAAGGGACATTCTTCTCACTGATCACCAATGTAAGGGACATTATTCCCACTGATCACCAATGTAAGGGACATTCTTCTCACTGATCACCAATGTAAGGGATATTCTTCCCACTGATCACCAATGTAAGGGACATTCTTCTCACTGATCACCAATGTAAGGGACATTATTCCCACTGATCACCAATGTAAGGGACATTCTTCTCACTGATCACCAATGTAAGGGACATTCTTCCCACTGATCACCAATGTAAGGGACATTCTTCTCACTGATCACCAATGTAAGGGACATTATTCCCACTGATCACCAATGTAAGGGACATTCTTCTCACTGATCACCAATGTAAGGGACATTATTCCCACTGATCACCAATGTAAGGGACATTCTTCTCACTGATCACCAATGTAAGGGATATTCTTCCCACTGATCACCAATGTAAGGGACATTCTTCCCACTAATCACCAATGTAAGGAACATTCTTCCCACTGATCACCAATGTAAGGGACATTCTTCCCACTGATCACCAATGTAAGGACATTCTTCTCACTGATCACCAATGTAAGGGACATTCTTCCCACTGATCACTAATGTAAGGGACATTCTTCTCACAGATCACCAATGTAAGGGACATTCTTCCCACTGATCACCAATGTAAGGGACATTCTTCTCACTGATCACCAATGTAAGGGACATTATTCCCACTGATCACCAATGTAAGGGACATTCTTCTCACTGATCACCAATGTAAGGAACATTCTTCTCACTGATCACCAATGTAAGGGACATTCTTCTCACTGATCACCAATGTAAGGGACATTCTTCCCACTGATCACCAATGTAAGGAACATTCTTCCCACTGATCACCAATGTAAGGGACATTCTTCCCACTGATCACCAATGTAAGGGACATTCTTCTCACTGATCACCAATGTAAGGGACATTCTTCTCACTGATCACCAATGTAAGGGACATTCTTCTCACTGATCACCAATGTAAGGAACATTCTTCTCACTGATCACCAATGTAAGGGACATTCTTCTCACTGATCACCAATGTAAGGGACATTCTTCTCACTGATCACCAATGTAAGGAACATTCTTCTCACTGATCACCAATGTAAGGGACATTCTTCCCACTGATCACCAATGTAAGGAACATTCTTCCCACTGATCACCAATGTAAGGGAACATTCTTCTCACTGATCACCAATGTAAGGGACATTCTTCCCACTGATCACCAATGTAAGGGACATTCTTCTCACTGATCACCAATGTAAGGGACATTCTTCCCACTGATCACCAATGTAAGGGACATTCTTCTCACTGATCACCAATGTAAGGGACATTCTTCTCACTGATCACCAATGTAAGGAACATTCTTCTCACTGATCACCAATGTAAGGGACATTCTTCTCACTGATCACCAATGTATGGGACATTCTTCTCACTGATCACCAATGTAAGGAACATTCTTCCAACTGATCACCAATGTAAGGGACATTCTTCTCACTGATCACCAATGTAAGGGACATTCTTCCCACTGATCACCAATGTAAGGGACATTCTTCTCACTGATCACCAATGTAAGGGACATTCTTCTCACTGATCACCAATGTAAGGGACATTCTTCTCACTGATCACCAATGTAAGGGACATTATTCCCACTGATCACCAATGTAAGGGACATTCTTCTCACTGATCACCAATGTAAGGGACATTATTCCCACTGATCACCAATGTAAGGGACATTCTTCTCACTGATCACCAATGTAAGGGATATTCTTCCCACTGATCACCAATGTAAGGAACATTCTTCTCACTGATCACCAATGTAAGGGACATTCTTCTCACTGATCACCAATGTAAGGGACATTCTTCCCACTGATCACCAATGTAAGGAACATTCTTCCCACTGATCACCAATGTAAGGGACATTCTTCCCACTGATCACCAATGTAAGGGACATTCTTCTCACTGATCACCAATGTAAGGGACATTCTTCTCACTGATCACCAATGTAAGGAACATTCTTCCCACCGATCACCAATGTAAGGGACATTCTTCCCACTGATCACCAATGTAAGGGACATTCTTCTCACTGATCACCAATGTAAGGGACATTCTTCTCACTGATCACCAATGTAAGGAACATTCTTCTCACTGATCACCAATGTAAGGGACATTCTTCTCACTGATCACCAATGTAAGGGACATTCTTCTCACTGATCACCAATGTAAGGAACATTCTTCTCACTGATCACCAATGTAAGGGACATTCTTCCCACTGATCACCAATGTAAGGAACATTCTTCCCACTGATCACCAATGTAAGGGAACATTCTTCTCACTGATCACCAATGTAAGGGACATTCTTCCCACTGATCACCAATGTAAGGGACATTCTTCTCACTGATCACCAATGTAAGGGACATTCTTCCCACTGATCACCAATGTAAGGGACATTCTTCTCACTGATCACCAATGTAAGGGACATTCTTCTCACTGATCACCAATGTAAGGAACATTCTTCTCACTGATCACCAATGTAAGGGACATTCTTCTCACTGATCACCAATGTATGGGACATTCTTCTCACTGATCACCAATGTAAGGAACATTCTTCCAACTGATCACCAATGTAAGGGACATTCTTCTCACTGATCACCAATGTAAGGGACATTCTTCCCACTGATCACCAATGTAAGGGACATTCTTCTCACTGATCACCAATGTAAGGGACATTCTTCTCACTGATCACCAATGTAAGGGACATTCTTCTCACTGATCACCAATGTAAGGGACATTCTTCCCACTGATCACCAATGTAAGGGACATTCTTCCCACTGATCACCAATGTAAGGGACATTCTTCTCACTGATCACCAATGTAAGGGACATTCTTCCCACTGATCACCAATGTAAGGGACATTCTTCTCACTGATCACCAATGTAAGGGACATTCTTCTCACTGATCACCAATGTAAGGGACATTCTTCCCACTGATCACCAATGTAAGGAACATTCTTCCCACTGATCACCAATGTAAGGGACATTCTTCTCACTGATCACCAATGTAAGGGACATTCTTCCCACTGATCACCAATGTAAGGAACATTCTTCTCACTGATCACCAATGTAAGGAACATTCTTCCCACTGATCACCAATGTAAGAGACATTCTTCTCACTGATCACCAATGTAAGGGACATTCTTCCCACTGATCACCAATGTAAGGGACATTCTTCTCACTGATCACCAATGTAAGGGACATTCTTCTCACTGATCACCAATGTAAGGGACATTCTTCTCACTGATCACCAATGAAAAGGGACATTTTCCCATTGACCCTCTCAATGAACTGGTTTTAATAAGGGTTTCCCAAAGCCAAAATACTATTTTAGGGGATCCCGCAGGCTTAAAAAATGGAGAAATAAATATATTTCTGGTGGTCCTGATATTTAACAAGAGGAAACTTTTACCGCTAGTGGCTCCGCCCATCCCGCTGAGTATATTCAGTAATGTTGTTTTTCCAGCTCCGTTGTGACCGAGTAACGCTGTGATCTGTCCCTCGTAAACGTTGAGATCGAGACCTGTGGGGATAGAAACACCTAAAAAGTATATTTTAAAACATTTGCTAAGTGAAGGTCTCACAGCATTTGCACAGATGTCATGAACAGTCCCTGTAATGTGTCTAATGTCGTTCATTTCCGATGATCGTCAGCGCCATCTACTGACCATAATGATGTATAGTCCTGAAAAAACTCAATCTTGGAAATACAGCTTTATAGCCACTAGATAAAGCTAGTAAAAAAAAAAAAGAGGAACCAGTCAGTTTATATATATTTTAGGAGGGTTGGATTTATTTTACTCCTCTCCATTCCTTTTTTACCAAAAATATGTAGAAGAATACGTATCGGCCTAAACTGAGGAAAACATTTTTTTTAATATATTTTTGGGGGATATTTATTACAGCAAAAAGTAAAAAATATTGATTTTTTTTCATAATTGTCGATCTATTTTTGATTATAGCGCACAAAATAAAAACCGCAGAGGTGATCAAATATCACCAAAATAAATCTCTATTTGTGGGAAAAAAGGACGCCAATTTTGTTTTGGAGCCACGTCGCATGACCGCGCAATTGTCAGTTAAAGCGATGCAGTGCCGAATCGCAAAAACTGTCCGGGTCCTTTACCTGCCTAAAGGTCCGGGGCTTAAGTGGTTAAACACCCTATCCCCGGTAGCTCGCACTCAGAAGCGAATGCACGCGTAAGTCCCGCCCACATATGTAAACGCCGTTCAAACCACACATGTGAGGTGTCGCCGCGTGCGTTAGAGCGTGTGCAACAATTCTAGCGCTAGACCTTCTCTGTAACGCTAAACTGGTAACATGTGAAAAAAAATCTGGTTTTATTGCCAAAGCTTAACCGAAGAAGCTGAACTTAGAAGCCGATTGGCTCCCACGCAAAGCTGTACCAGATTCTGAGTGCGCTAGTTTTAGTAAATCTCCCCCTCATTGACTTTCTACATGAAGGAACTTGTACTGTGAGATAGAGAACCTCGTATAACAGGCAACAAAAGTCACATCACCTCGTAGCGCCTCCGTTTTATCGTCTTTGCCGCTGTACATTTTCTTAACGTTGAATATTCTGTAAGGAAACAACATTTTGAAATTCAGTTTTTAGAAATGGAGTTAGCTTCTTCTAACCTTTCCAAAAATCCATCGATATGGTTTTGGCTGCCATGATCTTTAACCACTTAAGCCCCGGACCATATTGCTGGTCAAAGGCCGGGGCCCCTTTTTGCGATTCGGCACTGCGTCGCTTTAACTGACAATTGCGCGGTCGTGCGACGTGGCTTCCAAACAAAATTGGCGGCCTTTTTTTCCCCACAAATAGAGATCTCTGAAACTCTTCTTGGCACCTTTTTTCTGAGACTTGAGTGTAAATCACATGGGCATAAAAAGATACAAAGTTACATTTTTTAAGTCTGTACTGGCTTTATCGCTACATAATTTCTATATAAAAGAAGTGATAACATCCTTGTCATGGCATTGTTAGCTGCGTGAATACATGATTCAGGAATATTTGTTGTGTTGGGTGCAGGGGCAGATCCGGGGGGGGGGGGGGGGGGCAACGTGGCAAGTGACAATCTGCAATGTGTGGCATGGGACGTGGCAAGTGACAATCTGCAATGTGTGGCATGGGATGTGGCAAGTGACCCGCAACGTGTGGCGTGGGACGTGGCAAGTGACAATCTGCAATGTGTGGGGTGGAACGTGGCAAGTGACAATCCGCAACGTGTGGCATGGGACGTGGCAAGTGACAATCTACAATGTGTGGCATGGGACGTGGCAAGTGACAATCTACAATATGTGACGTGGCAGGTGACAATCCGCAACGTGTGGCATGGGACGTGGCAAGTGACAATCTACAATGTGTGGCATGGGACGTGGCAAGTGACAATCTGCAAGTGTGGCATGGGACGTGGCAAGTGACAATCTGCAAGTGTGGCATGGGACGTGGCAAGTGACAATCTACAATGTGTGGCATGGGACGTGGCAAGTGACAATCTACAATGTGTGACATGGGACGTGGCAAGTGACAATCTGCAATGTATGGCATGGGACGTGGCAAGTGACAATCTGCAATGTATGGCATGGGACGTGGCAAGTGACAATCTGCAATGTATGGCATGGGACGTGGCAAGTGACAATCTACAATGTGTGACATGGGACGTGGCAAGTGACAATCTGCAATGTATGGCATGGGACGTGGCAAGTGACAATCTGCAATGTATGGCATGGGACGTGGCAAGTGACAATCTGCAATGTATGGCATGGGACGTGGCAAGTGACAATCTGCAATGTATGGCATGGGACGTGGCAAGTGACAATCTGCAATGTATGGCATGGGACGTGGCAAGTGAAAATCTGCAATGTGTGGCATGTGATGTGGCAAGTGACAATCTGCAATGTGTGGCATGTGATGTGGCAAGTGAAAATCTGCAATGTGTGACGTGGCAAGTGACAATCCGCAACGTTTGGCATGGGACGTGGCAAGTGACACACTCGGGGCTCCCACTGTTTCTGCATTATGGTGAGTTGAACTATTTCATTTTTTAGAACAATGTAACAATAGTAAGAATGCTCTTCAATCATCCTGACACCATAACAACCATGGTGCCCTGATGATTGAAGCGCCAACATCAGCCATTGCCCCAACAAATTTACCCCAAAAAACATATTTCCTGGCAGTGCCCCTCCCGAAACAAGACTCTGGATCCGCCCCTGGTGGGGTGTCTACTATAGAGATGGAGGTTCCCTCACCATGAAGATGAATACCTGATCACATCTTTTCCCAGCAGATCAGCAGGAACCTTTTCAGCGTAGTCCTCGGAGTCAGGCTCGGCCCTTCCTTTCTCTCCGGGCGTTATGGGGGTCTTCTTCTTCTTCAACCAAAATGAAGATCTCAGGAAAAACAGCGGCTCGTGCCTCAATCCGTGTTTATCTAGTGGCAGAAGACATGTTCGAAGGGCATTTCCAGACCAAGATAACACCAAGCTATTAACAGCTAATGTTAATTTCTCCTTTATGTAAGATCACCGGATTGCATCTAGCCAACCAGGGATGGACTGGCCATTGGGACTACCGGGAGTTTCCTGGTGGGCCGATGGCTCAGTGGGCCGGCTTCAGTGAGCAGGGCCAGTTTGGAGCTGTTCGGAAATACTCAGTTCCCGGGGGTTTGCAAGCCTTAACTTGGGTTTCTGAGGTCAGCCTAGCGGTCCTCGGGGCTTTCCGACCATTCCAGAGGCTCTCCGGCACTCCCTCTGGCCACATGCGGTATTGCATTCCATTGAAGTCAATGCGGAACAAATTATTTTCATTTCCATTGACTTCTATGGCCCCGTACACACGGCCGAGGAACTCGACGTGCCAAACACGTCGAGTTCCTCGGTGAGTTCAGGGATGAAGCCGCCGAGGAGCTCGGCGGGACGCCTTCTCCCATAGAACAACGAGAAAATAGAGAACATGTTCTCTATTTTCTCGACGAGTTCCTCGGCGGCTCCATCGGGCCAAAAGTGTACAGACGACAGAGTTTCTCGGCAGAATCCGGGTTTGACCGAGTTTCTCGGTGAATTCTGCCGAGAAACTCTGTCGTGTGTACGAGGCCTCAGAGGGAAACTCGCTTTGATATGCGAGTGCTTTGGATTACGAGAATTCTCCTGGAATGGATTATACTCGTAATCCGAGGTTCCACTGTACTTATACTCTCAATTGTTGGTGTGGCACTCTTATTCAACTACATCTCTTATATGTTTCTTGTACAAGCCGGGGACACAAGCGGTATACTGAGGCTCCTCTTGAGTTCTTCAACCAAATCCTTTAATAGAAAATACCAATTCTCAAGCTACCATTACCTGGAATTATCTTGTCGAAGTAGAGAGTGAGGAGGATGTAAAGCACAGAGTCTATGATCAGGTAGATGATGCTGGAGAGTATGTGGAAGGAGTCACCCGTGATGTCCGAGAAGAAGGAGCCCTGAAGGTCATTTTCCATGTGCATGCCCTGAAAAGGCAGAGAAGCCATAAGTAACACACACATCACACACCAGCAATACAAGAGTCATTCCGAAACATAACAGGACCTTAACCACTTCAGCCCCGGACCATATTGCTGGTCAAAGACCAGAGCACTTTTTGCGATTTAACTGACAATTGCGCGGTCGTGCGACATGGCTCCCGAACAAAATTGGCGTCCTTTTTTCCCCACAAATAGAGCTTTCTTTTGGTGCTATTTGATCACCTCTGCGGTTTTTAGTTTTTGCGCTATAATCAAAAATAGAGCCACAATTTTGAAAAAAATTAATATTTTTTACTTTTTGCTATAATAAATATCCCCAAAAATGTATAAAAAAAATTTTTTTTCCTCAGTTTAGGGCGATACGTATTCTTCTACATATAAAAAAAATCACAATAAACGTTTATAGATTGGTTTGCGCAAAAGTTATAGCGTTTACAAAATAGGGGGTAGTTTTATGGCATTTTTATTAATATTTTTTTTTTTACTAGTAATGGCGGCGATCAGCATTTTTATCGGTACTGCGACATTATGGCAGACACTTCGGACACTTTTGACACATTTTTGGGACCATTGGCATTTCTATAGCGATCAGTGCTATAAAAATGCATTAATTACTATAAAAATGGCACTGGCAGGGAAGGGGTTAACACTAGGGGGCGGGGAAGGGGTTAAGTATGTTCCCTGGGTGTGTTCTAACTGTAGGGGGAGGGGACTGACTTGGGGAAATGACTGATTGCTGTTCATACATTCTATGAACAGATGGTCAGGCATTTCTCCCCGGTCCTCGCTCTGTAAGGAGCGATCGCGGGTGCCCGGCAGTGATCGCGACCGCCGGGCACATGCGCGGGAGTCAGGAGCGAGCGGGGGGCGCATGCGCCCCTAGTGGCCGCTTCGCGAGGCAACGTAGAGCTAGGGCTCTTGTGCAGGAGAGCCGACCTGCCGCCATAGAACTGCGGCGGCTGTTTGGCGTGTAGTTAAAGTGACTTTTTTTCTAGAAATATAAAAAAATAAAGAATCAAAAGGTTTCATGCAAAAGACAGTTATCGCACTTAGCAGTGTGGAGGGTGGGGTACTGCCGAAAAAATTGTTTGTGTTTTTTTTTTGCATTTTTCGGGAAATTTGAAAATTCTGAATTTAGAAATCCGGAAATTAGAAAATTCTGAATTTTCAAAAATTTTAAATAATGAGTTTCGGAAATTCGGAAATTCAAAAAAATTTTGAATTTCTGATTTTCTAATCTCAGATTTTCGAATTTTCGAATTTCCGAATTTTCGAAATTTAGAATTTCCTAATTTCTGAAGTTTCCAAATTTCTGAAGTTTCCCCTTCTTCTTTAGGGAGGCAGAGATATTTGCAAGCCTGGACGTCACCATTGCGGGCCGGGCTCAACGGGAGCATCGGTGGTCATACAGTACTGACAAACCACCCAGCTCCCAAAGGTTTGACTTCATACACCTCATCAAGAAGTTGGCTGCAGCCAGAGACTTTTAGCTAGATTCAGTAAGAGTTAGGTCGGTGTATCAGTAGATACGCCGACCTAACTCAGACTCTGCGCCGACCTAGGTTTAAGTGTATTCTCAAACAGAGATACGCTTAAACCTATCTAAGATACAACGGCTTGCACCGTCCTATCTTAGGGTGCAATATTTAGGCTGGCCGCTAGGTGGCGCTTCTATTGCGGTCGGCGTAGAATATGTAAATCACTAGATACGCCTATTCACGAACGTATGCCCGGCCGACGCAGTACAGATACGCCGTTTACGTAACGCATTAGCAGGCCTAAAGTTATTCCATCAAATAGCTGGAATAGTAATGTTAAAGTATGGCCGCCGTTCCCGCGTCGAAATTCGAAAATTTTAAGTCGTTTGCGTAAGTCGTCCGTGAATAGGGATTTACGTCGTTTACGTCCACGTCAAAATCAATAGGCCCGTGCAGCAGACTTAGCCGCAATGCACACTGGGAAATGTAGGCTCACGGCTCATGCGCAGTTCCAAAAAAACGTCAATCACATCGGGTCTAGCCCAATTATAATAAAACACGCCCCCTCAGCCGAATTTGAATTAGGCGCGCTTGCACCCGCCGCATTTACGCTATGCCGCCGTAAGTTAGGAGGCAAGTACTTTGAGAATACAGTACTTGCCTCTCTGACTTAAGGCGGCGTAGCGTAATTATGATACGCTACGCCACCTTAAAGTTGCGGCCATCTCTCTGAATCTGGCTATTCGTCAGTCCCTAAGATCGTGCGGCGCGTGGTCATGGACCGTTATTTACTCACTCTCCCCGCCACTTTGAGGAAGTGGGTCAGCCATGGGGACCCTAAGACTGCAAACCAGCTGGTGACCCTGGTGGAGAGATTTACTGCTGCTGAGGACTTGTCTGTGTGCCCCACCCCAAAGTCCCAAGGGGTGAAAAACCACCCAAAGGAAGCATCGAGTACATGAAGTCAACAGACAGTATGTCACTACACAACAATCTTTGACACCCTACCGCTTCACCATTTCAGGGCTCCTCCAGCAATCTGCAAGTTCCTCTGTTCTCTATACAGCTAGATGTCCTCCATTGACAGAGCTCGCTCTTAAAGTGGCTTCCACAATGACTTTTTATCTCTCATTTGAGAACTAAGTTGGCCAATCAGTGGCAGCACCCCCCCTCCCCTCCCCTGGTTCTCTGATCCAGGGGGCCCATGCCTGAAGCTGATAGCGGCCCTGAGTGCTGGAACAAGATAGATCATCCAGTGCCCAGGGCAAAGATGCCCAATTGCCCCCCCTTGCCCATTATGTATGAGCTTATGAGAAGGAGGCAGAGAGAGAGAGCACAGCCCGCACCTCCTCCCTGTTCTCTCCTCTTCTCTTTTCTGCTTCCAGAGCTGGGCTGACCGAAGTCTTATTGTGGAAGGAACCCCCATCTCTACATGCTGTGCCCAAGACAGCTTCCCCTTGTGCCCACTTGTCCTGGCACTGCTACCAATTGTGGCTCTGTCATCTGCACTGTAGAAACTACCAAAGAGTGACCTGCAACTGTTTAGAGAGACAACTTACATGCAACTCTGAGCAAATGGTTGGGGGGGGGGGTCCTTTAACAAGCTGGCACACAGGCTCATTCCACACATCCAAGAAGCAGAGTTGGGTAATTAATGAAAGCTGCTTTCTGATTGGTTGATGGTGATGACCGTACAACACTTGGCGCCGTTTAGAAAAACGAGTTATAAACAGTTATTTACCGATGTGATCCCAACAGCAAAGGAGAAGGGGTGGAAAAGGCTCAGGAAGACTTCCAGAGACGTGGGTATGACTTTCAAGAGCGGAAGGATGCCCAACGCAGACAGGAAGACGGTGATGAAAAATCCCGAAATTGCTGTGAGGTGGTGCTTCCTGAGGAGGGCGCTCAGCATGCAGTTAAAGCAGACCTGGGGGGGGAGGGTAGAGGATTATTCACTGAGATTTGTTTCATTTCATTGAAAGGAGCATAAAATGGACCTTCATTGACAGAAAATACATCGGTCAGACTTACCGTCGCAATGCCATAGAGACAGAAGAGCAGAAAAATAACTCCGAAGGAACTTTTCACAAACACATAAGTGGTGGCGACCAGAGTAATGAGGACGGCAATGATGATGGCGCTGAGTGAGTACAACACCACCCAGGATAACCTAAAATACAAGATTGTTTCCCCATATCAGAGACCTTGCAAAACAGGAAAACTCCATCCATATATTCAGGTGAGGCACCTACACCAGGACCGGTCCAATCAATCACCAGGACCGGCCCAATCAATCACCAGGACCGGTCCAATCAATCACCAGGACCGGTCCAATCAATCACCAGGACCGGTCCAATCAATCACCAGGACCGGTCCAATCAAACACCAGGACCGGTCCAATCAATCACCAGGGACCGGTTTAATCAACAAAAGGTTGTGAAAAACAGGACAGGTCCTCTTGCGGTCCCCCCACTCTGCTGCAGTGTTATAGTGCCACATGGCCTACAGAGGGCGTAGCCAAGTTGGGTTTTACCAGACCTAATTTGGAAGGAGGAGAGGCTAGTTCTTTACAAACAGGCATTTACTGAATTTTTTTTTATCCTATAGCCATGGGCGTCTGCAGGTAGGGGCAAGGGGGGGCAAGCGCCCCCCCCCTCCCCGGAATCAGAGATCAGCAAGGTGTCTGCCATAGGCATGCGCATGGCTTGTACACGCCTGGAATCTGCACCCTGCACACAGGGATGGACTGGCCATTGGGACTACAGGGAGTTTCCCGGTGGGCCGATGGCTCAGTGGGCAGGCTTCCGTGACAGCGGACTGCCGCCCCCCCTCCACTTCTCTGTCTCTCCTTTCCTGCAGCGATCACCTGGGGGGGAACAAAGAGGCAGGGGGAGGACAAGAGGAGCAGGGGGGACGACAGAGGAGCATGGGGGGAGGGGACAGACAGCTGACTCAACAGCTATGGCCTGGGAGTTTCTCACTTCTGCCTAATCTTGTCCAATAAGGGGGGGGCACCAAACTGATTCTTTGCCCCGGGTGAAAAAATGTCTAGCTTCCCCACTGGTACTGCCTATAAGAGTACCAGTACCAGACGTTCTACTCTAATAAAGTAGAACGGCTAGTGAAGGGGGAGAGGGAGCTTGGGTGGCCGGGGGGGGGGGGGTGCGGGAGTTGTCCGGCCGTCATGGGAGAGACCTGTCAAAGTGGGCCAGTCTGGATAAAGTCCAGGGCCAAATTTCTGTCCCAGTCCAGCCCTGCCTGCACATAGCACACGCCTGGAATCTGCACCCTGTACATAGTACACGCCTGGAATCTGCACCCTGTACATAGCACACGCCTGGAATCTGCACCCTGTACATAGTACACGCCTGGAATCTGCACCCTGTACATAGCACACGCCTGGAATCTGCACCCTGTACATAGCACACGCCTGGGAATCTGCACCCTGTACATAGCACACGCCTGGAATCTGCACCCTGTACATAGCACACGCCTGGAATCTGCACCCTGTACATAGCACACGCCTGGAATCTGCACCCTGTACATAGCACACGCCTGGAATCTGCACCCTGTACATAGCACACGCCTGGAATCTGCACCCTGTACATAGCACACGCCTGGAATCTGCACCCTGTACATAGCACACGCCTGGAATCTGCACCCTGTACATAGCAAACGCCTGGAATCTGCACCCTGTACATAGCAAACGCCTGGAATCTGCACCCTGTACATAGCAAACGCCTGGAATCTGCACCCTGTACATAGCACACGCCTGGAATCTGCACCCTGTACATAGCACACGCCTGGAATCTGCACCCTGTACATAGCACACACCTGGAGTCTGCACCCTGTACATAGCACATGCCTAGAATAAAGTCTGCCGTTTCCCCTTAAAAAATAAATACTTGCGAGTCACGGCTTCATTTACATTGTCAAAAGGGGGCGGAGCATGAGTGACCTTAAAATGAAGCCCCTCCCCACTGAAAAAGTTCTGCGGACACCCATAGCTGTTTGAAAGATGCTTTTTCCTGGAGGAGGTGAAGACACAGGACAAAAAGTCGGCACCCAAGATAAATTCAAATATCAGTGTTTCGTTATTGAATTACATGTATACAAGTGTAAAAAAAAAAAACAGCCATCAAGCCTTAGTCATGGCACGAATGGTGCCGAAACGCGTTGATCGTTGCATTAGGCATTGCAGAGTCATTAGAGGCCTCTACACCTTCTGTATCCAGCCTACAGCGCCGTAACATTCCTACAATGGGTAGAACTTGGGTTGACTGGCACCACTCACCAAAACGCCAGATCCTTCACTCCCATCATCCTCATCAGCTCTCTGGTTTTCCTCCTCTCCTGGGTGATGTGCAGCGTCATGACATAGGACAGCGAGACGAAACACACGCTCAGGAGAAAAGTGTAGTAACACATGTGCAGAGTTGACCGGTCACCGAGAGTAACCGACTTCATCTTCACCACCGTCATGGTCTCCATAGACTCCCATATGGATTGATTTGTGAAGTGCTGCAAAATATTTCATTTTATTGTATTTTTACAGCCAAACTTCTTGCAAACAGACAAATAAATACCATTGAAATACAAATAAAGAAAATAAGTCATCTATGACTTTGTATGCCTCTGATAGGCTCCTGATCCCATACCAATGTGTAGATCTCAACACTCAGTCATAGTCATCCATGGCCCCTGTGAGCCCCTGAGAGGGTCCTGACCCCTCACCTCTTTAGAGATCACAACATCCAGTAAGATCTAGTACCGATCCTGTAACTATTTATATTAATATATTATATTATCTCAAGGTTTAGTCAACCATGGCCCCCACGTGCGCCCCCCCCCCCTTCCAGGGAGGATTCTGATCTCATATACTGTACATGTATAGATCTCAATGTCTGGTTGCAATCAACCAAGTCCCCTGGTTGTCAACTAAGAAGGTCCTGATCCCATTCCTATTCATAGATCTCAAGGTCCATTAGGGTCAACCATGGCCCCCCCATGTGCCCCCCCCCAGGGAGGGTTCAGGTCCCATATACTGTACATGTATAGATCTCAATGTCTGGTTGCAATCAACCAAGTCTCCTGCTTGCCAACTGAGAAGGTCCTGATCCCATTCCTATTCATGGATCTCAAGGTTCAGTCAGAGTCAACCATGGCCCCAATGTGCCCCCCAGGGAGGGGTCTTATCCCATATACTGTACATGTATAGATCTCAATGACTGGTTGGTTGCGATCAACTAAGTCCCCTGGTTGCCAACTGAGAAGGTCCTGATCCCATTCCTATTCATAGATCTCAAGGTTCAGTCAGAGTCAACCATGCCCCCCCCAGGGAGGGATCTGACCCCATATACTGTACATGTATAGATTTCAATGTCTGGTTGCAATCAACCAAATCCCCTGGTTGCCAACTGAGAAGGTCCTGATCCCGATCTCAAGGTCTGTTCAGATCAACCATGCCCCCCCCCCCCCATGTGCCCCCCCAGGGAGGGTTCTGATCTCATATACTATACATCTATAGATCTCAATGACTGGTTGCAATTAACCAAGTGCCCTGGTTGCCAACTGAGAGGGCCATTCCTATTCATAGATCTCAAGGCCCATTCAGATCAACCATGACCCCCATGTGCCCCCATGCGCCAGTTAGGATTCTAATCCCATATACTGTACATGTATAGAACTCAATGTGCCCTGGTTGTCAACTGAGAAGATCCTGATCCCATTCCTATTCATAGGTCCCACGGTTCAGTCAGAGTCAACCATGGACCCAATGTGCCCCCCAAGGAGAGTTCTGATCCCATATACTGTACATGTATAGATATCAATGTCTGGTTGCAATCAACCAAGTTCTTTGGTTGCCAACTGTGAGGGTCCTGATCCCATTCCTATTCATAGATCCCACGGTTCAGTCAGAGTCAACTATGGACCCAATGTGCCCCCCAAGGAGAGTTCTGATCCCATATACTGTACATGTATAGATATCAATGTCTGGTTGCAATCAACCAAGTTCTTTGGTTGCCAACTGTGAGGGTCCTGATCCCATTCCTATTCATAGATCCCACGGTTCAGTCAGAGTCAACTATGGACCCAATGTGCCCCCCAAGGAGAGTTCTGATCCCATATACTGTACATGTATAGATATCAATGTCTGGTTGCAATCAACCAAGTTCTTTGGTTGCCAACTGAGAAGGTCCTGATCCCATTCCTATTTATAGATCTCAAGGTTCAGTCAGCGTCAACCATGGCCTCAATGTGCCCCCCAAGGAGAGTTCTGATCCCATATACTGTACATATATAGATCTCAATGACTGGTTGCAATCAACCAAATCCCCTGGTTGCCAACTGAGAAGGTCCTGATCCTGTTCCTATTCATAGATCTCAAGGTCCATTCATACACATCCATGTCTATGTAGCTCACCTCCACAATGGCGGAGTCTATGGTGGCTTGTAGAGACAGGAACCCCTCGCTCAAGTACTGCAGTGAGTGACAGTAAGTTAAATGATCTCCACAGGAACCTGAAGGAAGGAAGAGAAACGGAACCAGCTGTTCATAAATTCTGATTGGTCAGCTGATCTCTGAACCCTTTTCTCATCTTGTTTTTTTTCTAGATGTTCTCCCGTTCACCAACATAAAAACAGAACAAAAAAAAAAATCCCCAAAGGGTTCAAATATGAAATACAACATCTGAATTATTATCCTGATGGAACGGGCCATAATGGAAGAGGCAAGGGTCAAATCTGCAGAATTACGCCAATTTATAAAGGAGTGACGATACGAAAGTAAACTTCTTCTGGACCAGCAGGAAGACCAACATGGAATTCCTAATGGAAATTGTTGGGGAACTTGGAAGGTGTGTGCAAGTTATACAATGTGCTATTTTTTAGTCTGGCTGGAGAACTATTGTAAAAATTAGCATAGCTGTGTCCTGCCCCCACCCCCAGCTGGGGGGAGCCATTGTAAGAATTAGCACTGGCTTTGTCTTGGCCCCGCCCCTGACTAGGATGCTATTGTCAGACTTAGCACCAGCTGTGTCCTGCCCCCACCCCCAGCTGGGGGGAGCCATTGTAAGAATTAGCACTGGCTATGTCTTGGCCCCGCCCCTGACTAGGATGCTATTGTCAGACTTAGCACCAGCTGTGTCCTGCCCCCACCCCCAACTGGGGGGAGCCATTGTAAGAATTAGCACTGGCTATGTCTTGGCCCCGCCCCTGACTAGGATGCTATTGTAAGACTTAGCACCGGCTGTGTCCTGCCCCCACCCCCAGCTGTGGGGAGCCATTGTAAGAATTAGCACTGGCTATGTCTTGGCCCCGCCCCTGACTAGGATGCTATTGTAAGACTTAGCACCGGCTGTGTCATGCCCCCACCTCCAGCTGGGACAGCTATTGTAAGAACTAGCACTGGCTATGTCTTGGTCCCACCCCCAGCTGAGGAGCTATTGTAAAAATTATCACTGTCTGTGTCTTGGCCCTGCCCTCAACTGGTGGGCTATAGTAAGAATTAGCACTGGCTGTGTCTTGGCCCCACCCTCAAACCTGGAGAATTACGCCAATTTATAAAGGAGTGACTATACGAAAGTAAACTTCTTCTGGACCAGCAGG
The DNA here is from genome assembly GCF_905171775.1 of Rana temporaria. Lineage (NCBI taxonomy): Eukaryota > Metazoa > Chordata > Amphibia > Anura > Ranidae > Rana > Rana temporaria. The sequence goes on along the minus strand of NC_053500.1, from coordinate 3,242,078 downwards.
AAGACCGATATGGAATTCCCAATGAAAATTGTTGGGGAACTTGGAAGGTGTGTCCAGCTGGGAAACCATTGTAAGAATTAGCACTGGCTATGTCTTGGCCCCGCCCCTGGCTAGGACAGTATTGTAAGACTTAGCACCGGCTGTGTCTTGCCCATATCTCCAGCTGGGACAGCTATTGTAAGAATTAGCATTGGCTGTGTCTTGGCCCCGCCTCTGACTAGGAAGCTATTGTAAGAATTAGCACCAGCTATGTCTTGGCCCCACCCCCAGCTGGGGAGCTATTATAAGAATTAGCACTGGCTGTGTTCTGGCCCCACCCCCAGCTGGGGAGCTATAGTAAGCATTAGCATTGGCTGTGTCTTGGCTCCGCCTCTGACTAGGAAGCTATTGTAAGAATTAGCACTGGCTATGTCTTGGCCCCACCCCCAGCTGCGGAGCTACTGTAAGAACTAGCACTAGTTGTGTTCTGGCCCCGCCCTCAGCTGGGGAGATATTGTAGGAATTAGCACTGGCTGTGTCTCGGCCCCGCCCCCAGGGAGCTAATGTAAGAATTATAACTGTCTGTGTCTTGGCCCTGCCCCCCAGATGAATATTCATTATAATCATTACCCCCGGCTGTGCTGCAGGCCATATACCAGCAGATATATCATGCATGGACTCACCTCTCATAGCTGTGTAGTCATTTGGGTCAGTGTGGTACTTATAAGGAAACCTTAGTGAATAGTTAAATTCGTTCTCAGAAAAGACCACGGTGCCGAGGTGGTATTTCCATTTTGGACTTGTAACATCGGTGGCATTCTCATATTCCTCCACTAATATTCCTAAAAGGGGGAGATGTGACATTGGTAAGGAGGGTTACAACACTTTCCCCCGTCTACAGTTCTGTAGACCCAGTGCCTCTGCCCCACCCCCCTCGTCTACCCCGCAGTAATATCACTGGTGACACCCAACCTTGACTTTCTCACTTTCTACAAGACCACCTAAGAACCTCCCCCTTCCTGTCCCATCAGCTAACACAACTCCTACTGCCAGCCTGATTTTGGCCTTCAGCTCAGCTTGCAGGTGACGGCAGAACCTACCTGGCAGGATGGTGCTTCTGTTGACCAGCTGCATTATTTCCCGGATGGTCGGGCTGCCAGGGAAGTAGCCAACTTGGGAAGGGAAGACTGAGACGTTAAGGGAAAAGTTAAGATTCTCTAAATGATTGAGACTCCCCAGGACCCGGGCCGGGCTGTAGCTATTCCAGGCCTGTGGCTTCATAAATTGTGATTCATCGATGAAGAAGAACAGCAAGAGGACCAGCGCCAAATGCTGGAGCCACTCCTGAAAAAAACAAGTACAGGGTCAGCGCCAACATCGATTGGAAGAAACACAACTACATCACAGACAGTTCATAGAGCCAGAGATCTCTCCTCTTCTACTGGTAGTCCCAGATCTCTACTTAAATTCTTCCATCAAAGGAGAATTTCTTCTGCAGCATCCCCCTAGGTAAAAGTGTCTTGTTAAAGTGTCGTTAAACCCAGATTTATACTCAGAAAGCCACTTTGTTTTGTGTAGAGTGAAATATACCTGGTTGATCCTGCCTTCATCTGCCCCTCCCATCTTCTCTGTGTGCCCACTGCAGCCTGACATTGTATAGACCAGCTGGTGTCCTCTACGGAGCATGCTCCAGTTTCAGTTCCCTACTAAGCTCTATCGTTTCCTTTTTTATTCATATCTGTGCAGCCCACATGACTACAGAGTCGCACATATGGGCGTATACACAGTGGCGGAACTACCAGGGTCACATATACCAGTGGTCATCAACCCTGTCCTCGGGGGCCCACTAACAGGCCAGGTTTTATGTATTACCTTGGGGAGATGCAGACTAGAATACTGCAATCACTGAGCAGCAAATGATATCACCTGTGATGTATTTCAGTTATCTTGCAAACCTGGCCTGTTAGTGGGCCCTGAGGGACAGGGTTGATGACCACTGGCATATACGACCGGACCCTGACGTTCTGCCACCATAAGGGGGCCAAGCCCAGAATTTCCCCCTGCACCTTTGGCCGGCAGTTCACTATGCAGTGGGAGAGATTGGTAGCTCTGTGTGGTGCCCGTGGCATCTCCTTCTGCCCCTCTGGCCAGTAGTACAGCTGTACAGTGGAGAGGGGAGGGGCCTCAGACCCGGGCAGACACCGGCTTCAGTTCACAAGCAAAGCAACTTGAAATTGCTAGAAAATTTGAGTTTTGGCCCCTCCCTCTCTGCAAGTCATAGCCCTAGGTCCGGGACAAGAGGTGGGCAGGAGGGGCGATTGCCCTGGACACTGAGGTATCATGTGAGCTGGGGGGCACCTCAAGGAGATTGAGTGTGGGGATTTGTGTTGGGAGGGGGAATCTGGGGATCAACAGGGGGTAAGAATTGTTTCAGGCTGGGAAATTTGTGTGTGTGTGTGTGTGTGTGTGCGCAAGGAATGGTGATATGGAGTGATTTGTGTTGGGAGGTTATGGGGGAAAAGATTTGTGCTAGGAGGGGGGATTTGAGGGGGGGGGGGGCTGTGCTAAAATAGTTCATATGGTAGAGGGGGGAGAGAATTTGTTTTAGGAGGGGGGGGGTTTCGGGCTAGTAGGGATGATTGGGGCCGAGACATGTGCAGAACGGAAAAATTAGTTGAGGCCAGGTTCACACTGGTACAACACGACAGTCGTACTACCTTGGATTCGACTTTGGGTCACCGGAGATCCACCCCTTATGACGTTACCACCCACCATGCCCCCGGTAGTGATGTAATAAGGGGCAGGGCATCCGCATGACGCCCCATGCCTATATAAGTAGTGGCACACTGCGCACCGGGCATTAGAGTGGGAGAGAGCGTTGTGTCAACATCGGGAGAAGAGCAGAGGGAAGAAGACAACGGAGAAGAGCGGGCAAAAGAGCAGAAGATAGCGGAGGAGGCCCGGCAGAAGACACTGGACAGAGGAAGAAGAACCAGAGAGAGCGGAGAAGAGCCGGAGAGGGGAGAAGAAATCGAAAGAGACCTCCGGAGCTGTCTAATAAATAAAAATGTGTGCTGTGTTTTATTTCTGACACTTTTTTTTCAGGTGAATGGGTAGGGGTACAATGTACCCCATACTCATTCACATAGGGTGGGGGGCAGGGATCTGGGGGCCCCCTTATTAAAGGGGGCTCCCAGATTCCGATAAGCCCCCACCCCGCCCGCAGACCCTGGCAACCAATGGCCAGGGTTGTCGGGAAGAGGCCCTTGTCCTCATCAACATGGGGACTAGGTGCTTTGGGGTGGGGGGCACAGGAGCAGAAGATAGCGGAGGAGGCCCGGCAGAAGACACCGGACAGAGGGAGAAGAACCAGAGAGAGCGGAGCAGAGCCGGGGAGGGAAGATGAAACTGGAAGAGACCCCCAGAGCTGCCTAATAAATTACTTTAAAAAAATGCCATTCACCATCACACAGCAAGCTGTGACTTGATGTGTGGCTCCCGGGACACCTATCACTCTCTACCTTATAGGAAGATTGGGAACCAAGATATGAGTGTGAGAAGCTCAGGCTGTATGGGACTGAAGTCCCCATGAGTAAGCTCCGGTGGGAGGAGTGAAACGTTGGAGGCTCCCGGGACACCTATCACTCTCTACCTTATAGGAAGATTGTGAACCAAGATATGAGTGTGAGAAGCTCAGGCTGTATGGGAATGAAGTCCCCATGAGTAAGCTCCGGTCGGCGGAGTGAAATGTTGGAGGCTCCCGGGACACCTATCACTCTCTACCATATAGGAAAATTGTGAACCAAGATATGAGTGTGAGAAGCTCAGGCTGTATGGGACTGAAGTCCCCATGAGTAAGCTCCGGTGGGCAGAGTGAAACGTTGGAGGCTCCCGGGACACCTATCACTCTCTACCTTATAGGAAGATTGGGAACCAAGATATGAGTGTGAGGGGCTCAGGCTGTATGGGAATGAAGTCCCCATGAGTAAGCTCCGGTCGGCGGAGTGAAATGTTGGAGGCTCCCGGGACACCTATCACTCTCTACCATATAGGAAAATTGTGAACCAAGATATGAGTGTGAGGAGCTCAGGCTGTATGGGACTGAAGTCCTCATGAGTAAGCTCTGGTGGGCGGAGTGAAACACGCTGGAGGCGTGACATGGCAGGGGTCAAGACTGACACTGCCATTCACCATCACACAGCAGGCTCTGACTTGATATGTGGCTCCCGGGACACCTATCACTCTCTAACTTATAGGAAGATTGTGAACCAAAATATGAGTGTGAGGGGCTCAGGCTGTATAGGAATGAAGTCCTCATGAGTAAGCTCCGGTGGAGCAAGGGAAACACGTTGGAGGCGTGGCCTGGCAAGGGTCAAGGCTGACATTGCCATCACCATCACATAACAGGCTGTGACTTGATGTGAGGCTCCTGGGACACCTATCACTCTCTACCTTATAGGAAGATTGAGAATCAAGATATGAGTGTGAGAAGCTCAGGCTGTATGGGAATGAAGTCCTCATGAGTAAGCTCCGGTGGGTGGAGTGAAACACGTTGGAGGCTCCCGGGACACCCATCACTCTCTACCTTATAGGAAGATTGAGAATCAAAATATGAGTGTGAGGGGCTCAGGCTGTATAGGAATGAAGTCCTCATGAGTAAGCTCCGGTGGGTGGAGTGAAACACGTTGGAGGCTCCCGGGACACCTATCACTCTCTACCTTATAGGAAGATTGTTGTCTCTTTAATGTCTTTGAGGCCCCACTCTCAAGTATTCACTTACCAGTATGACGTAGCCCAGCCGCCTCCATTGTACCAGAATGTTCTTCCTCAGTAGAGCCAATGTCTGCTGGATGAGACTGACCTCCCTCTGTGCCTCTCCAGTCATCTGCAATGGAGGATACTGCCCATCAGTGCCATGTACTAATGCCACGTTTCAGTGCTTAGCAGTGCCGCCTATCAGTGCCCAGCAGTGGTGCCCATCAGTGCCCAGCAGTGGTGCCCATCAGTGCCACTCATAAGTACCCATCAGTGCAGCCTTTCAGTGCCCATCAGTGTGGCCTATGAGTGCCCACCAGTGCCCCATGAGTGCCCATCAGTGCCGCCTATCATTGCCCATCAGTGCTGCATATCAGTGGCACCCATCAGTGCCGCCTATAAGTGCCCATCTTCAATGCCCGTCAGTGCCCATCAGTGCCACCTCAGTGGTGCCACCTCATTGGTGCCCGTCAGTGCCGCCTTATCAGTGCCCATCAGCGAAAGAGAAAACTTACTTATTTACAAAAAAAATTCTGCTTGGGTATATTTGATGCCAGATACCACACCGGGCCTTCAGAGGTCTAGTGGAGCCCATGCCTGGAGGGGTCAGGGCTGTTTTAGCAGAAATTGGGGGACCTACTCAATATTAGGTGGGGGGGGGTCATAATATTGTAGCTGATTGGTGTACATCACTGCTACTGCTCTACTTGGCAAAACTGGTCCTCAAAAAGCTTGGGAGATGTCAGGATGACTATGAAGCTTACTTGGGCCATAATGACTTACCTTGTGAGGAGGACAACACAACCCAAAAAAAGTCTTGATGGGTTCCACGTGTGATCTGTCCAATCACCAACAATCCCAGCAGACGTCCAATTTGTTTTCCATGAACGCAGCTCACCGGCAACCACAACGCCCCCCGAGGAGATCAGCAATAAGAAAGCAGAACGTTCACAAAGATACAAAAACACTAAAGGACCAAAAACGAAGACTTACACTTTCTATCGTGTTCATCCCCGGACTGTCTCTAAAAGTTCTGCTCTGCAGTCAGGAAATCAACCGCCGTCCCCCTATTCCCAACCCCCCCCCCTCCCCATTCCCTCTTATATGGGAGGTGGGGGGGGGGATAAAATTCCTTTCTGGCCCCCGGAGAATCAGTTGGAAAGGAAGGAAAGATTCCAAGTATCGTATTCAATCCCATTATCAATCCAGATGTTCCAGTCTCTTGGCGGAGGGAAAATTATTCTTCTTCTAAGGATTTCTGGGTGGCAGAAAAGACGAGATATAAAAAAGGGGAAAGAAGGTCAGAAAAAAAATTAAGAGTTTCATAACTCAGGAAGGAAATCGCGAAACACGTCCAAAATCCCCAGATATGCATGTTGGCCTTGTAGAATTTGTTACAATGTTAATAAAAATATACACTCACTGGCCACTTTATTAGGTCCTCCTTGCTAGTAGCGGGTTGGACCCCCTTTATTAGGTCCTCCTTGCTAGTAGCCAGTTGGACCCCCTTTATTAGGTCCTCCTTGCTAGTAGCGGGTTGGACCCCCTTTATTAGGTCCCCCTTGCTAGTAGCGGGTTGGACCCCCTTTATTAGGTCCTCCTTGCTAGTAGTGGGTTGGACCCCCTTTATTAGGTCCTCCTTGCTAGTAGCGGGTTGGACCCCCTTTATTAGGTCCCCCTTGCTAGTAGCGGGTTGGACCCCCTTTATTAGGTCCTCCTTGCTAGTAGCGGGTTGGACCCCCTTTATTAGGTCCTCCTTGCTAGTAGCGGGTTGGACCCCCTTTATTAGGTCCCCCTTGCTAGTAGCGGGTTGGACCCCCTTTATTAGGTCCCCCTTGCTAGTAGCGGGTTGGACCCCCTTTATTAGGTCCCCCTTGCTAGTAGCGGGTTGGACCCTGTAACGGTCACCACCGTTTACGACCTTCCACGACAGCTCATCTGACACACAGACAAACCAGCAGGCATCCCATTTCCCAGAATAACAAGACTTGCTCCGTGTTCTCTGATTTCAAATGAAGACATCTTTAATGGTTTCTTCTCAGCTTATATACAGTTTTCAAGGCACAGGAACAATCAAACTGTCCCCACCCACACATCACACCGTGGGGGCTTCAATCACATTCTTTCATTAACAGCATTACAAACAAAACACCATCACACAATGCTCTTTTTCTAATCCACATCCCCAGACAGACGCTCTGTCTCCAACAAGTATATTCCACACATAAACAGTATTTAGCATGCATAATTAGAGTTCTGGGAGCAGACCTGGGTTAACACCTTTACAGCCATACACAATGGTTAATGGAATCTCTTAGGAGTCTATGCAATTAACACCTTTCACAAGGACTATGGAATGTCTTTCAGGCCCTGACTCAATTAGCATGTCACTAGTCAGGGCAAATCATAGAATGAGTCACTATTGACTGGTTGGGCCAACATCCTGCAGTATCTCAAAATCCTGCAATACGAACTATCAGTGATGTCAAATCTCATGTAATACATGAATTATGATTCACTTGCCACCCCATTCCCAAAGGGCACAGGGTGGACTCAGACCCAAGAGTTATCAGTGACGCTGACACAGGAGTATCCCCCATCCTCACAAAGTCTCTGGGTGTCCCGGGTCATTCTGTTACAGACCCCCTATATTACGTCCTCCTTGCTAGTAGCCAGTTGGACCCCCTTTATTAGGTCCTCCTTGCCAGTAGTGGGTTGGATCCCCTTTATTAGGTCCACCTTGCTAGTAGTGGGTTGGACCTCTTTTATTAGGTCCCCCTTGCTAGTAGCGGGTTGGACCCCCTTTATTAGGTCCACCTTGCTAGTACCAGGTTGGACCCCCTTTATTAGGTCCCCCTTGCTAGTAGCGGGTTGGACCCCCTTTATTGGGTTCTCCTTGCTTGTACCGGGTTGGACCCCCTTAATTAGGTCCTCCTTGCTAGTAGCGGGTTGGACCCCCTTTATTGTGTCCTCCTTGCTTGTACCGGGTTGGACCCCCTTTATTAGGTCCACCTTGCTAGTCCCAGGTTGGACCCCCTTTATTAGGTCCCCCTTGCTAGTAGCAGGTTGGACCCCCTTTATTGGGTCCACCTTGCTTGTACCGGGTTGGCCCCCCTTTATTAGGTCCCCCTTGCTAGTAGCGGGTTGGACCCCCTTTATTGGGTCCTCCTTGCTTGTACCGGGTTGGACCCCCTTAATTAGGTCCTCCTTGCAAGTAGTGGGTTGGACCCCCTTTATTAGGTACACCTTGCTAGTAGCAGGTTGGACCCCCTTTATTAGGTACACCTTGCTAGTAGCGGGTTGGACCCCCTTTATTAGGTCTCCCTTGCTAGTAGCTGGTGGGACCCCCATTGTTAGGTCCTCCTTGCTAGTAGCGGGTTGGACCCATTTTATTAGGTACACCTTACTAGAAGTGGGTTGGACCCCCTTTATTAGGTCTCCCTTGCTAGTAGCTGGTGGGACCCCCATTGTTAGGTCCTCCTTGCTAGTAGCGGGTTGGACCCATTTTATTAGGTACACCTTACTAGAAGTGGGTTGGACCCCCTTTATTAGGTCTCCCTTACTAGAAGTGGGTTGGACCCCCTTTATTAGGTCTCCCTTGCTAGTAGCTGGTGGGACCCCCATTATTAGGTTATCTTTGCTAGTAGCGGGTTGGACCCCCTTTATTAGGTACACCTTGCTAGTAGCGGGTTGGACCGCTACAAACAACAAACAACAAACAAAACTTACACAGAACAGCAACAAACAAAACTAAAACACAACAACAAAACTAGAACACAATAAGAAACAAAACTTAAACACAACAAACAAAATTAAAACGCAACAACAAAACTAGAACACAATAAGAAACAAAACTAAAAACACAACAAACAACAAACAAAACTTACACGGAACAGCAACAAACAAAACTAAAACCCAACAACAAAACTAGAACACAATAAGAAACAAAACTAAAAACACAACAAACAAAACTAAAACCCAACAACAAAACTAGAAAACAAGAAGAAACAAAACTCAAACACAACAAACAAAATTAAAACGCAACAACAACAAACAAAACTAAAACCCAACAACAAAACTAGAAATAAGAAACAAAACTCAAAAACAACAAACAAAATTAAAACACAACAACAACAAACAAAACACAAGAAATGACCACTAGCAACAATTCAATATGTATAATAATATACATTTTTAAAAAGGAGGTTAAACAAAATGAAATACTATACTATAATAAGCATATCATCCTATTATAACACAGCATTATGAAAAGAAAAAAAAAATCGAAATCATTCATAGGTCCAAATAGCACTCAAGGGTTAAGGACCCCCCTCCCCCATACAGTGAAAATGTCCCTTCTGTATCTTGCACAATGCTGACCGCAGAGCCGGCCAGTCCTTGTAGCTTTGATTGTCCGATCTGTGCAAAAGTTCAGATTTTTTATTTAGTTTCCCCCTCTGGTTGGGGAGGGGGGATCTTGGCTTCCTCTGCTCCCCAACCATCAGATGAAGAATGTGGATTGGATGGTGGAAGACGGTTCTGGGCTGGGGGTCCTCACAATATGAGAATTGTCTCTGATGGACGTTCTCGGCTCACACGCAAATGAGAACAGCGATCCCCAGCGAGGATTCTGGGAGCTGGGCCAACATCGCAGACACATCTGCGTCCCCGTCATGTGACCTCCTCAGACAGACGCTGTGCTGGGTGAGGAGAAGACAGAACAGATGGTGGTATAGGAGGATCGGGGGTGGCCGCGTGTCCGATCCGCTCCGACACCCAAGGTAAGTGGATTTCCTGCCCAGGAGATGGAGAGAGTTGATGCTTTGCAGGCGGCGGCTCTTATCAGGCTTCGCCATGACTCTTCCAACCGATAACAGCGGAAGTCATTATTATTCAGGATTTATATAGCGCCAACAGTTTGCACAGCACTTTACAATCTTAAGGGAAGACAATACAAAAATACAAGAGGATCCTACTCATAAGAGCTTACATTGGGGACATAATGTAACATTGTATATGTCATATGTAATGTTTATAGAACATCTTCCTCCGTCTGTATCATGGCTCATCCGGGGGACACATAGAAAAGAATGTTACATTGTATAAATAATATGTAACAGTGTATAGAGGATCTTCCTCTGTCTGTATTATGGGTCATCCAGGGGACACATAGAAAATAATGTTACATTGTATAAATAATATGTAACAGTGTATAGAGGATCTTCCTCTGTCTGTATTATGGGTCATCCGCAGCACTTGCAGCATATTGGAAAGTCTTATTTAGTTTTGGATAAAGTGGGGAAGGATTAGATTTGATTACATCAGAGTCCCCAGAGAGCCCCTCTCACATCAGAGTCCCCAGAGAGCCCTCCCTTACATCAGAGTCCCCAGAGAGCCCCCCTCACATCAGAGTCCCCAGAGAGCTCCCCACTTACATCAGAGTCCCCAGAGAGCCTCAGGCTTGCATCAGGGTCCCCAGAGAGCTCCCCACTTACATCAGGGATCCCAGAGAGCCCTCCCTTACATCAGAGTCCCCAGAGAGCCCCCCTCACATCAGAGTCCCCAGAGAGCCTCCCTTACATCAGAGTCCCCAGAGAGCCTCGGGCTTGCATCAGGGTAACCAGAGAGCTCCCCACTTACATCAGGGTTCCCAGAGAGCCCTCCCTTACATCAGAGTCCCCAGAGAGCCCCCCTCACATCAGAGTCCCCAGAGAGCCTCCCTCACATCAGAGTCCCCAGAGAGCCTCCCCTACATCATAGTCCCCAGAGAGCCCCAGGCTTGCATCAGGGTCCCCAGAGAGCTCCCCACTTACATCAGGGTTCCCAGAGAGCCTCCCCCTTAAATCCGGGTCCCCAGAGAGCACCCCTTACAACAGAGTGCCTCCACCTTACATCACAGTCCCCAGATAGCCCCACTCACATCAGGGTCTCCTGAGAGCCTCCTCTTACATCAGTGTCCCCATAGAGCCCCCCTTTTCATCAGTGTCCCCAGAGAGCCCCCCTTTACATCAGGGTCCCCAGAGAGCCCACCTTTACATCAGGGTCCCCAGAGAGCCCCCCTTTACATCAGGGTCCCCAGAGAGCCCCCCTTTACATCAGGGTCCCCAGAGATCCCACCTTTATATCAGGGTCTCCAGAGAGTCTCCCCCTTACATCAGGGTCCCCAGAGATCCCACCTTTATATCAGGGTCTCCAGAGAGTCTCCCCCTTACATCAGGATCCCAAGAGAGCCACCCCACTTACATCAGGATCCCCAGAGAGCCGCTCCTTACATCAGGGTCCCCAGAGAGAGGGCTGGCAGTGAGAGATGATGTAATCTCTCTGCTGCCCTTGGCTGCACAGTGAGGGCAGAACAGCGGTGATGCAGGGCTGGTGGCGAGACATGATTTTATCTCTCAGCTCTCTCACCCGTCCGGCTCTCCCGAGTTGCCCGCTGCACAGAGTACCGGGCCGGGGCCTTGTGGTTGGGAACCCCTGGGACATCGGACTATGGGCCCCAGATTTGGGGCTTTAGTCCCAAAAGCCACACCCCCTAGCAACGCCACTGTCTGTCACTGAAACCGGCCCACTGAGCCATCGGCCCACCGGGAAACTCCCGGTAGTCCCGATGGCCAGTACATACCTGTTTAAAACTACTTGGGGTGACAACGCTGCTGTGCAAATTTATTGCAGAATGAATAGCGTTGTCACCCTGTTATGGGGGGGGGGGGGGGCTCCTGTATTCTTATTACTGACCGGCTGTATCATGTATGTCATTCTGGTCAGAGTTACACTGTAAAGCGGATCTTCCAGTGTGTGGTGGATGTGCGGTGATTTCTTCTCCCTCTCGGGGGCGCTGGTGGGGTTTCGCAGAGCTCTGCAATCATTGGAAGTTCTCCATTACATTGAATACATTCCTATGTATCTGGGCTGAAAGAAGTAACATCTGTGTGACATCCCCGGGAAGTCACTGGAGAATTTTTCGTTTTTTTTGGAGAAGTGAAATCTCTCGCGGCTTTGCAGTTTTACATAATGTACTCGACTTATTATTGAATAGGAGAGCAGCTCAGCCTCAGAATCATTAAAAACGCAACCAAAAAAGATACAAAGCATCAACAAAAAGATGCGAAAACAAGTATTTTCAAATTGATCATTAAACAGATTGCAAAACAAAACAAAAACCAACAAAGATACAAAAAAAAAGCAAAACGATACAAAAACAAAGATACAAAATATCAACAAAAAGATACAAAAACAAGTATTTTCAAATTGATCATTAACCACTTAAGGACCGAGCCTGTTTTTCAGACTTGGTGTTTACAAGATTAAAATCGCTCGCTCTCAAATCTACGCTGGGTTTCCTCGGCGTAAGCCAGCGTAGGTGGAAGTGGGTGTGAGCCATGCTAATGAGGCCTGACCCCATGCAAATGATGGGCCAAGCGCCATAGAAGTACTTAAAACGAACGGCGCATGCGCCGTCCCATGGACACATCCCAGTGGGAATCACGTCGGAACTACTCCCTAAGATACGACTGATCACTGCCTACGACGTGAACGTAACCTACGCCCAGCCCTATTCACGTACTACGTAAACAACGTAAAATACGACGGCTTGTGTTCCCTGGTCCATACCTTAGCGTGAGTTGCGCCTCCTATATGGGGAATAACTTTACGCCGGATGTACCACTTACGCAAACCGCGTATATTATGCGCCGGGCGCAACTACGTTCGTGAGTCGGCGTATCTCCCTAATTTGCATATGTAGAAAATCAATGGGAGCGGCAAATGCGCCCAGCGTAAATATGCGCCCATGATACGACGGCGTAGGCAAGTTACGTCGGTCGTAGGAAGCCTATTTTTAGGCGTATCTCAGATTGTGAGCACGGCGCACAGATACGACGGCGCATAGTTACACTTACGCGGCGTATCTCGAGATATGTCGCCGTAAGTGATTTGTGAATCTGGGCCATAGAGAATAAAATGGCCGTCATTGCAATAATTTTTGTCACACCGTATTTGCGCAGCGGTCTTACAAGCGTACTTTTTTGGAAAAAAAATAATTTTTTGAATTAAAAAATAAAGTTATCCCAATTTTTTTTTATACTGTGAAAGATAATGTTACGCTGAGTAAAATGATACCCAACATGTCACGCTTCAAAATGTGCGCCGGCTCGTGGAATGGCGTCAAACTTTTACCCTTAAAAATCTCCATAGGCGACGTTGAAAAAATTCTACAGGTTGCAACTTTTGAGTTACAGAGGGCTAGAATTATTGCTCTCGCTCTAACGATCGCGGTGATTGCTCACTTGTGTGGTTTAAACACCGTTTTCATATGCGGGCGCTACTCACGTATGCGTTCACTTCTGCTCGCGAGCTCGTCGGGACGGGGCGCTTTAAAAACAATTTTTTTTGTTTTCTTATTTATTTTTATTCATTTTATTAATTTTTACACAAAAAAAAAATGGGTCACTTTTATTCCTATTGCAAGGAATGTAAACATCCCTTGTAATAGAAAAAAGCATGACAGGTCCTCTTATATATGAGATCTGGGGGTCAAAAAAATGTCAGATCTCATATTTAGACAAAAATGCAAAAAAATAAATAACATTTGTCATTTGAAAAAATGACAACAAGAAAATATGCCTTTATGAAGCATGGGCGGAAGTGAGGTTTTGACGTTGTCTCCGCCCTGCTATGCTATGGGGACGGGTGGGGGGCCATCTTGCCCCTCACTCGTATCTCAGCCGAGCAGGGGAGAGGACCCGATCGCCTCCGCCGCTGCCGACGGCTCCAGTAAGCGGCGGAGGGGCGTGGGAGAACGGCGGGAGGGGGGGGGCACTCCCGCCGCCGAGAACGGTGACCTCGCGGCGAATTCGCCACGGAGACCACTGTTATCTTTTAACCACTTGCTTACTGGGCACATATACCCCCCTCCTGCCCAGGTGAAATTTCAGCTTCCGGCACTGCGTCGCTTTAACTGACAATTGCGCAGTCGTGCGACGTGGCTCCCAAACAAAATTGGCGTCCTTTTTTCCCCACAAGTAGAGCATTCTTTTGGCGGTATTTGATCACCTCTGCGGTTTTAATTTTTTGCGCTATAAACAAAAAAGAACGACAATTTTGAAAAAAAATACAATATTTTTTACTTGTTGCTATAATAAATAGCCCAATAAAAAAAAAAAAAATCAGTTTAGGCCGATACGTATTCTTCTACATATTTTTGGTAAAAAAAAAAATCGCAATAAGCGACTGGTTTGCGCAAAAGTTATAGCGCCTACAAAATAAGGGACAGAATTATTATTTTTTATTATTTTTTTTTTACTAGTAATGGCGGCGATCTGCGATTTTTATTGCGACTGCGACATTATGGCGGACACATCGGACACTTTTGACACATTTTTGGCACCATTCACATTTATACAGCGATCAGTGCTATAAAAATGCACTAATTACTGTATAAATGTGACTGGCATTGAAGGGGTTAACACTAGGGGGTGAGGAAGGGGTTAAATGTATTCCCTATATAGTGTTCTAACTGTGGGGGGAAGGGGGGTGACTGGGGGAGGTGACCGATCTGTGTCTCTATGTACAAGAGACACAGATCGGTCTCCTCTCTCCCTGACAGGACGCTGTCATTGTGAGAGCCGGCAATGAGAAATGATCTCATATGTTTACATATGAGATCATCTCTCATTGGCCGCACAGATCGCGCCTACCAAACGGCCACTCCGATTGGCCGTTTACGGCGATCTGTGATTGGCTGTGTCCAAGGGACACGGCCAGCACAGAAGTTCCCCGCTGCGCGCTCGGGGAACGCGGAAAGGGGCGGCCGTAAAAAGACGGCGCCCCAGAGAAGTAGAACCACCCTGCGGCCGTATATAGTCGTACGGCCGTCGGGAAGTGGTTAAAGGACCGCTCACAGGAAAGATGCATATCTCGGTTGTGGTAGCGGCCGCTGCCGTTACCGAGATATCCATCTTTAAAAAAAATGATATATATATACAGTGAGGGGTCCTTACGTGGTTAAGACCCGGTTCACACGGGGGCGGCACGACTTTGGGGGCGACTCGGCAAAGGCGATCTCAAGACGAATTCAGAGGCGACTTGCAAGTTGACTCCTTTATTGAAGTCAATGCAAGTCGTACAGGAACCTTTTTCTAATGCCCTGTACACACGATCGGTTCGTCTGACGAACCGATCGTGTGTGGGCCCCATCGTTTTTTTTCCCCATCGGTGAAAAAAAATAGTACCTGTATTAAAATGTTCTGATGGTTAAAAAAAACGATCATCTCTGGGAAAATCCATCGGTCAAAAATCCACGCATGCTCAGAATCAAGTCGACGCATGCTCGGAAGCATTGGGGTAGATTCAGAAAGCAATTGCATCTGCGTAACCATAGTTACACAGCGTAATTGCTTAGTTGCGCCGGCGTATCGACTGCTCCTGATTCAGAAAGCTCGATACGCCGACTGCAGCCTAAGATATGACTGGCGTAAGGCTCTTATGCGTCATATCTTAGGTTGCATTCTTACGCAGGCCGCTAGGTGGCGTTCCCGTAGTGGTCAGCGTAGAGTATGCAAATTGCATACTAACGCCGATTCACAACTGTACGCGCACCCTACGTACGCAGTTTACGTTCGTCGGGTTCCGCGTAAGGCTGCCCATGCTATTAGCAGGGGCAGCCAATGCTAAGTATACCCGTCGTTCCCGCGTCACGATGTTTAAAAAATTACGTTGTTTGCGTAAGTGAATCGTGAATGGCGCCATTTACGTTCACGTTGAAGCAAATGACGTCCTTTTACCGCAATGCACGTCGGGAAAGTTTCCCGACGGAGCATGCGCACTACGTTCGGCGCGGGAACGCGCCTAATTTAAATGATCCACGCCCCCTACGAGATCATTTAAATTACGCGCCCGTACGCCGGGCAGTTTTAAGGAGCGCCCGCGCAAATTACGTAGCTACTGCTTCATGAATGAAGCGTAGCGCAGGTAATTTACGGAGGCGCAGCGTTAAAACGGTACGCTGCGCCTCCGTAAGAGGGCACAATTCCTACCTGAATCCAGCCCATTGAACTTCATTTTTCTCTGCAGGTCGTTGTGTTTTACGTCACCGCGTTCTGACACGATCGGATTTTTAACTGATGGTGTGTAGGCAAGACTGATGAAAGTCAGCTTCATCGGATATCTGATGAAAAAATCCCTCAGTCCGTTTTCATCGGATGAACCGATCGTGTGTACGTGGCATAAGTCGGAGCGACTATTAGAACGGTTCCATTGAACAGAGCGGAGCGTGACTTGTCAGGCGGATGAGTCGCCCCTGTGTGAACCGGCTCGAAACAGAATGAAAAATGAAACAAAAACCAACAAAGAGCAAAATGATACAAAAAAAACAAAACGTACAAAATATCAACAAAAAGATACAAAAACAAGCATTTTCCAATTATTCATTAAAACAGATTGCAAAATGAAACAAAACAAAAAACAACAGAGATACAAAAAAAGATACAAAAACAAGTATTTTCAAAACAACAAAAGGCTAAAGAAAAATTAAAAAGATACACAATGATAACAAAAAAAAAACTTGCAAAACAACAACGAGGAGTATTTCCAGAGTAATCAGTGGTGATGTGTGTTTTTCAGATGACCGGAGGGACAGGGAGGGAGGCCGGCCTCGTCCAGCAGACCTTTGCTCTGCTGCGGAAGAATATTCTGGTACAATGGAGGCGTCTGGGAAATGTAGTGCTGGTAAGTAAACCGTGACTGGGGGGCAACCCTGTGGCTGTTGGGGGGGGGGGGGGGGTGAGAACAATGTAAGTGGTTGCTGCTGACCTTTCCTTTTATACAATAAATTTGCAGGGAGCTCTGTTATCTGATGTTCACTTTAGAGGCATTAAAGTGTAACTCCAACCAAAATGTATTTTATTTTCAGTAGAACTGATAAGATTAAGCTTCTGTCAAGAAGGGGGGGGGGGGGGGCTCTCTCTATGTCCATATTGGAGAGTTCCCAGGGCCGATCCTAGGGTCACAGACGCCTGGGTGCAGAAATATTTCTGGCGCCCCCACATGGGCGGGGTCATCTTACTAACTTCTCCCCTTTACAAATGTTTCTATGGCTACGACTCAAACACAGAGATGCTCCTAAGAAGTCTTCATTAGTGTCCACCATCAGAGTCCCCCCCAGCAGGTGTCCCCCATCAGAGTCCTCCCCAGCAGGTGTCCCTCATCAGAGTCCCCCCCAGCAGGTGTCCCTCATCAGAGTCCCCCCCAGCAGGTGTCCCCCATCAGAGCCCCCCCAGCAGGTGTCCCCCATCAGAGTCCCCCCCAGCAGGTGTCCCCCATCAGAGCCCCCCCAGCAGGTGTCCCCCATCAGAGCCTCCCCACAGCAGGTGTCCCCCATCAGAGCCCCCCCAGCAGGTGTCCCCCATCAGAGTCCCCCCCAGCAGGTGTCCCCCATCAGAGCCCCCCCAGCAGGTGTCCCCCATCAGAGCCTCCCCACAGCAGGTGTGCCCCATCAGAGCCCCCCCAGCAGGTGTCCCCCATCAGAGCCCCCCAGCAGGTGTCCCCCATCAGAGCCCCCCCAGCAGGTGTCCCCCCATCAGAGTCCCCCCCAGCAGGTGTCCCCCATCAGAGCCCCCCCAGCAGGTGTCCCCCATCAGAGTCCCCCCCAGCAGGTGTCCCCCATCAGAGTCCCCCCCAGCAGGTGTCCCCCATCAGAGCCTCCCCACAGCAGTTGTCCCCCATCAGAGTCCCTCCCAGCAGGTGTCCCCCATTAGAGACCCCACACAGCTGGTGTCCCCCATCAGAGCCCCCCACGTCAGGTGTCTCCATAGATCAGTACTTGTCCAATAGATCCCTGTAGCTCGGGCGTGCTGGGAGCAGAAGCACATTACAGGGGGGCGGGGCATACATGGCATCTTTGGTTACTTGGAGGGTGGCACTCTGAGAGCATTTCTGGGAGTGCACAGGATGATTGGCAGCAGCTCCGGCCAACCCAGAAGCCTCTCATCACACCGCCTATGGGAGAAGAGCCGACACACAAAGAGGGGGCGGGGCAGACAGGAGATTGCTCCATGCGCACTGGACAGAATTAATTAGTGGAGCCTAGTACCGAAACGTGTTCCAGTACTAGGCTCCGCTGTGGTACCCAGCCCGGATTCCGGGGACAGCGGGAGGTATGCGCTCCTGTCAGTTGCCAGCGGAGAGATTAAGCGGGATGGGGAATCGCAGCACCCGCTACATGCGTTCCACCTCTGGACACAGACAAGGAGGAGAGAGGGGAGCACTTTGGAGCTTCGGCGCCCCCACCTCTGCGGCGCCTGGGTGCAGAGCACCCCGTGCAACCTGCCTAGGATCGGCCCTGAGAGTTCCCCTTACTTCCTCTCAGTGACACTAAGGCCCCGTACACACGACCGAACATGTCCGCTGAAACTGGTCCGCAGACCAGTTTCAGCGGACATGTTCGGTCGTCTGTACGTCCGACCGGACAATTTTCCGGCGGATCGGACAGGTTTCCAGCGGACAAATGTTTCTTAGCATGCTAAGAAACATGTCCGCTGGAAGCCTGTCCGTCGGACATGTTTGGTCGTCTGTACAGACTCACCGGACATGTCCGCTCGGCCGAAAGCCCTCGCATGCGTCAAAGTGATTCGACGCATGCGTGGAAGCATTGACCTTCCAGGGCCGCACACATCGCCGCGGCGACGGCGCGGCCACGTCACCGCGTATCGTGTCCGCGCGGATTTCTGTCTGATGGTGTGTACAACCATCAGACAGAAATCTCCGAGCGGACATGTCCGCTGAAAACGGTCCGGCGGACCGTTTTCAGCGGACAGTCCGTCCGTGTGTACGAGGCCTAAGGCATAAGATGACAGAGTGCAGGTGGGGTGCAGGTGTAGGTGGGGTGCTGCTGGTGTAGGTGTTGGGGCGCAGTGGCAAGAACACAGAGGCCCAGATTCACGTAGATCGACGCAAAATTGTGCAGGCGTAACGTATCTCATTTACGTTACGCCTTCCGCAAATTACACGGGCAAGTGCTGTATTCTCAAAGCACTTGCTCCGTAAGTTGCGGCGGCGTAGCGTAAATCACCCGGCGGAATTCAAATTCGGCGGGTAGGGGGCGTGTATCATTTAAATGAAGCGCGTCCCCGCGCCGAACTAACTGCGCATGCGCCGTCTGTAAAATCTCCCAGTGTGCATTGCTCTAAATGACGTCGCAAGGACGGTCATTGGTTTCGATGTGAACGTAAATGACGTCCAGCCCCATTCACGGACGACTTACGCAACAGACATAACTTTTTAAAATTTCGACGCGGGAACGACGGCCATACTTAACATTGGCTGCGCCTCATATAGCAGGGGCAGCTTTACGCCGGGAAAAGCCTAACGTAAACGTCGTAACTTTACTGCGTTGGCCGCGCGTACGTTCGGGAATTCGCGTATCTAGCTAATTTGCATACTCGATGCGGATTTCGAAAGAAGCGCCACATAGCGGCCAAAAAAAAATGCACTTAAGATCCGACGGCGTAAGAGACTTACTTTTTGTCTTGTGTGATTGAGGTAGCAGAGGGGCGGAGTGCTGGGATGTTATAGATGGGAGGGATCTGTGATAGGGGGGAGATCTGTGATGGGGGCTATGTGAGGAGAGAAGTTTGTGTTGGGTGGGCTTTGTGATGGGGGGAGTCTGTGATGGGGGGAACTGCTATGGGGGGGAGACCTGATATGAGGGCTTTTTGATGGGGGGAATCTGTGATGGAGAGGAGTCTGTGATGGGGGATCTGTGATGGGGGATCTGTTATGGGGGTCTATGATGGGGGGGTCTGTTATTCTGGGCTTTGTGATATAGAGGAGTTTGTGTTGGGGGGCCTTATGTTGGGAAGGATCTGTTATGGGGGCTTTTTGATGGAGAGGAGTTTGTGTTGGGGGACTTTATGTTGGGGATGATCTGTTATGGGTGCTTTTTGATGGAGAGGAGTTTGTGGTGGGGGGGTCTGTTATTGGGGGCTTTGTGATGAAAATAAGTTTGTGTTGGGGGGCATTTTCTGATGGGGGTCAGTTATTGGGGGGCTTTATGTTGGGGAGGATCCGTTATGGGGGCTTTTTGATGGAGAGGAGTTTGTGGTGGGGGGTCTGTTATTGGGGGTTTTGTAAAATAGAGGAGTTTGTGTTTGGGGGGCTTTAAGTTGGGGAGGATCCGTTATGGGGGTTTTTTGATGGAGAGGAGTTTGTGGTGGGGGGGTCTGTTATTGGGGGCTTTGTGATGAAAATAAGTTTGTGTTGGGGGGCATTTTCTGATGGGGGTCAGTTATTGGGGGGCTTTATGTTGGGGAGGATCCGTTATGGGGGCTTTTTGATGGAGAGGAGTTTGTGGTGGGGGGTCTGTTATTGGGGGTTTTGTAAAATAGAGGAGTTTGTGTTTGGGGGGCTTTAAGTTGGGGAGGATCCGTTATGGGGGCTTTTTGATGGAGAGGAGTTTGTGGTGGGGGTCTGCTATTTGGGGCTTTGTGATTTAATGGAGTTTGTGTTGGGGGTCTTTGTGATTGGGGTTCAGTTAGTGGGGGCATTAAAATGGAAAGAAGTTTGTGTTGGTGGGCTTTATGTTGGGGAGGATCTGTTATGGGGGCTTTTTGATGGAGAGGAGTTTGTGGTGTGAGGTCTGTTATTGGGGGCTTTGTGATATAGAGGTGTTTGTGTTGGGGGGCTTTGTGATGGGGGGGTCAGTTATTGGGGGCTTTGTGATGGGGGGGGTCAGTTATTGGGGGCTTTGTGATATAGAGGTGTTTGTGTTGGGGGGCTTTGTGATGGGGGGTCAGTTATTGGGGGCTTTGTGATGGGGGGTCAGTTATTGGGGGCTTTGTGTTGGAAAGCAGTTTGTGTTGGGGGGAGCTTTGTGATGGGGGGCCTAATATGGGGGGAATCTTTGATGGGGTTAGGGTTTTTTTGCACTTCAAATAAGATGTGTGCATAGGTTCACATTTTTTTTAAACTATAGTCCGGCCCCCCAACAGTCTGAGGGACCGTGAACTGGCCCCCTGTTTAAAAAGTTTGAGGACCCCTGATCTAGAGAGACCATCCTATGTCCTCCAGCCGAGTGTGGATTCCTCTGGTTAGGAGCCCCTTTATCTTACCCATAACTTCCTGTAGTGGAGAGGTCAGGAGATCCCTGTCTGTGATGTCGAAGTATTTATCATAATTGGTGATGGTGGTTGGTGACCCCATGTTTTGGTTTACAGGAGTGGCTCCAGCATTTGGCGCTGATCTTCATGCTCTTCATAGTGCTGAATATTAACGGTGGTCCAGGCCTGAGGGCGTACACACCGGCTACGGTCCTGGGGCGTCTGGATGAATTCAGCAACAAAAGTTTTCCAGTTGGCTACATCTCTTCAACCCCGGCCATCCAGGACATCATGCAGAGGGTCAACAGAAGCCCCATCATCCCAGGTAAGATCAGCCGAGCATGGGGCTCCTCTCCACTGAATGAGGAGTGTATGGGGGTCACCAGAGGGCCTGACTGCTTTATAAAATGTTTTAGTTCCCGTTCAAGTGTTATCTGTGTGTACGAAGCTGGGGCACCCCGAGAATGACCCCCCCCCCCCCCGCTAATAAATGAATGGAAGTTACAAAAGTCTCCATTCCTCCTTCCAGAAATATCGGTGAAGGAATTCGAAAATATATATGACCTCCTGGACGCAGTTAATTGGAAAATCACCGCCGGCGTGGAATTTGAGAACGAGTTCACGTATTTTATCCGATATCCTCTCAACAACGTCCCGAGCCCCAATCACTACTTGGCTGAAAGAGGTAAGAGAACATCTCGCCAATTCCTCAGCCGCGGAGGTCCTAAACAATTTCACTTCCTTTAAAAACATCGACATGCTGCAACTTTCACACCGTCTGCCACTTCCTTCCTTTTTACATTTACATGAAAGTCTACTTCAGCCTTTCTCAACCATTTTACCCCAGAGGAACCCGTAAAAAAAAATCAGAGCTCTGTGAACCTCCTGCTAATCCAATTCATCGGGGATCAGTGAAAAAAATGCCCCTTATATTAGTGGCCAGTTGTAAGAATGCAACCCTTACATTTAGTCATTGGGAAGAATGTCCCTTACATTGGTGATCAGTGGGAAGAATGTCCCTTACATTGGTGATCAGTGAGAAGAATGTCCCTTACATTTAGTCATTGGGAAGAATGTCCCTTACATTGGTGATCAGTGGGAAGAATGTCCCTTACATTGGTGATCAGTGGGAAGAATGTCCCTTACATTGGTGATCAGTGGGAAGAATGCTCCTTACATTGGTGATCAGTGGGAAGAATGTTCCTTACATTGGTGATCAGTGGGAAGAATGTCCCTTACATTGGTGATCAGTGGGAAGAATGCTCCTTACATTGGTGATCAGTGGGAAGAATGTTCCTTACATTGGTGATCAGTGGGAAGAATGTCCCTTACATTGGTGATCAGTGGGAAGAATGCTCCTTACATTGGTGATCAGTGGGAAGAATGTTCCTTACATTGGTGATCAGTGAGAAGAATGTCCCTTACATTGGTGATCAGTGAGAAGAATGTCCCTTACATTGGTGATCAGTGAGAAGAATGTTCCTTACATTGGTGATCAGTGAGAAGAATGTCCCTTACATTGGTGATCAGTGGGAAGAATGTCCCTTACATTGGTGATCAGTGGGAAGAATGTTCCTTACATTGGTGATCAGTGGGAAGAATGTTCCTTACATTGGTGATCAGTGGGAAGAATGTCCCTTACATTGGTGATCAGTGAGAAGAATGTCCCTTACATTGGTGATCAGTGAGAAGAATGTCCCTTACATTGGTGATCAGTGGGAAGAATGTCCCTTACATTGGTGATCAGTGAGAAGAATGTCCCTTACATTGGTGATCAGTGGGAAGAATGTCCCTTACATTGGTGATCAGTGAGAAGAATGTCCCTTACATTGGCGGTCAGTGAGAAGAATGTTCCTTACATTGGTGATCAGTGAGAAGAATGTTCCTTACATTGGTGATCAGTGGGAAGAATGTCCCTTACATTGGTGATCAGTGGGAAGAATGTCCCTTACATTGGTGATCAGTGAGAAGAATGTCCCTTACATTGGTGATCAGTGAGAAGAATGTTCCTTACATTGGCGGTCAGTGAGAAGAATGTTCCTTACATTGGTGATCAGTGAGAAGAATGTTCCTTACATTGGCGGTCAGTGAGAAGAATGTTCCTTACATTGGTGATCAGTGGGAAGAATGTTCCTTACATTGGTGATCAGTGGGAAGAATGTTCCTTACATTGGCGGTCAGTGAGAAGAATGTTCCTTACATTGGTGATCAGTGAGAAGAATGTTCCTTACATTGGTGATCAGTGAGAAGAATGTCCCTTACATTGGTGATCAGTGGGAAGAATGTCCCTTACATTGGTGATCAGTGAGAAGAATGTCCCTTACATTGGCGGTCAGTGAGAAGAACGTTCCTTACATTGGTGGTCAGTGAGAAGAACGTTCCTTACATTGGTGGTCAGTAAGAACAATGCTACTGTCACATACCTTGTGGCTGAGCCTGATGTGCAGAGGGAGCCTCTCGCACAGCCCTGGCTTGGGGACTACTGATGTTGCAACAGCGGTCTTGAGAACGTGGTGAGGTATGAGTGCCTGTGTAGTCTGGTGGTATTATTGATGTGTAGCAGGAACATCATCGGAGCTACATAGCTGCAACAGCAGAACCTGGACTGGTAGACCGCAGGCAGCAATGGGCAGCGGCTGACAACAGGTGCAGGAAGACTGGTGACCCACAGTAGAAGACGCTCCAGCCAGAGCTAGGCAGGTGCAGGCAGGGCAGGATAAACAACTGGATGCGAGGTCAGACTAGCCAGGTCGGCAACAGACAGTCAAATGCCGGCATAGACGGCAGGCAAGGAACCGTCAGGATACAGGCAGAGATTGGCAACACGAGATCACGCAGATACGCAGAAGGCAGAGCAAAGTCCGGAGACAGGCCAAGGTCAGCACATGTAGCGTTCAAGCGAAGTCAGGAGCATGCCGGGTAAACACAGAAGTCAGCAGAATCCGATACAAGAACACGGGTACCGCTGCACATCAGACACCAATGGACTAGTGCAGCTGCTGCACTTATATAGGCCATGTAACGAAAGGTCCCACACTCCGCTTGAGTGCTTTCGTCATATACCGCTTCCTCCCAGTCTGAATATAGATATCAGAGAACCATAAACAAGACGATACTCGTTTGGTTGCTCACCATGAACTGTTTATTAGAACAAGAATAGTGTTATATACAGATGAAGAGGAGGTTCCCCCCCCCTCCTGCTCATATTACTCTAACAATACACCTGTAACCAGAAACCTAATTAACATGAGCTAATTAACTAATCCCTTAAAGCAGCCGATGTGACTCCGTGCCCTCCTGGGCATTGTTGTGATGAATCAGGATTCTACTACAGGTCAGACTTGATGTCACTGAGCTTCACACAGTAGATGATACATTATCATAAGTATAAACACAGGACACCTTCACACAATAGCAGAAGCTCCAGCAGGAGTCGGCCCGTCTCCTACATTGTACAGAGGCCAATGTGATCGGCTCTCTCAACTAACATGTTGAGTTCAGAATCAAACAAACCGAGAATAGTCTTTACATGTATCCCGGGAGATATTGTGGAGAAATATTACTGTCCCATTTTAAGTAATCCAAGACATATTTTCTCAGTCACCATGTGCCCCTAATGGACATAAGAGGTGCATGGGGAGCTAAAACAAGGGTTTCCCATCCTTTCCAAGGGGTTCTGGATTCCACAGGCCCTCCCGTTACAGGCCACTTGGTGGCAGTGTCAATGGCTAATCCATGCATGTGCATAGGTGTGTGGGTTCGCCTGAGCACAGTAAGACGGGCACCAGCATCCCACGTTGCATGCACCTCAGAGCTTCAGCTGTGCTATGGCCAAGCACAGTCCAGATACCTACCGTTCTCTATCACAGGGTTGCATAAAAGAAACTCTACTGTCTATAATTCTTTTTGTCTTTGCTCTTCCTGTGTGTTCCTCCAGGTTACTGCGAAACTTCAGAAAAATTCTGCCGCCCCCTGGAGTACTGGAAAGTGGGGTTCATCTCTCTACAAGCCAGCCTTGACTCCGCCATTGTTGAGGTGAGCCCAAAGCCATTTCTGTCCCATCACTCCTCGTTATATAGGTAGTTGTCTGATCAGTGGGGCCAGAAAGACCCTGAGGGGTAAACCGAATAAAGAATGGACCCGGTTTCCTAAAAGCCCCTAACAGCCACACTTACGTTTCTAAGTGGGAAGAAGACCAAGGAAGGTACCAAAGACAAGGAAGACGATCACAAATCTGGACCAAGATAGCCTCCTGTGAAGCTAGAGGCATCGTTCAGATGTCCTTCTTTTCAAGCCGGCGATTCTGCGCACAATAAAAATGATCATAGGGGCAGTTCCGCCGCTTGATTGTTCTTATAGGCAACGGGAGGGGACGTCCCCCCTCCCGCCGACATCCGGTGCTTCTCCGGGGTCTCTCGTGTCATCGGGGACCCGGAGAAAGAATTGGCTGCCGCCGGATGACGACCATAGAGATTTACGGTGACCAGTCATCTCTATGGCCGTCAGAGGCCCGGGCGCGACGTGATGTCACGCCCGGGGGCCCTGCATGTAAACAAAGCCGAGATCGCGGCTAGCAGCATGAGATTGGTGAATTTTTATTATTTTTTTCCGATCTCATGCTTTACAGCCTGGAGGAGAGATGTGTGGGGTCTTATCGCATCTCTCCATAAAGAGGACCTGTCATGATAGATTCCTATTACAAGGGATGTTTACATTCCTTGTAATAGGAATAAAAGTGATAATAAAAAATTTAATGTAAAAAAAAAGTGTAAAAAAAAGGAAAATAAAAAAAAACAATTAAAATAGTTTTTTTTTTTAAACGCCCCTGTCCCCAGTAGCTCGCGTTGAAAAGCGAACACACACGTAAGTACCGCCCACATATGTAAACGCAGTTCAAACCACTCATGTGAGGTATCAACAATTCTCGCACTAGACCTCCTCTGAGGCCTGGATTCAGAAAGGACTTACAACGGCGTATCTCCAGATACACCATCGTAAGTCCAAATGAGCGCCGTCGTATCTATGCGCTGATTCATAAAGGCAGTTACGCCTGAATTTGGCCAAGATGTCACGACGTAAGTCTCCTACGCCGTCGTATCTTGGGTGCATATTTACGCTGGCCGCGTCGAATATGCAAATGACCTAGATACGCCGATTCAGAAACGTACTTGCGCCCGTCAGATTTAGCTACGTCGTTTACGTAAGGCGTCGGTCCGGCGTAAGTTTACCCCTCATAAAGCAGGGGTAAGTCATGTTAAGGTATGGATGTCGGAAACGTCGGAACAGCGTCGTATTTTACGTCGTTTGCGTAAGTCGTACGTGAATGGGGCTGGGCGTATGTTACGTATGTTACGTTCACGTCGACAAAGCATTGAGCCGACGTATCTTAGGGAGTATTTGCGAAGTGACTCTGAGCATGCGCACGCATGCGCCGTTCGATCGGCCACTCATTTACATGGGGTCACGGCTCAATGCTTTGTCGTTGTGAACGTAACATACGCCCAGCCCCATTCACGTACGACTTACGCAAACGACGTAAAATACGACGCTGTTCCGACGTTTCAGACGTCCATACCTTAACATGACTTACCCGTGCTTTATGAGGGGTAAACTTACGCCGGACCGACGCCTTACGTAAACAGCGTAGCTAAATCCGACAGGCGCAAGTACGTTTCTGAATCTGCATATCTAGGTCATTTGCATATTTGACGCGTAAATCTACGGAAGCGCCCCTAGCGGCGCGTAAATATGCACCCAAAATACGACGGCGTAGGAGACTTACGTCGGTCGTATCTTGGCCAAATTCAGGCGTAACTGCCTTTATGAATCAGCGCATAGATACGACGGCGCTCATTTGGACTTACGACGGCTGATTTGGAGATACGCCGTCGTAAGTCCTTTCTGAATCCGGGCCATGACCTGTAAAAAAAATTGAAAGTGTCGCCTATGGAGATTTTTAAGTACTGAAGTTTGGCGCCATTCCACGAGTGTGCGCAATTTTAAAGGGTGACATGTTGGGTATCTATTTGCTTGGCGTAACATCATCTTTCACGTTATACAAAAAAATTGGGCTAACTTTACTGTTTTGTTATTTTTAAATTCATGAAACCGTTTTTTTTCCCCCCAAAAAAAGGCATTTGAAAAATTATTGCGCAAATACCGTGCGAGATAAAAAGTTGAAATGACCGCCATTTTATTCCCTAGGGTGTCTGTTAAAAAAAAACATATATAGTGTTTGGGGGTTCTGAGTAATTTTCTAGCAAAAAAATGATTATTTTTACATGTAGGAGAGAAGTGCCAGAATAGGCGCGGTACGGAGGCGGTTAAAAAATTCTGAAATAATTAGCACAAGCAATATTTTGCAGAGGACCACCAAGCAGTCGCTGTGGGATGGTTTGGCGGCCACAGAGGTGGTGAAGATGAAATCTGTGGATTCCACAGAAAGGACGCCTCTGTACATGGGCGCCATCATCTATGACCTGAGCATGTGCTTCGTCTCGCTGTCCTATCTCATGACGTTGCAGATTACCCGGGAGAGGAGGAAAACCAGAGAGCTGATGAGGATGATGGGACTGAAGGATCTGGCGTTTTGGTGAGTGGCGTTGGTCAACCCAAATAAATATATTCTTGGTAGGGATCCTTTATGGAAGAATAAATAGCTCAGGTAGGGTGCCAGTGGTGTGGGAGGTGGGGCATTGACACAGTGGTGGCGTTACTGACTTTGAACAGTTCAGGAAGATCGGGGGTCACAAGCATGCCTGCCTTTCTGTTGGCAGATAAAATGGCCCCCATTGGTTGGAGATTTCCACTCTTAGAAGATCTCCAGTATGGTGTCATCATCTTGTATTTCAGGTTGTCTTGGGGGTTGCTGTACACCGTCAGCGCCATCATCATCGCCACCCTCATGGCTCTGGTCGCCACCACTTATGTGTTTGTGGAAAGTTCCTTTGGCGTTATTTTTCTGCTCTTCACCCTCTACGGCGTTGCAACGGTAAGTCTGGATGATGTGTTTGCGTAAATGAGGGCCACATTTGTAGGTTGCTAGTAGTATTGAGGTAAATATAGATGTTGGCTCTTCTGTAACCAGTGGGGCGAAGTTTGATTGCTTTTGGCTGTTCTGGGTTCTGCTGGTTGCAGGCTTGGCTGCTTCCCCCCTGATTTTTGGTGGGTTCCAGAATCGAGTGGTTTAACGACACCCCGAGTATGAAAGGGGTTAAAGTTGTTTAGGACATTCCATTCCCGAACACAAAGGCAGCTACCGAACACTCCAACCAGCCAAACAAGAAACCCATACAAATAATTCTCCCCCCAAGTACGAGACAAGGCTCCATATTGAGGGTCAAACAGGAATCAGATTTTATTGAAAGGAAAACAAGTCTAATATACAGTAAAAGAGGAGGTGCATACTCCTGCTCATATTACTCTGAAAATACACCTGTGACCAGAAACCTAATTAACATGAGCTAATTAACTAATCCCTTTAAGCAGACTGGTCATTGTTATGATAAATCAGGATTACTCACTACAGGTCACCGAGCTTCACACATAAGATGATACATTATCATAAGTTTAAACACAGGACATCTTCTCACAATAGCAGGAGCTCAGGTAGCAGTTGGCCCGTCTCCTACATTGTACAGAGGCCAATGTGATCAGCTCTTTCAATTAACATGTTGAGTTCAGAATCAAACAAACCAAGAATAGTATTTACATGTATCCTGGGAGATATTGTGGATAAATAATACTGTCCTATTTTAAGTAATCCAAGACATATTTTCTCAGTCACCCTGTGCCAGGATAACACATGGTGACTTCGACATAAGAGGTGCATGGGGAGCTGAAACAAGGGTATCCCATACTTTCCAAGGGATTCTGGATTCCACAGGCCCTCCCGTCACGAGTAAGTTGGAAGAGGCAGGTCCTTACTTTGCATATTGAACAGCCTCAGCCAATCCTGAGATAGAAAGAATGACCAGTAGGTGGGTGAGGTGTGTATAAATAGAATGGGCCATAGAACAGCAGGATCCTTGTCTGAGAAGATCCAGCCTGAGGGTTGTGGCCCTTTGGGTCACTTAGTAAAAGTTTGAAGGAAGCTACTGTGGTTCCAGCTCAACTAGAGCTTAGGGATCTGTGTCTGATGAGGAGTAGTTTGGAAGAAGTGTCTACAGAGGATCTGGTTCTGGAGGCTCATAGTACAGAAGCTGGCTGGTACTGCAGGAAAGCATTCAAGGGCACAGCGAGTACAGGCCTGAGCGAGATCCTAGAGACTGCCCTTGTTAACTCTTGGAGAGACTGTTTTAGGCTCAGGATTTGCTCCTTCATTTGAGTCCACTGAGGGGTTTCACCCTGGGGAGTCCATTATAGTCAGAGAGTGTCCTCCATTATACTTTTCATCAAATTTAGGTAGGGTAGTGTTGGAAGATTGAGCCTTGGGATACTCCAAATGCAGTATGCCCAGGCTCACCCTGCACCCTACCCTAGTTTAGCTACAAAATTTGTAGTTGTCCCCCCCCCCATTAATTTGTTCAGATCTTCTTGCAAGGTTTCCACATCCTGTGTCGAAGTTATTGCCCTGCTTAGCTTAGTATCGTTCGCAAGTACAGAGATTGAGCTGCTTATCCCATCTTTTTTTTTTTAACAGAGATATCCCATCTTTAATATCTTTTCAGAAGTCATTTTCAAAATTCATGCTGAGAAGGTCATGGAACTTCCTATTATGGGGGTGACATAACACTGTCTCAGTCTCCCTGCATTGTCACAAGGGATTCCAGTGGAGACTACAAGCGGACATGTCAATACACATTACACAGGCATAGTCAAGTTTTGTCACCATCAGGAAACCCTCTGAAATGCCACGCCGCCATCCCTGCAGTGCATGTAGACAGGAAGTGGCTGGAGATCTCCAGGGCTGGGATGGAACAAAGGATACGAAAAAATATTTTAGAAATGACAGTTGCTTATGATACACAGTGCACCAAGATAATTCCATGTCACCTAGCCTACATCGCTAGGGTTTCACAAGGGATCCTTACCATATGAGGGGCATTATAGACCAGTGGTTTATGGAGGTAGTTTTCTTCTCCAGCTCCTTTTTTATGAACTGAATCCAACCTCACTGTTTAATCTTTTACCCACCCAGGTCTGTTTTAACTGCATGCTGAGCGCCCTCTTCAGGAAGCACCGCCTGACAGCGATTCTGGGGTTTTTCATCACTCTCTTCCTAGCCGCGCTGGGCCTCCTCCCACTGATGAACGCCATACCCAAATCTCTGGAAGCTTTTCTCAGCATTTTCCACCCCTTCTCCCTCGCCGTCGGGCTGGTGGAGGTAATCATTTATTATTGGGAAATGTTTTTCGAGATTACACAGGGCTGAGGAATATTGCCCCACCCCCTAGGGCACTGTGTCAATCGCCAAGCACCAGAGCAGTCATATGACAGGAAGGGGAATGTGATGGAGATGTAGGTGGAACAGACACACGGGGAGAGTAGGAGCACCCACAAAGCTTTTTATTTAATGGTAGAGGGGGTTAACACACAGCCAGGTAGCAGTTATCACAGCCAGGCAAAACAAGAGTCTGTAACACAATATAAATGCACAGCGGGGTAGCAGACTCTGTGCTGGTAAAGGGTAATCCAGGCCAGGCTGTCCAAACAAGAGAAATAGCAGAGTTCTGGTAGATAGGGGTAGTCCGTACACAGTCTTGGACACACAAGAACAGAGTTTGCTCTACTCACAGTGCTGGCGATAACAGGGTTAATCCACTCCCAGGATGGCACACAGCCAGGGATAATCCACACACAGGATGGCACACAGCCAGGGATAATCCACACACAGGATGGCACACAGCCAGGGACAATCCACTCACAGGATGGCACACAGCCAGGGACAATCCACTCACAGGATGGCACACAGCCAGGGACAATCCACTCACAGGATGGCACACAGCCAGGCATAATCCACTCACAGGATGGCACACAGCCAGGGGTAATCCACTCACAGGATGGCACATAGCCCGGGATAATCCACTCACAGAATGGCACACAGCCAGGGATAATCCACTCACAGGATGGCACACAGCCAGGGACAATCCACTCACAGGGTGGCACACAACCAGGGATAATCCACTCACAGGATGGCACACAGCCAGGGATTATCCACTCACAGGATGGCACACAGCCAGGGATAATCCACTCACAGGATGGCACACAGCCAGGGATAATCCACTCACAGAATGGCACACAGCCAGGGATAATCCACTCACAGTATGGCACACAGCCAGGGATAATCCACTCACAGGGTGGCACACAACCAGGGATAATCCACTCACAGGATGGCACACAGCCAGGGATTATCCACTCACAGGATGGCACACAGCCAGGGATAATCCACTCACAGGATGGCACACAGCCAGGGATAATCCACTCACAGGATGGAGGCCGCAGGACTGGCAGACTTGGTCACTCAGATGAAAAAGGACAAAGGGGGTTGGTCTGTAGTCGCTGGCCATAGCCTAGGACCGCTCAGACTGGCAATGTAGAAGGCAGGAACCGGAATGGTAAACCACACAACTGCCTCTATCCCAGCACATGTTACAACAGATATTCCACTACAAGACACTTCCCCCCCCCCACCCTTGGATTGGTTAAACTGTCCAATGACAATAGACACACAGGTCAGGTGTGTTCAAACTTCTCATCAGTAAACAGTCTTATCAGCAGGGGGCTTCTGGAGGAGTCCTCTTCCCTTCACAAGGCAGACAGACACAAACAATGGAATACAACCACACCCCAAACGATCACAGCAACGAGTACATAACACAGGAGGGGACAGCTCTCTGGGGTGTAAGGGACAAGGAGGTGCAGAGACCGTGACAGGGAGTAAGTGGCATGGTCATCTATACCTGAAAGTACTGATTTTCTTCATTTGGCAGCTGAAGGGAGCAAAGGAAGAGTGAAGGAGCGGTTCTTCAGGGGCGGGCATTTATGTGAACTTGTTCTCCTGCACTGCACAGACAAAAGCATCAGCTTGGTTTAAATACACTTCAGAAAACACCTGTGATGTATGGGATGGACTCTTGTATTGTTGGTGTGAAATGTGTCCATTAATGATGACCGCTCTGTGTTTTTAGAGCATCCACATGGAAAATGACCTTCAAGGGACCTTCTTTTCAGACATTGGCGGTGACTCCTCCCACATACTCTCCAGCGCCATCTACCTGACTCTGGACTCAGTGCTTTATATCATCCTCACTCTCTATTTCGACAAGATTATTCCAGGTGATATTTTTCATCATTTAACGGTGGGTCAAGGTGTTCCATTAGCAAAATGTTTCAGATGGGGCGCATGGGTGGGAATGCCAGTCGTGTCCAAGCCTCAAACATAAGAATGAAAGCTATTGCATTGACTTGTCTTGGTCACTGTGATGTCACTCTTATGATGTCATTATATGCACGCTGGTCTAAAAGCCTCAACAAAAGTAACTCTACAGCTGTCTTTATTTTATCCTCATGGCCTTAACCAGACTTGACTTCTTCTCATGGCAGATAAAAACGGAGTGAGACACGACCCATTGTTCTGCCTGAGACCTTCATTCTGGTCAAAGAAGAAGAAGATGACCCCCGTACCGCTAGGAGAAGGAGAGCGATTAGAGGAGGACTCTGGGGACTATGTAGAAAAAGTTCCTATTGAGTTATTAGGAAAAGAAGCGATCAGGTACTGATGTTCGAGGTGAAGTCTTCACTTCTCTCCATTATAGAAGACACACAAAGTAAGCACCTTAAATTAAAGAGAGCCCAAAGCTCATTGACTTGGACCCCAAAATATTATATTTAGCAACGATCCAGGTTTGGGACAAGTTTTCTTTTCAACATGATGTTATATACATGAATTGCCATGGAACTGGAAGCAGCCATATTTGCCCATTATACGGTGCCTTGAAAACTCTGTTGATTCATGTAGAGCCTTTCTCAACCTTTTACCCCAAAGGAACCCTTGAAATTATTTTTTGGGTTTTAGAGAACTCCTGCTATTAATAATTCTTTGGTGGTCATTGGAAAGAATGCTCAACATTGGTGGTGAGATTTGCAAAACACAGCAAAAAAGATCATTGGTGGTATGGTTTCTAGTTCTGTTGTGTGGCGTTGGCTTCGGAACTATGCAGGCACCATCAGTTGGGAGGTCAACCAACCACTGCTCAAGAAACTCTTAAAAACCTGTTGAGGAACCCTGACAAATGGCTGATATTTTTTCTCATCATTTAATGGTGGATCAAGGTGTTTTATTAGCTATAAATAATTATATGGTGGTCATTGGTAAGAATGCTCAACGTTGGTGGTGAGAATTGTAAAACACAGTTAAAAGGATCATTTGTGGTATGGTTCTGTTAAGTGGTGTTGGCTTTGGACCTATGGAGGCCCCATCAGTTGGGAGGTCAACCAACCACTGCTCAAGGAACCCCTAAAAACCTGTTGAGAGAACCCTGGTTTAGATTAGTAGATGTAAATTGGTAATTTTAGTATTGGGAACTAGCTCTGTAGAGTGGGGTTGGCCCTGAAACTATGGAGGCACCATCAGCCCGGGAGGTCAACCAGAAACAGCTCAAGGAACCCCCTAGAAATCTCTGGAGGAAACCTGGTTGGGAATCAGGGATGGACTGGCCATTGGGACTACAGGGAGTTTCCCGGTGGGCCGATGGCTCAGTGGGCCGGCTTCAGTGACAGCGGACCGCCGCCCCCCTCCGCTCCTCTGTCTCTCCCTTCCCGCAGCACTCACCTGGGGGGAACAAAGAAGCAGGGGGAGGACCAGAGGAGCAGGGACGACGACAGAGGAGCATGGGGGAGGGGACAGACAGCTGACTCAACAGCTATGGCCTGGGAGTTTCTCACTTCTGCCTAATCTTGTCCCATAAGGGGGGGGGGGGGCACCGAACTGAGTCTTTGCCCCGGGTGAAATAATGTCTAGCTTCCCCACTGGTACTGCCTATAAGAGTACCAGTACCAGCTGTTCTACTCTAATAAAGTAGAACGGCTAGTGGCTAGTGAAGGGGGAGAGGGGGCTTGGGTGGCCAGGGGGGGGGGGGGTGCGGGAGTTGTCCGGCCACCATGGGAGAGACCTGTCAAAGTGGGCCAGTCTGGATGAAGTCCAGGGCCAAATTTTTGTCCCAGTCCAGCCCTGTTGGCAATGGTTGATGTAAATTATGAATTTTAGTATCGGTAGCTAGCTCTGTAGAGTGGTGTTCGCTCTGGAACTATGGAGGCACCATCAGCTGGGAGGTCAACCATCCACAGCTCAATTAACCCTTAGAAATCTCTGGAGGAAACCTGGTTGGGAATGGTTGATGTAAATTGTGAATTTTAGTATCGGTAGCTAGCTCTGTAGAGTGGTGTTGGCTCTGGAACTATGGAGGCACCATCAGCTGGGAGGTCAACCAACCACTGCTCAAGGAACTCCTAAAAACCTGTTGAGAGAACCCTGGTTTAGATTAGTTGATGTAAATTGGTAATTTTAGTATTGGGAACTAGCTCTGTAGAGTGGTGTTGGCCCTAAATCTATGGAGGCACCATCACCCGGGAGGTCAACCAGCCACAGCTCAAGGAACCCCTAGAAACCTCTGGAGGAACCCTGGTTGGGAATGGTTGGTGTACATTGTGAATTTTAGTATCAGGAGCTAGTTCTGTAGAGTAGTGTTGGCTTTGGAACTATGAAGGCACCATCAGTTGGGAGGTCAACCAGCCGCAGCCCAAGGACCCCTAGAAACCTCTGGAGGAACCCTGGTTGGGAATGGTTGGTGTAAATTGTGAATTTTAGTATCGGGAGCTAGCTCTGTAGAGTGGTGTTGGCTCTGGAAGTTTGGAGGCACCATCAGTTGGGAGGTCAACCAATGACAGCTCTAGAAACCTCTGGAGGAACCCTGGTTGAGAATAGTTAATGTAATATATGAAGTTTAGTATCAGGTCAAAGAACATTTCCTTGGACTGGTTTTATGTGATTTCCTCTAAATCGACATCTTCTCCCTTCATACAGGATAAATAATGTCAAGAAAATGTACAGCGGCAAGGACAAGACGACAGAGGCGCTACGAGGTGATCCAATTCCTAAAATGTTCACTTCTCTTGTCTGTAATACGGATTTTTTTTTTATAGAATGGATACAAATGAGGATCTTTGTTCTAACAATTCTGGAAAAAAATACCGTACTTCACATTAGAGATTTGCACAACAGAGAAAGATTTGTGTGTTAAAGCGGGGGGTCTACCCAAATATAAATGTTTAACATTACATATAGCCGAGTAGTCCTAATGACAATCGGCTGTTTGTTTTTTGTTTTTTTTATGTACATACCGTATTTCACCACCGCTTCCGGGTATGTCTTCTGCGGGACTGGGCGTTCCTATCTGATTGACAGTCTTCCGACTGTCGCATACAGCGCATCACGAGTTGCCGAAAGAAGCCGAACGTCGGTGCGGCTCTATACGGCGCCTGCCCACCGACGTTCGGCTTCTTTCGGCAACTCGTGATGGGTAGTATGCGACGGTCGGAAGCCTGTCAAACAGATAGGAACGCCCAGTCCCGCAGAAGACATACCCGGAAGCGGCGGTGAAATACGGTATGTACGGAAAAAAAAACAGCCGATTGTCATTAGGACAACTCGGCTGAATGTAATGTTAAAAATGTATTTTTTGGGTGAACCTCCACTTTAAGTTAATTTGTTTGTTTCCTCATATTCATGATGTTGGAATGGTTCGTTTTCAGAATTAGATTCGTATTTTTGGATTCGAAGTTCCTTATTTTCAAATCGATTCAAAATGAACTTGAAAATGTATTTGAATTTGAAATGGAACATATTGCAATAAACACAACGAGATATACAAGTGAAATAAGATGATGATTCCTACTTAGGGTGCTTTATATCAAAGAATTGAAAAGAATAGATTATAATAGAGTAGAAAATAATAGAATATTGTGAAATGTTTGCCTGTACAAGGTGATTATACTACTTAAGTTGTATATTGAATGCAATTTCCTCAAGTGTTGTAAATTGATAAACCCAATAAAAATGTATTGATAAAAAAAAGAAAATAATAGAATATTATGCTATGTGTTATTCTATAAAAAAAAATTCTGTTCTATTCTACATCATTATTTTTTATTCTATCCTTTTTTTCTGTTCTATTCTAATCTATTATTTTATATTCTGTTTTATTCTATTATTTTCTTTTCTATTCTATAAAACGGCCTAAGTAGGAATCATCATCTTATTTCTCTTTTATAGCATTACTGTATTTATTGCAATAAGTCTCCATTTAGAATTCAAATTCAAATGTATTTTTTCATTCGAATTTGGATCATTCGTTTACAATTTATTTAATAAGGTTTTTCATTTATTTTGAATTTATTGAAATTTGTTGTGAACTCCGAATGTTGTGAATCTGAATTCTTCTTAATATACATTTCCCGTCATTTAAGGCAGAGGAAAGGCTGTCTGTCCTGAGGAATTCCTATTTAGAAGACAGTGGGCATACAAACATTCACAGCCAATAATTAATTATTATGAACACACTGGCCCGGATTCAGAAAGGACTTACGACGGCGTATCTCCAGATACGCCATCGTAAGTCCAAATGCGCGCCGGCAAGAATTTTGCAAGATACGACCGACGTAAGTCTCCTTACGCCGTTGTATCTTGGGTGCATATTTACGCTGGCCGCAAGGGGCGTTTCCGTAGATTTACGCGTCGAATATGCAAATGACCTAGATACGCCGATTCACGAACGTACTTGCGCCCGTCGGATTGAGCTACGCCGTTTACGTAAGGCTTATGTCCGGCGTAAGTTTACCCCTCATAAAGCAGGGGTAAGTCATGTTAAGGTATGGACGTCGGAACAGCGTTGTATTTTACGTTGTTTGCGTAAGTCGTACGTGAATGGGGCTGGGCGTAAGTTACGTTCCCTTTGAAAGCATTGAGCCGACGTATCTTAGGGAGTATTTGCGAAGTGATTCTGAGCATGCGCGCGCATGTGCCGTTCGATCAGACATGCATTTAACATAGGGTCACGCTTCATTACAATACAACACGCCCACTGCCTTGCTCCTTTGAATTACGCGGGCTTACGCCGGCCCATTTACGCTACGCCGACGTAACTTTGGGAGCAAGTGCTATCTGAATACAGTACTTGCCTCTCAATGTTACGTCGGCGTAGCGCATAGGAGATGCGCTACGCCCGCTCAAAGATACGACAATGTATCTGAATCGCGGCCACTGTATGTAATAATTAAAAAGATTAATGGGTCCATTTAAAAAAAAAAATTAAATTCTATAAAACATCTCAAGCATTCAACTGTCTCAAATATTTCCCATATATTGACAGATGATTATTCTTATAATCGCCAGCTCCATCTAGTGGCCATGATGTGATATTTCCACGATTGAGGTATTACAGAAAAATACTGCATTATTGCCAGTAGATGGAGCTGATGATCATAAGAAAACACACATATTAGGCTAATTATGGGAACTATTTGTTATGGCTGTAAGAAAGCTTAAGGTATTTATATATATATATATAAATAAATAGAACTCTTTAAGAGTAAGGAGACCCAAAAAGTTCCAGAAAGCTGGGAAAGGATAAGTATACTTAAAAAAAGACAGTCCTCCTTTTTATGTAAAGAGACACAATGTTGCATTCCACAGTTTTTTTTGTCTCTGATGGAAGCATAATACTATATTGTGTGGCCATGCATTGATCATTGAAATGTTTTACCCCCCCCCCCCCCCCAATCCAGGTCTGAATCTGGACATCTATGAGGGACAGATCACAGCGTTACTTGGCCACAGCGGAGCTGGAAAAACAACATTACTGAATATACTCAGCGGGATGGGCGGAGTCACGAGCGGTGAGATTTTCCTCTCGTTATTTGCATTACCTGTCTATATAAAATTTGATAGGCATGACCTCTACAGTCTGCGTCCGGGGCTGCATGTGAACGCTGTCGGGCACATTTGTTAGTGTAAATTTGGCCTAACATTAAAAAAGCTGACCCAAATCCAATTCAGTTTCCATTAGACATGTGCACTGCTGTTCGTTTTCGTTACATTCGTATTTTTTTTTGTTTTTTTTTTCGGAAAGTCGGAAAGTCAAAGATTTGGAATTCGGAATTTCGGAAATTCGAAAAATCGTAAGTTCAAAAATCCAAATTTTCCAATTTTTTAATTTCCGAATTTTGGAATTCTAAATTTTCGAATTTCCGATTTTACAACTTTCCGAATTTTCAAATTTCCGGATATTCAAATTTTGGAATTTGGAGTTTTGAAATTTCTGATTTTCAAAATTTTGAATTACCTAATTTAGAATTTTCCAATTTCCAAATTTTCAATATTCCGAAATTTAGAATTTCCGAAATTTCAAAATTTCGGAAATTCGAAAATTTGGAATTAAAAAATTTTGGAAATCCGAAAATTCGGAAATTGAGAAATTCTGGAATTTCGGGAATTAACGAATTTGTCAAAATTCGTTCAAAAACTGATTCGGAACTAAACAAATTGCACATGTCTAGTTTCCATCTCTACTTATATTGAGCTTCAGAGAGCCCTCTGACAACACTGTGCTAATACCACATCTAGAAACATCTGAGAGGTGGGCACCATACTGCTGTTGAATAGAACGGGCAACGGTGTCACTGTGCATTATGGGTACATGACTTCTAATCTTCTGATAGGACCATAACCAACCCCTACAATACAGATGTAGGCTCAGATATACGTTTTGGGTGGAGATGACCTTTAACGTAATTTCTTCCTCATTGTAGGGTCTGCCAACATCTATGGCCATCCTCTATCAGACCTCAGTCTTCGTCAGGAGATCCAGAGAAAGATCGGCTTTTGTCCGCAGATCGACATCAACTTTGAGCTTCTAACGGTGAAGGAGAACTTGGAGGTTTTTGCTCAGATTAAAGGAGTTCCTAGAAGTAAAGTGAAACCCGAGGTACAAACCAACGTGGATGTGTAGAAGTACATCAACAATTGACATCTGCAAATGGAAGGTTTGAGTTTTTGCTGATCAGATTTATTTTATAGGTAGAAAAGGTCCTCTGTGACCTGGACATAGAGAACATTCAAGACCTGAGAGCCAATAAACTGAGTGGAGGTCAGAGGAGGAAGCTGACCCTGGCGATTGCACTATTGGGAGACCCCGAGGTGATATTTTCAAGCATTTTTTGGCTTTCATTGAAAAAAAAAACACATTGTGAGAACCAGCTTAAATAATGGAGCATTAAGGACGCAGCCTTTGGCTTAAAGTGAATGTAAACTTGTGAAATGAAAAATGAACAAAGCACAGAGTGTGATTTCTGTCTACTCTCACAATCTTCTGCTATCTGCATGAACCAGTCTATGCCAGGGGGTGTCAAACTCGAGTTCATTGTGGGCGGCATCAGCATTATGGTTGCATTCAAAGAGCTGGTTGTATCTGTAAGACTAGATGTCCAGGGTAACCCACCCCCCTTACATCAGATGTCAAGAGTCCTCTCTGCTGCCGACTGCTGAGCAGGGGACACGAGTGAGGGGCCTCTCTGCGGCTGCAAGAAAAAGCGCTGGCCTTGGTGGAAGAGTTCTGTCCTCCCCTCTCTGTTGACTGTTCAGACGAGATGGGGGTAGAGATAAGGGAGTTGCCGCAGCTGCAGGAGATGGATACTGGGGGCCAGGGGAGGGCTGGGCCGGGGGGCAGGGTGACAATTGCCTCCCAGGCCACTCTAACTTATGTTCAAATTGGCCGGCAGCCGCTGCCCGCTACCATTTTCTTTTTTATTCTGCACTAGGAAGTGGGGCCGGGGGGCATGGCCACATCGGTTGACCACTAGCTGTTGCATTGCGGGAGTTGTAGTCCATGCTCAAGCTCCCGGTGGGTGCAAAACAGAGCAGCGCAGAGGAAACTACAACTCCCTTGGACCAGATCCTTGAAAGCAGGCAGAGGCAGTGCGTGCTAGGGAGTCGGGACGCAGGGCTAGGTGCTGGCTGCACCTTGACCCCAGGACCAGGAGCATTACCCCCCCAGGAGGCCGTGGCATGCAAGGACCTACTGAGCTGAGATCACTGAGGTGAGAGACCCTGACACCCCTAGCTGACCCCCCATCTCCCCCCCATACACCCCATGTAACCTGCCCCAGTGATCAGGCTGCATTGATGGGCACTGGAGTTGGCTGCACTGATGGGCACTGGTGAGGCTGCATTGAAAAACCAGGTGGGCTATGGATGGTGAACTCATTCGGCGGATCAGTGGGCCACTTGACTGGACTTGCCCCCCAGGCCTAAGGTTGCCAGCCCTCCCCTGCTGGGGGCTGTCTCTCACATCTCATGGTATAGAGCAGTGGAATTATTGCAAGCTACGATGGCTTTTAAGCTACAATCTCTACCTACCTTCAGTAAGCTATTCACAGATACTGAGTATGTAAAAGAGCCACTAGGTGGCGAAATTACAATTTACTTTACATACTATTAGCATATTCAAAAATTAACAAAGGAACATAAGAAAACCTTGCTGAAGGCATGACAAGAACAGCCCTCCACAAACCTAGGCTGCTGGTGGACCCATGTTGGGAGCTTCATCCCTTCCAAGTCTCTACAAAGTCCCCGGGCTCCAGGACCCAATCCGAGTTTTACCAATCTCTGAAGAAGCATAAAAATCCAGTTTCCCTTGTATGACATAAGCACCCTGGAGTTCTTCAACCTGCCTGGATGAAAACCATGGGGATAAAAAAGCCTTTTCACACCATGGCACCGCACTTTTTTTATACATGGTAAATCTAACATCTTACAATTTAGGGATTCTCATAATTTATGTCTTAAGTTCTCTTTTAATCGTTGGTATGCAATACAAATCTTTACAAACTTCTCTTCTATTTTTAAAACTGTCCTTCCTTTTAGATTTTGTTGCTGGATGAACCGACGGCTGGCCTTGACCCGTTCTCCAGGCACCGTGTATGGTCTGTTCTCAAAGAGCGCAAAGCTGGCCACGTCACCTTATTCAGCACGCAGTTCATGGACGAAGCGGACATCCTTGCGGGTGCGGTGCTTTAAGGTTTTAGTGTCCACCTTTCTGGTGTAGTTTAAACCCTCAGGACCCTCGAGAAACATTTATTTGAAAAAAATGTACTCAAGACTACTCATGTCCTTTTTTTTAGCCCAATAAATGGTCCGTGCCCAAATAATCTGAAGCCAATCAGCATGGTTGTATCTGCTGTAAAAGTTCCAGGGCCGATCCTAGGCAGGGTGCACAGGGTGCTTTGCACCCAGGCGCCTGTAGAGGTGGGGGCGCCGAACATCTAACAGACTCTCTAACAGAAGCCCTCTCTGTGTCCAGTAGAGGTCCCCCTCCAGGTCCCAATAAAGTACTCTGCTTCTCTTCCTGTATTTTGTTTATTGTTAAGAGATCACGTAAGGATCCCAGATTAATGAAGACTTAGTGGGGGAGCATCTCTGTGGTTGAGTCATTGCCATAGAAACATTTGCAAAGGGGAGGAGTTGGTAAAATTACGATGCCATTGTGGGGGCGCCAGAAATATTTCTGTACCCAGGCGCCTGTGACCCTAGGATCGGCCCTGAAAAGTTCACACGACAGAGTGTTGTTTTTCCTTTAAATTTGTGACCTTAGCTATCATTTGCGCTATTTTGGCCTACAACGAAGGTTGGCTTTTCAAAAACCAATCTCTGTAACCAGATCTGCATCCAATTTACATACAAAATGTTTAAACTTGTTGGAAATTTTTATAAGCTTATCTTTTCATTTGGTTCCAGACCGTAAGGCTGTGCTCTCCAACGGGAGGCTGAAATGTGTTGGGAGTTCTTTTTTCCTAAAGCGAAAATGGGGCATTGGCTATCACTTGAGGTGAGCATGGAGACCCAAACCTGCATGTAATGCTTTGAGACTTGTAGAAGATGTCATTGCACCACGTATAGGAGTCACCAAACAATTCCTTTAACATCTAGACTGTGGTGCAAAGACAAAGGGTCTCATACTTGAAATTTCAAGGAAGGGTTAAGGTTCACCAAACAACTCCTCTAACATCTAAACTTTGGCGCCAAAACAAAGTGCTTCTTACCTAACTACATGGAAGGGTTAGGATTCACCAAACAACTTCTCTAACAATTAGGCTGAAGAGCAAACACAAAGGGTCTCACGCCTGAACCTTCAAGGAAGGGTTAGGATTCACCAAACAACTTCTCTAACATCTAGACTATGGTGCAAACACAAAGGGTCTCATACCTGCATCTTCAAGAAGGGTTAGGATTCACCAATCAACTGCTCTACTATCTAGATTATGGTCCCAACAGAAAAAGGTCCCATACTTGTAGCTTCAAGAAGGATTAAGATTCACCAAACAACTCCCCTTAACATCTAGACCAGTGATGGTGAACCTTGGCACCCCAGATGTTTTGGAACTACATTTCCCATAATGCTCTTGCACTCTGCAGTGTAGTTGAGCATCATGGGAAATGTAGTTCCAAAACATCTGGGGTGCCAAGGTTCGCCATCACTGATCTAGACTGTGGTGCAAACACAAAGAGCCTCATACTTGAAATTTCAAGGAAGGGTTAAGGTTCACCAGACAACTAATCTAGCATCTAGACGTTGGTGCTTTCACAAAGGGCTTCTTACCTAAACTTGTAAAAGATGTAGTTGGTGCACCACGTATAGGAGTCACCAAACAATTTCTTTAACATCTAGACTGTGGTGCAAAGACAAAGGGCCTCATACTTGAAATTTCAAGGAAGGGTTAAGGTTCACCAAACAACTATACTAACATTTAGACTTTGGCGCCTAAACAAAGGGCTTCATACCTGAACCTTCAAGGAAGGGTTAGGATTCGCCAAACAACTTATCTAACAATTAGGCTGAAGAGCAAACACAAAGGGTCTCATACCTGAACATTCAAGGAAAGGTTAGTATTCACTAACAACTCCTCTAACATCTAGACTATGGTGCAAACACAAAGGGTTTCATACCTGAACCTTCAAGAAGGGTTAGGATTCACCAATCAACTGCTCTACTATCTAGATTATGGTCCCATACTTGTAGCTTCAAGAAGGATTAAGATTCACCAAACAACTCCCCTTAACATCTAGACTGGTGCAAACACAAAGAGCCTCATACTTGAAATTTCAAGGAAGGGTTAAGGTTCACCAGACAACTCATCTAGCATCTAGACGTTGGTGCTTTCACAAAGGGCTTCATATCTAAACTACATGGAAGGGTTTGGATTCACCAGACAACTCCTCCAACATTTTGGCTGTGGTGCCAACACAAATGGTCTCACATCTTAACCTTCAAGGAAGAGTTAGGATTCACTAAACAACTCTTCTAACATCTGTTGTGGTGCCAGCACAAAGGGCTTTATACAGGAACCCACATGGAAGGGTTAGGATTCACTAAACAACTTCTCGAACATCCAGACTGGGGTGCTAACACAAAGGTCCCCCTACCGGAACCATAAAGGAAGGGTTAGGATTCACCAAACAACTCCTCCACTATCTAGACTGTGGTGCTAACGCAACGAGCGTCATACCTGAACCATAAAGGAAGGGTTAGGATTCACTTAACAACTTCTCGAACATCTAGACTGGGGTGCTAACACAAAGGTCCCTCTACCTGAACCATAAAGGAAGGGTTAGGATTCACAAAACGACTCCTCTTAACATCTAGA
The DNA here is from genome assembly GCF_905171775.1 of Rana temporaria. Lineage (NCBI taxonomy): Eukaryota > Metazoa > Chordata > Amphibia > Anura > Ranidae > Rana > Rana temporaria. The sequence goes on along the minus strand of NC_053500.1, from coordinate 3,198,558 downwards.
TCAGGGGTCTTAAATTGGCGGCCCTCTGGCTGTTGCAGGAACTACAAGTCCCATGATGCATTGCAAGGCTGACAGTTACAAGCATGACTCCCACAGGCAGAGGCATGTTGGGACTTGTAGTTCAGAAAACAGCTGGAGGGCCATAAATTTAGAGATCCCTGACCTAGACTGTGGTGCAAACACAACAAAGCCTCATATCTGAACAACTAAGGAAGCTTTAGTTGCCTGGAGTCACCTGGTCCCATACTACACTACAAGAATACAGAACTAAGCCTAGTTGGGGTTTATGAAAATGCAGAAAATTCTATGCTGTGGGTCAATGTGGCAAATAGAGAGAAAAAAAAACCTATTGGTCATTTCAGCATAGACTACCCGTCCACCATTGTTGTGTCAATAAACCGTAATCTCTGGTATAGCAAGTGGCCCTTTTTAAGACTAAGTCTGATATTTGCAGCTTCAAAGGAATTTAAGGTAGATCCAGATCTATCCATGTCCCTCAAAAGTATGGAGAGTGTTTAAGTGATGTGATGAATTTTTAATGATAACTTTTTTTGGGTTACCAGGATGCAGGTGACCCCATCATGTGACACAGAGGCCATCACATCCCTCATAAAGCAGCACGTTCCCAACGCCAAACTCAGCACACAGAATGTGGAGGATCTGACGTTCACCCTGCCATTCCTGAACATGGATTCCTTCCCAGGTACGGGGATCATGTCATGGTCTGGGGGAGGGGCATAAATGGGAAGTCTTTTGGGCATTCATTTGTAGTGGATTCATAAAATAACAGGGAAAGGAAGCAGAGAGTGCAGAGACCAGGAGCATCGAGCTAAGGGGTACGTTCCTGCCATATTTATATGACCCCTAAGTCCGAAAAGACAGCATGGAGATAAATATAATACATTGATTACACCGACCTCCTCCTGTCCTTTCCACTTCTAAATCCTGAAGTTCTCCTTTAACACTGAACTGTTTTTTTTGCAGCTCTGTTCTCTGACCTGGAGGGACATGTGGGCCGAGACATTGTAAGTTACGGAGTCTCTGTTACTACGCTGGACGACGTGTTCCTGAAACTGGAAGGAGAGGCCGAGATCGAAAAAGGAGGTGGGCGGCGCTTTTATGTTTTTATAATCTGGCCGTTCTAATTTCTGGAATTCTGCAAACTTTTACCAATTCTTAAAGAGGAAGTAAACCCCGGGCCATTTTGTTATTTTTTTTCAATTTTCAAATACTATAGCTAATTACAAAGGATAATGCATTAAAATCGGCATAAAACGAGGTCTGTAAATACCTTCTTTAGCGTCTTTATTATATCTCTATTTCCGGGGTATTGGCCGCGCCATTGCCTCTACTGTTTTGTGAATCTTTTCTGGACGTCACTTCCGCCCTTACTATGTTTCTCTTTGGAAATCTTGCGCATGCGCCGTAGCGCCGAAACCAAGCTTCTATCTCCATTGCTTCCTTTCAATCTCTCTATGCTGCTCTGATTCACTCCCCTGTGTGACATCTTATTTGGGGGGGGGGGGGTAGCCGGAAGGAGATGATCAGAGCAGCATCGCGAGACTTCCCTATGTGCCTTTCAGAGGGGGAGCTTATCAATACCAAAGTCCCGGCATGCAATGGAGATAGAAACGGCACTCTTAATGTGCCGTTAATGAAAATACATACTGCGCAATCGCGCCTGAAGTCACTTTTGATTGCAGGACGATTTCCATGTAAACGAAAACAGGGAGTACACTTACACAGGCAGCGATTAGCTGCTTGTGCTATCTACATTACTAAGAGATAAAGTTGTATTGAAGGGTTTACAAACACTTTAAATGCGGAGGCTGTCCCTACTTTACCAACTCAGTAAATACACGCCAAACCTGGGAGTCAGGGCCTTAAAAAAGGATCTGCCTGACCCTAGATGGCTGTTAGAGTCACATGGGATGGCAGCAGCCAATAGGATAGCTTCCCTAGTGACCCAGGAAACCATAGAGGGACCATGTTCCTCTTGACCCCCTCTCGGGCTGCAGTGTCACGGCAGAAGAGGGCCTCCCACAGTAGAAAGAGTAGACTGCACTTGCCTACACCCCACCCTCCTTAACAGATGCTGAGTGACCTCGGCATCAACATAAAATGGAAACAACAGTAACAATAGTGATAAAAGCACAATCACAATATGGGTAGGCAGAACAATAAACAACTCAAACAACTGCGGAGCAGAGCTGCCCGCGGTTAGACTGCAAAGAGAGTGCCGGCTCTCTTGATTCCCCGTAGAGGCCTCTACGGGAATCAAGAGAGCCGGCGCTCTTTGCAGTCTCAACCGCAGGCAGTGACTTGGGGGGTCTCAGGTTACAAGGAACCAGGCATGTCTTCTATTTTTTCTCTTCACCTGAGCCCAAGGTTGAATCTTCGGATGAGTCAGTACAGTCTGTGGTACTGGATGGTGTGGATGGGCATTCCTGGCTCCCAACTCCAACGTCATGAGGCTCAGGACTGTGAGAGGCCAAGGACTCAAGCACCACCTGCAGTAGAGAAAGTAGACGGCACCTGCCTACAGGCTTTATGTGAAGTTACCAGATCACTGGATTTCTGGCAGGATCGCAATAAGCGTTTATTGATTTGGTTTACGCAAAAGTTATAGCGTCTACAAAAATTATGGCGGACACATCAGACACATTTTTGGGACCATTGCTATTGATACAGTGATCAGTGCTACAAAAATGCAAAATGCCCATTAAGTGTGCCCTAGTGTGTGATTCTTACTGTAGGGGGGTGTGGCTGGGCGTGTGACGTCACTGATAGTCGTTCCCTATGACAGGAAACAGACGATCACTGACAAGACACTAGGAAGAACGGGAAAAGATCGCGGGACACCGGCGGCGATCAGGTCCGCGGGTGCCGCGGGCGCTTTCACTGAGCTTCGGACCGGGTCACGCGCCGCCGCTGGCGCCCTCGCGACCCACGGCTGGGTTCTTAAAGGGGACATACCTGTGCCCAGCGGTGCCATTCTGCCGACGTATATAGGCGTGCAGCGGTCCTCAAATGGTTAACAAACTAAAAGGAGCCAAATAAAAGAGGTTCATTGTTCGGGTTTACATAATGCTTAATGACATTCCAAGGCTAAGCTTGAGGTCAAAATTGCTACAAACGTGGTAATAAGGACTAGTCATGGCGATTAATGACAATGAAATATGCCAAAACAAGGTCTTTGCAATTAAAGTTATGCTGTCTATGTACAGCACACCAAATTATGATTTCTCTCATCTTGAATTATCAGATTACGGCGTTTTTGCCCAAGAGCAAAATGAAGAAGAGGATCACTTCTCCTCGGAGCCGGAGGATTCGACCCTTCTGATGTCGGACTCCGGTACACCCACCATCAGTGGACTGGCATTGTGGAGACAGCAGGTGTTGGCCGTGGCGAGGATCCGATATTTGAAGCTTATCCATGACATGAAAGGCTTTCGATCCATGTAGGTGTAATCGATTTTTGGTGATCTCTGATATGGTGGGGTCAGGGTACAATATAAAGAGTTAATCCATGTATAAAAATTTTGTGACGGAATGTCCCACACTCTGCTTGAGTGCTTCCTTCAGTATATCGCTTCCTAAGTCCTGGAACACGAGACCAATGGATCTGGCTATAGTAACCCCCAAGAACCAGACAACACCAGTCTTGGAGTGCATCAGGAATAGCTTTTTTATTTGAGATCTCACACAAATATATACACAAGGGCCTTCAGAAGAAAGATCAAGACCCATCTCTTCTGAGGGATAAAAGTTCACTTCGGGAATAGATACTAAGCGCCCAGAGGCGATTCGGTTCGCATGTGTTGCGCTATATAAGTTTTTCACTCACTCAATACAAACTGTAACCAGAAACCTAACTAACGTGAGCTAATTGCTAATCGTTTAGACAGCCTAGGTGACTCAGAGGCATGACCTTTAGGACAGACTTGTCGTCTTTTAGCTCAGAAGACAGAATCAACATTATCATACATATAAACACAGAAAACCTTCTCACAATAGCAGAAGCTAATTACAATTAACAATACAAACAGTGATCTCCCCCCATCCTCAGCCTAGTAGACAACAAACTATAGTAGGAGTAGACTGTCCGGCTCCTACCCAGATCTCTAGGCCTGTGATCAGCTCTTTATATATATCCTGGGAGATATTGTGGATAAATATTACTGTTATATTTAAAGCGGGAGTTCACCCATTTATTATTTTTTTTTTCCTCCCCTTAGATTCCTGCTCGTTCGGTCTAGGGGAATTGGCTATTTGTATTAAAATATGAGCAGTACTTACCCGTTTTCGAGGTGCATCTTCTTCCGTCGCTTCCGGGTATGGGTCTTCGGGAGCGGGCGTTCCTTCTTGATTGACAGTCTTCCGAGAGGCTTTCGACGGTCGCATCCATCGCGTCACTCGTAGCCGAAAGAAGCCGAACGTCGGTGCGGCTCTATACTGCGCCTGCGCACCCACGTTCGGCTTCTTTCGGAAAATCATGACGCGATGGATGCGACCATCGGAAGCCTCTCGGAAGACTGTCAATCAAGAAGGAACGCCCATTCCCGCAGCCCATACCCGGAAGCGACGGAGAGGATGCCTCTCGTAAACGGGTAAGTACTGCACATATTTTAAAACAAATAGCCGATTCCCCTAGAGAAAACGAGCAGGAATCTAAGGGGAAAATGTGCCCTCTAAGGGTGAACCCCCGCTTTAAGTAACCACCTTCTCTTTGTCCATTAAACAGCTGTCTATCAATTTCCTCATTAACCCTGTGCCTCTAATGGGCACAGGGTGGCTTAGACATAGGAGGTGCATGGGGAGCTAAAACAAGGGTTTCCCAACACCTCCAAGGGATTCTTGGTTGCACAGGCCCCCGTCACATCTCTACATATCGAAAAACGTACACAGAAGACCTGGCTTGCAATCGGCATCCCAACTCATCCCTATGGTGCTTAAAAGGCTCTGTCCAGCACCCTCAGGTTGCTCCAAACCAAACTGGTCAAACCATGTCTTTATGGAGCTGGTGTTGTATACAAAAGACCTCGCTCACATTTGGCATTCCAATTAATTCCAAAGGTGTTTAGTAGGATTGAGGTCAAGGCTCTGTGAAGGCCACTCATGGTTCTCCACACCAAATTGGTCACACCATATCTTTATAGAGCTGGTTTGTACACAAAGGCTCAGTCATGGTGGAACAAAAAGGGGTCTTCCTCAAATTTTTGAAAGAGCACAATTGTCTACAGTGTCTTTGTATAATGGAGTGTTTACCAGGACCCGTCACTGGAGACACCTGAATGCCATGGAGCCACCATCGGAGAGGTGGCCCCATATAGTGTACATTTTTCCTAAGATATACAGTATACTATTTTTGGTTATCTGATGGGTGGAGTTGGGAACATTGGTGTTGAAGTAGCAGGTTACTGACTGCCAACCACACCTGTCAGACTAGGAGACTGTGTGTAGTTGTCCTTAATCTAATATGCACGTAACGCGCCATCTTGAATTTCAGACTTCTTCTGCTGGTATTGTTCATCCTTCCCCTGGTTTCCTCCACCATAATGATGAAAAGTTTCCAGACTAGGAACTCCTGGGAGCTGACTCCACAGCTTTACTTTCGAAGACCCGGAGATCGGGCCCACAAATACTACTCTAATCTTCTGCTCGTCAACACCACCGGTACAAAAACAAAAGGGGCCGTCGTTTTCAATTTGACAAATCAAAAACATTCTCAGTCTTTAAGATGAACAGAAGCAGCAGTTCCAGAGCATTTACTCTAATGTCCAGGCATGTTGCACCTTATGGTGACTTAGATTGGCCAGCTATGCATGGTCCATGCTCCACCTCGTCGCTGCAATCTCCTTCTAGGCTTCTTCTGGTCCGGCATCTTCTTTATTCCACCCTTAGTGGGCCACTGATGATGGACCTCCAACATGTGTGTTGTAGTCACGTCTTCCTGTTACCCAGCTCCATTTGCTTGTAGATGCCGGGTCAATGGGCTAATAGACAGGAAAATATTTTTTGGGGGGGCGAAAAAAACATATAGGGCCAGATTCTTAAAAGAGATACGTCGGCGTATCTCCAGATACGTCGGCGTATCTCCAGATACGCCGTCGTATCTCTGAGTCTGACCGGTCGTATCTATGCGCCTGATTCAGAGAATCAGTTACGCATTGATTTCTGTTAGATCCGACCGGCGTAAGTCTCTTACGCCGTCGGGTCTTAACTGCATATTTACGCTGGCCGCTAGGGGCGTGTACGCTGATTTACGCCTAGAATATGTAAATCAGCTAGATACGCGAATTCGCGTTTACTTTAGGCTTTTCTCGGTGTAAAGTTACCCCTGCTATATGAGGCATATATGCGGCATACCAATGTTAAGTATGGCCGTCGTTCCCGCGACGAAATTTGAAAAATTTACGTTGTTTGCGTAAGTCGTCCGTGAATGGGGCTGGACGTAATTTACGTTCACGTCGAAACCAATACTTCCTTGCGGCGTACTTTGGAGCAATGCACACTGGGAAATTCCACGTACATCGGGTCAGGGTTAATTTACATAACACACGCCCACCTCTTCACAATTTGAATTAGGCGGGCTTAGGCCGGCCTATTTACGCTACGCCGCCGCAACTTTCTTTTAAGAATACGGCACATGCCTGTAAAAGTTGCGGAGGCGTAACATAAATCGGATACGTTACGCCCGCACAAAGAAACGCCATTCTGCATGGATCTACCCCATAGGGGTTGGTTTACTGGAGAGTGTGAAATCTGGTGCAGCTCTGCATGGTAGCCAATCAGCTTTTAACTTCAGCTTGTTCAGTTAACTTCAGCCCCGGACCATTTGGCTGGCCAAAGACCAGAGCAATTTTTGCCATTCGGCACTGCGTCGCTTTAACTGACAATTGCGCGGTCGGGCGACGTGGCTCCCAAACAAAATTGACATCCTTTTTTTCCCACAAATAGAGATTTCTTTTGGTGGTATTTGATCACCTCTGCGGTTTACATTTTTTGCGCTGTAAACAAAAAAAGAACGACAATTTTGAAAAAAAAAAAAGCAATATTTTTGTTACTTTTTGCTATAATAAATATCTCCAAAGAATATATAAAAGACTTTTTTTTTTCCTCAGTTTAGGCCGATACGTATTCTTCTACATATTTTTGGTAAAAAATAAAAAAATCACAATAAGTGTTTATTGATTGGTTTGCGCAAAAGTTATAGCGTCTACAAAATAGGGGATAGTTTTATGGCATTTTTATTAATAATTTTTTTTTTTACTAGTAATCGCGGCGATCAGCAATTTTTTATTGTGACTGCAACATTATGGCAGACACATCGGACACTTTTGATGCCATTTTGGGACCATTGTCATTTATACAGCGATCAGTGCTATAAAAATGCACTGATTATTGTTAAGTGAGAAAACTGGCAGTGAAGGGGGTGAACCAGTAGGGGGCGCTGAAGGGGTTAAGTGTGTCCTAGGGATGTGTTCTAAATGTGGGGGGGGCGTGGCTACGTGTGACACGACACTGATCACCGCTCCCGATTACAGGGGGCTGTGATCCGCGTCCTGTCACTAGGAAGACTGGGGAAATGCCTTGTTTACATCAGTGTTTCCCCATTCTTCTGCTCTGTGAGACGATCGCGGGTATCCCCGCAGACATCGAGTTTGCGGGACCAGCGGTCGGACTCACAGAGCTTGTGGCGTTGCGCACGTGCCCACAATGCCGCATCTTAAAGGGGAGATACCTGTACGCCTATTTGCCCAGCCGTGCCATTATGCCGACGTATATTGTCGTGCGCTGGTCGGCAAAGAGTTAAGCTTTGACATAAAAAATAATAATCTGGAAGCTGATTGGTTCCTATGAAAAGCAGCGCCAGATCTTGCACTCTGCAGTTTTAGTAAACCAAACCCATAAAGTCTATGTAGAAAAAAAAAAGATCACTGTGAAAATGTGGAAATGCCTCAAGCATTTTTACAACGGTCAAAGTCATTATTGTCAGCTCCATGTGGTGGCCGTATTGCAGAATTTTTCCTGAAATACCCCAATGAAGAAAATACTGCATTATGGCCACTAGATGGAGCTGACACTCATAGGAAATAAATATATTCCTCGCATTATGACAAAGTGTGAAAGCTTGAGGCATCCACACAGCAAATATTTTGACAAAATGGATCTATAGGCAAAAAACAATGTTACCAAAAGAGTAAAACAAATCAACCCTTCAACCACCTGAGAATGTTTTTACTATTAACCCGTACACGTCACTAAGCTTTCTTTTAACTAAACCATGACCTTCCAAAATAGTGACTTCCAGTATTTCCCCACATAGGTCTCCCCATTGAGAATCTTGTTCATGGTGTCCTGGCTCAAGATATCGCCATGGATGTTGTGGATGGTCCATATGATGAAAACACTACGGCCTACAACGGCGCTATAGAGATCACACGAGGCAACAACACGGTAATAAAACTTTCTTACAAAGTAACGATTTTCTACCACTAAGGATGCTGAGAATAACCCAACAGGACATGTCCCCTACCGTAGTCCTGATCTATACAGCACAGACACATAACATTATCACTAATCTCTAAACCATGAAAATTACGCTATGGCCATAGTATGTGTACCCCTGACCATCTCACCTATTTGAGATTGTTGGACATCCCGTTCCAAAACCATCACCATTAATATGCAGTTTTTGATTGAGTTGCCCCCCTTTGTGGCTATAACATCCTCCACTCCTTTGGGAAGACTTTCCACAAGATTTTGGAGTGTGTCTGTGGGAATTTGGTTTAATTTGTAAGTACTGATGTTGGATGAGAGGGTCTGGTTCCAATTCATCGCAAAGTGGCGTTGAGGTTAGGGCTCCATACAGGACACTCAAGCTCCTTCACACCATACTGGCCAAACCATGTTGAGTTATCCCACTTTTGTGTCTATAACAGCCTTAACATATGTAAGAAGGCTTTCTGCAAGATTTTGGAGAGTGTCTGTGGGAATCAGTGTCTATTTGTGAGACCAGGTGCTGATGTTGGACGAGAAGACCTGTCTCATAATCTGTCATCCTACCACAGTTGTAGGGTTGAGCCCAGGGCTCTATATACAGCATTCAAGTTCCTTAAAACCAAACTGGTCAAACCATGTCGAGTTATCCCTTCTTTGTGTCTACAACAGCCCCCACTCTTCTTGGAAGGCTTTCTATGAGATTTTGGAAAGTGTCTGGATATTTGTGCCCATTTGTGAGGTCAGGTACTTATGATGGATAAGAAGGTCTGGTCCAATTAGCTCTGTATTTAGCTGGCTTTGTACACAGAAGACCTGGCTTGCAATCAGCATTTCAATTCATCGCATATGCGTTCAGTAGGGTTAAGGTCAAGGCCCAGTGTAGGCCCTCAAGGTTCTCCACACCATACTGGTCAAACTATAACTTTATGGAGCTGGCACAGAAGACCTGGCTTGTATTCATTGTTCCAGTACATCCCAAAGAAGTTCAGTAGGGTTGAGGTCGGGCCTCTGTACAGAACCCTTGAGGTCCTCTACACCAAATTGGTCAAACCATGTATTTATGGAGCTGGCTTTGTACACAGAAGGCCTGGCTTGCAATCAATGTTCCAATTCATCCCAGAGTTGTTCAGTAGGGTTAAGTCCAGGGCTCAATGTAGGCCACTCAAGGTTCTCCACACCATACTGGTCAAACCATATCTTTATGGAGCTGGCACAGAAGACCTGGCTTGTATTCATTGTTCCAGTACATCCCAAAGAAGTTCAGTAGGGTTGAGGTCGGCCTCTGTACAGAACCCTTGAGTTCCTCCACACCAAACTGGTCAAACAATGTCTTTATGGAGCTGGCTTCGTACACAGAAGACCTGGCTTAAAATCAATGTTCCAATTCATCCCAGAGTTGTTCAGTAGGGTTGAGTCCAGGGCTCAATGTAGGCCCTTAAGGTTCTCCACGCCGTACTGGTCAAACTATATCTTTATGGAGCTGGCTTTGTACACAGAAGATCTGGCTTGTATTCATTGTGCCAGTACACCCCAAAGTTGTTCAGTAGGGTTGAAGTCGGGTTTCTGTACAGAACCCCCTGAGTTCCTCAACCCTACTGAACGCCTTTGGGATGAACTGGAACATTGATTGCAAGACAGATCTTCTGTGTACAAAGCCAGCTCCATTAAGACATGGTTTCACCAGTTTGGTGTTGAGTCCAGAGCTCTGTGTAGGCCACTCAAGGTTTCCCACAGCACACTGGTCAAACAATGTCTTTATGGAGCTGGCTATGTACACACGGGGGGTTGGGGGGGCACAGTCATGCCGGAACAGAAAAGAGTCTTCCCCAAACTGTTACCACAAGGTTGGAAGAACACAATTGTCTACACTGTCTTTGTATGACGACAGAAAAAGATAACCTAATATGGGTTGCAATGCTTTCCTACTCAACCCAAAACTAACAAAAAATGCTTTGCTATACATACACTCTAAATCCAATCGCATTGGATGAAAATGCAAGAAATTATGAAATAAGTTTATGTGGCCTTGCCCCCTACAATTCCCAGATTGATGTCTCAGTGTTGGGACACATTCAGCAGATGCCTAGGCCACGCACGTGTGCACAAGTCCAAAAGACGATTCTGTTGAACATATTATTTATTTTGTGTGGTATTACTTTTCTGCTTTTATTTTTTTTAGGCTTACGGGTACAAAATAATCGGAAACCCCCGATCACACAATATCTTCCCGGTATTGGTTAATATTATCAGTAACGCCTTTATGAGGATCTATAACTCCACGGAGAGGATCAGGGTGTGGAATGAGCCCATCATGCCTGTGAGTACCCGTCTGTCCGTTCCTGGGTTACTTTTGTGTCAGGTCATGAGGTTATTTTCAATGCACAGCGATGTACCATCACCACCTGCACCGGTTTCTGCAGGAACTGGCCCAGGATCTGCTCTATTGTTATCAGAGGGAATGTGTCAGTTTTCAGTATAGAAAACTGCTGCATATCCTTGCAGCCAAGTCGGGACTGCCATGCATGGTGTGAGCAGCAGACAGCTCACCTCCCACTCTCTACTTATGTAATGATTACATTATATGAGTTTTCAGCTCTTCTCCTCCCTCCCAACTCAATGAGCACTAGAACAGACCCACCAGCCCTGACACAGCTGGGAACTTGAGGATCATTAGAACAGCCCCCCCCCCCAGCCCTGACACAGCTGGGAACTTGAGGGTCTCTAGAACAGCCCCCCCCCCCCAGCCCTGACACAGCTGGGAACTTGAGGATCATTAGAACAGCCTCCCCCCTAGCTCTAAAACAGCTGGGAACCTGAGGATCACTAGAACAGACCCACCAGTTCTGACACAGCTGGGAACTTGAGGATCATTAGAACAGCCCCCCCCAGCCCTGACACAGCTGGGAATTTGAGGATCACTAGAACAGGCCCCCCAGCTCTGACATACCTAGAAACTCTATGTTTACTAGAACATGCCCCCCAGCTTTGACAGATCTGGGAACTTGAGGATCACTAGAACATACCCCTCCAGCTCGGACACACCTGGGAACTTGAGGATCATTGGAACAGACCCCCCCCCAGCTTTGACACAGCTGGAAACTTGAGGATCATTGGAACAGACCCCCCCCCCCCCAGCTTTGACACAGCTGGAAACTTGAGGATTACTAGAACAGACCCTGCATTTCTATCACAGCTGGGAACTTAAGGATCACTAGAACAGGCCCCCCAGCTCTGACACAGCTGGGAATTTGAGGCTCACTAGAACAGGACTCCCAGTTCTGACACAGCTGGGAACTTGAGGTTTACAAGAACAGGCCCCCCAGCTCTGACACAGCTGGGAACTTGAGGATCACTAGAACAGGCCCCCCAGCTCTGACACAGCTGGGAACTTGAGGCTCACTAGAACAGGCCCCCCAGCTATGACACAGCTGGGAACCTGAGGATCACTAGAACAGACCCCCCAGATCTGACACAGCTGGAAATTTCAGGATCACTAGAACAGGCCCTGCAGTTCTGACACAGCTGGGAACCTGAGGATCACTAGAACAGACCCTCCAGCTCTGACACAGCTGGGAATTTGAGGATCACTAGAACAGGCCCCCCAGCTCTGACACAGCTGGGAACTTGAGGATCACTAGAACAGGCCCCCCAGCTCTGACACAGCTGGGAATTTGAGGATCACTAGAACAGGCCCCCCAGCTCTGACACAGCTGGGAACTTGAGGATCACTAGAACAGGCCCTGCAGTTCTGACACAGCTGGGAACCTGAGGATCAATAGAACAGACCCCCCAGCTCTGACACAGCTGGGAACTTGAGGATCAATAGAACAGGCCCTGCAGTTCTGACACAGCTGGGAACCTGAGGATCACTAGAACAGGCCCCCCAGCTCTGACACAGCTGGGAACTTGAGGCTCACTAGAACAGGCCCCCCAGCTATGACACAGCTGGGAACCTGAGGATCACTAGAACAGACCCCCCAGATCTGACACAGCTGGAAATTTCAGGATCACTAGAACAGGCCCTGCAGTTCTGACACAGCTGGGAACCTGAGGATCACTAGAACAGACCCTCCAGCTCTGACACAGCTGGGAATTTGAGGCTCACTAGAACAGGCCCCCCAGCTCTGACACAGCTGGGAACTTGAGGCTCACTAGAACAGGCCCCCCAGCTCTGACACAGCTGGGAACTTGAGGATCACTAGAACAGGCCCCCCAGCTCTGACACAGCTGGGAATTTGAGGATCACTAGAACAGGCCCTGCAGTTCTGACACAGCTGGGAACCTGAGGATCAATAGAACAGACCCCCCAGCTCTGACACAGCTGGGAACTTGAGGATCAATAGAACAGGCCCTGCAGTTCTGACACAGCTGGGAACCTGAGGATCACTAGAACAGGCCCCCCAGCTTTGACACAGCTGGGAACCTGAGGATCACTAGAACAGGCCCCCCAGCTCTGACACAGCTGGGAACCTGAGGATCACTAGAACAGGCCCCACAGTTCTGACACAGCTGGGAACTTGAGGATCACTAGAACAGGCCCCCCAGCTCTGACACAGCTGGGAACTTGAGGATCACTAGAACAGGCCCCACAGTTCTGACACAGCTGGGAACTTGAGGATCACTAGAACAGACCCCCCAGCTCTGACACAGCTGGGAACTTGAGGATCACTAGAACAGGCCCCACAGTTCTGACACAGCTGGGAACTTTAGGATCACTAGAACAGGCCCCCCAGCTCTAAATCAGCTGGGAACTCAAAAAAGTTTCGAAAGCGTTTCGAATTCAAATTTCCTCCAAAAAAAAATTCTCGTTATTTCGGATTCATTTAAATTCGGTACTATTGTAATTTGGAAGTTCGGATACATCCAAAAAGCGAAAATTTGTCCGAATTCTAGTGGGTAGAGGAGTAAGAGCGCTTTTAGGCCTGTGTGGTTGAAGGGCGGGACCACGCAAGGAAAACTACTAGATTGGAGAGGAAGATAAGTATTTAATAGTTTTTTATTTGCTTTCTAATTAATAAAAATGAATTTGTTGTTGTAACAATTTTTCTGTCACCAGGACTACGGGGATCGCAGCTCTTATATGATGTTCTACATGGGAGTAATGTGTATGATCTATGCATCCGGACTCGCCCCCCACTTTGCAATGACCAGCATGCAGGATATGAAGGTTAGTACAGGCCAGTGGTCTCCAAACTGCGGCCCAGGGACCGAATGTGACCCTCTGCTTGCCTTTATCTGGCCCTTGTGGCATTATTTCCCCCACTGTCAGCAACAGTGGGGCATAGTCCTTGTCACTAACAAGGACAATGGGGCACTATTCTTCCCACTGACACCAATGATAGGGTACTGTTCCTCCCACTGAAAACCAACAATGGAGCACTATTCCTCCCACTGATACCAATGATGGGGCACGATTCCTCCCACTCATGCCAATGATGGGACACTATTCCTCCCACTGATGCCAATGATGGGACACTATTCCTCCCACTGATTACCAATGATAGGAAACTATTCCTCCCACTGACACCAATGATGGGACACTATTCCTCCCACTAATGCCAATGATGGGACACTATTTCTCCCACTGATACCAATGATGGGACACTATTCCTCCCACTGATACCAATGATGGGACACTATTCCTCCCACTGATGCCAATGATGGAATACTATTCCTCCCACTGACTCCAATGATGGAGCATGATTCCTCCCACTGATACCAATGATGGGACACTATTCCTCCCACTGATACCAATGATGGGACACTATTCCTCCCACTGATACCAATGATGGGGCACTATTCCTCCCACTGATACCAATGATGGAGCACTATTCCTCCCACTGACACCAATGATGGGACACTATTCCTCCCACTGATACCAATGATGGGACACTATTCCTCCCACTGATACCAATGATGGGACACTATTCCTCCTACTGATATCAATTATGGGGCATTATTCCCCCCAATGATGGCGCACTGGTATAGGCTGTGGGAGTGGTTTTCAACCTCAGTCCTCAAGTACACCCCCAGCAGGCCATGTTTTCAGGTTCTCCTTTATCTTGCACAGGTGCTTTAAATCTGAGTCAATGACTTTCTATTTTGGACAGTTATTTTATCTAAGAAAAATTCCCCAAATATGGCCTGTTGGGGGTTCTTGAGGACTGAGGTTGAGAACCACAGGACTATGGGACTTAATTACTATCGTGTTTTCTGATTTAGACTTAAAGGAGTACGGAGAAATCTTGTTTGGCTGTACTTCTCCTGTAGATAATAGAAGTTCTGTTCATTCTGCACTCCTTTAACCCCTTATCGACAGGCTGAAGCCCTCTGTTGGCTGAGGTCTCAAAGCTGGTCCAGGCTTGAGCAAGATCATGACAATGAGGTCGGGATCCACCCACATGCCCCGACACACAGCTCTGCCTTTCAGCCAGCCATTGCAAGCCTGAGCCAGCCACTCCCACCCCCTCCACAGCCCAGCGCTCCAGTGAGCAGGGGGCGGGGGGCAAAGCAGGGAGCCTTGAGATGAGAACCGATCGATCAGCAATGTTTGATCGCTTGGTTTTTAGTGTTAGAGCCATTGGGGGACAGATGCAGCATCTAAGTAAGTATAATTCAGAAAAAAACAGACTCCATACTTCTTTTTTAAATCGGATCTCTACTTTAGAAGGCCAAAAAAGGCAAGGGGAGGGACTAGGACTAGTCACCAGTAATCAGGGCAGGACTTAGGGTGGTGGGGGCCCCTGGGCTTGAGTGTTGAAGGGGCCCCCTGGAGCCGAGAATTGGGGGGGATCGAAGTTGTTGAGCGGGGGGGGGGGGCGAATTGAAGTTGTTGAGCGGGGGGGAGCGCATTAAAGTTGTTGAGCGGGGGGGGATTTTGCAGTTGTTGAGGGGGGGGAGTGCCTCTCACCTGTGCCAACAGCCGGGGCCACATACTGTCATTAGCCCGGCTCTCGGCTTTCTTCCCTTCAGCAGCCACAGTCCTCCACACACCACTCCGGTTCCTCCTGCTTCCGTGTTGCCTCCTCTTGCAGTGCGGGAAAATTAACCCTTTTGCGGGACTGCGGGAAGAAGCTGTCTGTGCGGGAAAGTTCCACAGAATCCGTGCGTGTTGGGAGGTATGCGCAGGGCCCCCATCAGGAATTTTGGGGCCCCTTGCACAGCTTAAGGCATGGGCCCCCTGAAGCAGAGAACCTAGGGGGGTGGGGGTGCTGCCGCCTGAAATTGAGAAGCGTGGGGGCTGCCGCAAATTGAGAAGCGGGGGGCCTTTACAAAAAAAAGAAGAAATAAAGAAGAAAACAAATATATATAAATATATGTAGCCATCCGGGGCCCTGGGGACCTCTGAGCCTTTTAATAAAAAGAAAAAATAAACCTCTGGGCCCTTTAATAATAAAAAAAAAAACATTTATAAAAAATACATAAAAAAAGGGAGGTTGCCAAACCCGGGGGCCCTGGGGACCGCTGGGCCCCTGGGAACCTCTGGGCCTTTTAATAAAAAATAAAAAAATAAACAAAAATAAAAAAATAAACATTTATAAAAAAAATAAAAAAGGGGGGGTTGCCACATGGGGCCCTGGGGACCTCTGAGCCCTTTAATAAAAAAAAAAAATATATATATATATATATATATATATATATATATATATATATATATATAAAAAATGTAATTTTTTTTATAAAAAAATAAAAAAGGTGGGTTGCCATCCGGGGGCCCTGGAGACCCCTGGGCCCTTTAATAATAATAATAAAATATATATATATATATATACATATATATATATTATATATATAAAAATAAAAAATATATAAAAAAAACATTTTTTTACAAAAAATAAATAAAAAAAAGGGGGGTTGCCATCCGGGGCCCTGGAGACCCCTGGGCCCTTTAATAATAATAATAATAAAATATATATATATATATATATATATATATATATATATATATATATAATATTATATATATAAAAATAAAAAATATATAAAAAAAAACATTTTTTTACAAAAAATAAATAAAAAAAAGGGGGGTTGCCGTCCGGGGCCCTGGGGGCCTCCGGGCCCATGGGGACCTCCGGACCCCTAAAAAAAAAAAAAAAAAAATTTTTTTTTTTTTTTTTTTTTTTTTTTTTAAAGGGGGCCCCCTATTGGGTGGGGCCCCTGGGCTTGAGCCCAGGCAAGGCCAATGGTAAGTCCGGCCCTGCCAGTAATACCTGTGGGCTTTTGGCAGCCAATCTTTTCTACAATACAGATTTACCATGCCCTGTTCTGCACTGTGTCTCTGTGTGGAGGCAGCCATGTTGGTAGAGACGGGGCTTTGCTCCTCATGTCAGAGCTGCCCCCAGATGACTGATGGTTATCTGATGACTCCACAGATCCACAGAGTGGATGAAGTACAAGCAGGGAGATCCTTGCATTGTAGATTCTCAGGTGCAGCTTCCTCTCCAGCAAAGAGAACAGTGAGTAGCATTGTAGTAACATTCTCAGGTGCAGCTTCCTCTCCAGCAAAGAGAACAGTAGCAGTAGCGTTGTAGGAACATCACCAAATCACACTCCAGATCTCCTGAGGCCACCAGGCGGTGTAGAATAAGGGCGGTCCTTGCACTGCAGGTCCTCGGGTCAGGGCCAGGACAAGGGGTGGGCCGAAGGGGAAGCTGCCCTTTATGGTTTACTGGGGGCACCTTCCTTCTGTTGCAAGTAGTGACAACACTTAAGTGTAAGCTTGATCATCATGAGCGGGGGAGTGGGGTGCAGTTTGGAATCTTTGCCCTGGGCACTGGATGACCTTGTCCCAGCACTGCCTCAGGTACAAATTCCTCTCCAAAACTCTTGAGGCTACCAGGCTTGGAAGCAGGGAGATGCTTGCACTGCTGCTCCTCAGGTACAAATTCCTCTGCAGCAAGAACAGTGAGCAGCATAGGAGTGACATCACAAAATCTTACTCCAAAACGCCTAAGGCCACCAGGCTTGGAAGCAGGGAGATTCTTGCACTGCAGGTCCCTAGGTACAGCATTCTCTCCAGCAAAGAGAACAGTGAGCAGCACTAGTGACATAACCTAATCTTATGCCAGATCTCCTGAGGTCATCAAGCGTAGAAGCAGGGAGATCCTTCTACTGATGCTCCTCTGGTACAAATTCCTCTCCAGGGGAACAGTGAGCAGCACAGGAGTGACATCAGCTAATTTTATTCCAGATCTCCTGAGGTCATCAGGCATTTAAGCAGGGAGATTCTTCCACTGATGTTCCTCGGGTACAAATTTGTCTGCAGAAAGGAGAACAGTGAGCAGCACAGGAGTGACATCACAAAATCTTACTTCAAAACTCCTGAGGCCACCAGGCTTAGAAGCAGGGAGATCCTTGCACTTCAGGTCCTTAGGTACAGCTTCCTCTCCAGCAAGGATAACAGTGAGCAGCACATTAGTGATGTCACTAAATCCCACTCCATATCTGTTGAGCCTAGCACTAGCAGTCAGAAGTAGCAGTGCCTTAGTTGATCTCACATTACAAATATGCAACTATGAGGTTCCAGAATAGAAGTGCCTAGGAACAGGAAATGCTCTGCTAGTTTTCTGAAGGAATTCAAGAAAAAGGGTAGATTTCTTAAGGTACTGCTTAGGCCCAAAAACATTTCTTGAATTGTCCGAAATCTTCACTTTCAGGTCCGCTTTATCTTGTGTGTCAGTATGTTTTTCAGTATACTTCAAACTGATAAAGACTCACTGTACAAAGTAATGGAGCTAATACCCAACCCCAGCCTAGGCTGATGGGAAAGATCTCAGGTTCACCAGCTTGTCGAAGGAGATCCCTTTTCACTTTCCAGCTTGCTGATACCAGACTAAGAATAATGGGAATGGGGGCTGTCAGATCAGAAGGACTCACAGAGGTTCTAACTCCACAATGCTAAAAAAAAAAAAATGTGTTTTTGCTATTGTCACTTGCTTCCATCTTAGAGGTTCTCCTCATGTTGTCACTAGAACAGGAAGCAAGGAGAAACCTCCTACCTTGAGGCCACAAAGAACCAACAGAATCTGACAGAAGTTGGTGAATGGAGTTTAGCTGTTTATGAAGCCTGTAGAGTAAAGGTCCACCTAGGTCAGTGATAGGGGATTCTCGGCACCCCAGATTTTTTGGAACTACATTTCCCATGATGCTCTTGCACTCTGCAGGGTAGTTGAGCATCATGGGAAATGTATTTCCAAAACTTCTGGGGTGCCAAGGTTCCCCATCACTGGCCTAGGTGATCTTTTTTTATGTTGGTGGAGATCACAACCAGCGATTCTTTTCTCCTTCCAGATCAAAGCTCGCTCCCAGCTGCGTATTTCCGGCCTTTTCCCCTCCGCGTACTGGTTTGGACAAGCCCTGGTGGACGTCGCCCTCTCTTGGCTCCTCCTCTTCCTGATGGTCGCCATCTTGTTTGCCTTCAGCCATTCCATCCATCTGTCATTCATAAACGCGGTGCTGCTTGTGAGTATCATCGCTCAGCTTTTCACAGCCATGCATTTAGCTGCTGAACCTCAGAAATTTCAATCATTTAAAACCCAACTGGACTTTTCATTATAAACCATCTGAATACCTTCCAGGTGCATCAAAACAAAAGGTGAGCCAAGTCTTAGGCCCCGTACACACCATAGAATCCATCCGCAGATAAATCCCAGCAAATGGGTTTCAGCGGATAGATCCTATGGTGTGTACACGCCAGCGGATCTTTTTCCGCGGATATTTCTCCCCTGGGATGGATTCCAGCAGATCGGATATTTGCTGACATGCACAACATATCCATCTGCTGGAGTCCATCCCAACGGATGGATCCGCTGGTCTGTACAGACTCACCGAATCCATCTGTCCGAAGGGATCCCCTGCATGCGTCGTAATGATTTGACGCATGCGTGGAATTCCTTATATGACAGCGTCGCGCACGTCGCCGCGTCATAATCGCGGCGACGGCGCGACACGTCATCGCAAGAGGATTTCGGCGCGGATTTCAATGCGATGGTGTGTACACACCATCGCATGAAAATCCGCCGAAATCCACGAGAGGATTTATCCGCGGAAACGGTCCGCTGGACCGTATTCGCGGATAAATTCTATCGTGTGTATGGGGCCTTACAGTTGGATTTCTTTAGAAATCAGCCACATCCCGAGTAGAGAAGACTGTCCCTTCCAAGCAGCTTCAGAGAAGGACTGTTGCTCTCTGTGTGGAAGCAGTGGTCTCTCTGTAGAGGTGAAACATGTCCCCTGCTGAGTTATAGCCGGAGCTCTCCAATCAGCAAGAAGTATGAGCTTTTGTGATTGCACAGCTATAGGTCGGCCACAGCAGGGGGTGTGTTGGTCCTCTCCAAGGACACCTTGCCAACCCACATTGTTCAGTCCTGGTCCATCATTTTCACCAAGCTGGAAGGGAAGATGGTCCAAAGCAATGATGTCATCACTGGGTCTTAGTGCAGATTATGGCGAGTTGGCTGGGGGGGGGGCTATGCATAGCTTCCTAAAAACATCAGATCACTATGCACCAGTACTCCCCTCAAGAGCCCTCAATCTTGATGCAAACAGTGGGCTGGCTTTTGGGAGGAGTTATGCAAGTATCAGAACACCTTCTTGGGGGCCGATGTCAATCTGGAGGAGTGGGCATACCTATGCAGACTGTCCTCAGTCTGGTGAGAGGAGTTGGGGGTGCTGTCCGGTAGGCTGGGGGTTCATTATTGTACAATGCTGGGGGTTCATTATTGTACCATGCTGGGGGTTAATTAATGTGCAGTGCTGAGGAGTAGGTATTGAACCATGCCCTGGTTAATTACCGTGCTGTGCTGGGGGTTAATTACTGTATCCCACTGGGGCCCCATAATTTCTAACAGCAGCCCTGCCCTCATGTGATGCTGAGCCTCCATGATTGAGAGAGTTTAAATCCAATAAATGAAAGGGGGTGGGCCAGGGCTGTCCTCCAGGATGTCAGTCAGGGATGGACTGGCCATTGGGACTACAGGGAGTTTCCCGGTGGGCCGATGGCTCAGTGGGCCGGCTTCAGTGACAGAGGACTGCCGCCCCCCTCCGCTCCTCTGTCTCTCCCTCCACGCAGCGCTCACCTGGGGGGAACAAAGAAGCAGGGGGAGGACTAGAGGAGCAGGGGGGACGACAGAGGAGCATGGGGGGAGGAGACAGACAGCTGACTCAACAGCTATGGCCTGGGAGTTTCTCACTTCTGCCTAATCTTGTCCCATAAGGGGGGGCACTGAACTGATTCTTTGCCCCGGCTGAAATAATGTCTAGCTTCCCCACTGGTACTGCCTATAAGAGTACCAGCCGTTCTACTGTAATAAAGTAGAACGGCTAGTGGCTAGTGAAGGGGGAGAGGGGGCTTGGGTGGCCGGGGGGGGGGGGGGGTGCGGGAGTTTTCCCGGCCGCCATGGGAGAGACCTGTCAAAGTGGGCCAGTCTGGATGAAGTCCAGGGCCAAATTTCTGTCCCAGTCCAGCCCTGATGTCAGTCTGGAATAGTAGGCATTCCTGGGCAATCTTCCTCCAGCCAGGAAATGGGTGCTGGGCTCTATCTGACTTGCTGAGACTTCTAATGCACATTGTGAGACGCTCACAGCGTGCGGTGATATCAGAGGAAGCCGTTTCAGTCCAGGAGAGGAGTCGGCACACCTTGTGCAAGACCAAGGGGAAGCCAGAGGTCAGATTTAGGGTGGCCCCCAGATTACAATAACCTCATGACAATTCTACATTTGGCCAACGTCTGTGGATTAGGATTACGTTTGTTACGTTACAGTTATTTTTTTTGATTTGCAGATTGTAGCCATTTTGGGTTACGGCATGGCCACGGTCCTCTATGTTTACGCAATCACATTCGTGTTTGGGAAGAGGAAGATTCACCACGACCGATGGGCCTTCTTCTTTATCTTGGTAAGTAGGTGACATCGTCTCCAGAGGGTCACTTTGGCTCTCTCACGTCTGAGAAGGACTACGAATCGGAGATCACGTCCTGTGAGCCACATTCTAAGCCATAGATCATTTTATTTGGGTCTGCAGACATCAAGAAAAACTCTCCGGGATTTGGGTGGTGGAGCTCTTGGAGGTTCCAAATAATTAAATATGTGGCAGCTTTCTTTTACCCAATGGAGACCCAACTGGGTCCCAAGAGGAGTCAAAGAATGAGAGAACCAGACCTTACAGCTCAATCCAGATATGAATGTTTTTAAGGGGTCTATGACATCCAACACGTTCCGGGCTATGCACAAATCCTCCTTTATCAGGGCTGAGCTGTATTGGGTTAAAGGGAATCTGGACGGGTGAATGTTGGAGTTTATTTCTTCGTAAGCCGTAGTTGGAAGCTCAGGTAAAGCCAAGCCATCTTCATCTGGTCTTCCAGGTTCATCATCTTTGGCCACCTTGATTGACCGGCCCAGGATGGTGTAGCTGTTGAGCACGGGTGTTAATTCGTCTCCTACCAAGGCTGGCTGAGAATGTACAGAGAATCTTGCAGAGACACCTTCAGGAACCATGTTGTCGGCAAGCAGAAGTGGAGCCTTTGCTGCAGAAGAGGCATTGTCACGTACCTAGTAGACAAGCCCGATCTGCAGAGGGAGGCCTCTCTCTTACGGCTCTGATTCCAGGCCCCTGGTAGAGTGAACAGGAGGCACAGGAGTGGCACGAGTGCCTGGCAGGATCAACAGCAGGAGGTAGGCCTGGAGTTCAGGCGGCTGGAGCTGGATGCAGGGGAGGGCTGGGCCAGGGGGCAGGGTGGCAATTGCCTCCCAGTAGCCCCATCTTATGTTCAAAATGACCGGCAGCCGCTGCCTGCTACCATTTTCTTTTTTTATTCTGGTCTAGGAAGTTGGGCCAGGGGCACGGCCATGGCGACCGACCACTAGCTTTTGCATTCCCGTAGTTGTAGACCGTGCTCAAGCTCCAAGTGGGTGGAAAACAGAGCAGCGCAGACCTCCCACCATACATCCCATGTAACCTTCCCCAGTGATCAGGCTGCATTGATGGGCACTGGTGAGGCTGCATTGAAAAACCAGGTGGGTCATGAATGGTGAGCTGATTTGGCGGTTCAATGGGCCACTTGACTGGACTTGCCCCCCAGGCTTAAGGCTGCCAGCCCTCACCTGGCTGGATGGCAGACAGGAACCTCGAACAAGCTAGACCAGCAGATAGGTGCAGCAGACTGGAACTCAGGTTGGTCAAGCAAGATGGGTCAGTTATCAGGCAGACGGTAGAGGGACCAGAAGAGAAGTCAGACAGGCCGGGGTCAGATGCAGGCGGATGACAGGGATGGTCAGGAACAAATTGGGCAAAGTACTGGAACAGGTTTCAGGTATCAAGAAAACACATAATGCTGTAGAGCAGACAGCAAAGTCCCAGTGTCTCAGTCTGGTTAGTGGGCGTGCGCGCAAGCGTGTGCGCACTGGTGCCCACGATCGCGCACCAGCAAATCCAGAACACCGGTTACTGGCAGGATCTTCCTACAGGGGGCTCATTCACACGGGCAGCTGGGGGGCAGTAAAAGCAGGCAGTTTCGCCACCCCCCAACCATTCACCTAAATGAGACAATGCACCTGCTTTAGGGCTGTCCAAGTGAATGGGGGCCACGCATCCAGAGCACAGCGTCCGCCCTGCCGCAATAGATCGTAGACATCTGGCAAGAGTACAAATCCACTGCAATAAAAAAGTCACACGTGCAAGTCACTACAAAAAAAAATGACAAAACCCTTGAAGAAACTCATTTGCGGTCCCATGATGATGTCAATTGTGACGAAACGCGTTGGCCCAAGCTAACAATCTAACCTTTTTTTCCCTTACAATGTAGTACTGCTAACATATTTTGTCCTTTTATCTCTAGCCAAAAGCTAAAGGAAATAAAAATATATTTTAAACTAATTTGTAGGTTGCTTTTTACATTTTATTGTGGCCGACATTCCGCTGCCGGGTTCTCCTCTCACCTGCATTTCTGGTCTCTTGCAGTCCTCCCTCGTCCCGATAATATACAACGCATTTCGACTCTTTGTTAATTTGTCAGAAGAATTCTATTTCATCTTCTTGATCTTGGTGCCGCCCAGCAACTTGATGGCATTTTTGATCGATCTGGTGAGTGTTGATTTGTAGGTTTTTATATCACACATTATTATATATAGATATATTGTACGGTGGATATGCTGACAAAAAAAACGTGAAATGTGCTCTTTACATGAAGAACTTAAAGAATAGGTCAACCCAACATTTCCTATTCCCGATATGAGCCTGCTGTACCATGTACATGTATGAAAACGTCTCCAGTTCTCTTTGTGTTGCTTCCTTTGTGTGAAATCCCTGGTGTTTTCCCGCCAGTCCCTCTGCTTTCATATTAAAAACTGACCAGACTGGGCATGAGAGCACAGAGTGGTCAGTTCTCTAAGCCTGCTCTCCTCTAATGATCACACTTGTCCTGATATGCCCCCCCCCCCCACACACACACACATACACAAACACACTGGGAAGACTAGTGTACTGCTGTTTCTCCTCTCCAACTCTCTGAGCAACTTTTGCAGCTGAGAACAGAGGGTATGTGATTACTTATAAAAGAAGCGGAAAATAAGGTATTTATAATATTTGAATATATATATACACACACACACAGTATATAAACACAAACGTTTTCCCTATAATTTATGTTTTAAACTGAATGGGTTGCTTTACAAGATGAGGGTTTACATATGCTTTAACCCACAGTGGGACGCAGTAATTAACCCCCCGGCACAGCATGGTAATTAACCAGGGCATGGTTCAATAACTAACCCTCAGCCATGGGCGTCCGCTGAAATTTTTTCAGGGTGGCGCTTCGGCAGCAGCGATACAGAGTCACATTTTACCCTTTCTTCGACCAATAGTGGGGGTTGAAAGCGCCCCCCCCCCCACATTAAAATGTACAAACACACCACTGTGCCCCCTGCATCTTTCAATATCTCTTTGTCACTACTGTGTACCCCCTCTCCACAACTGCACCTCTGGACCCCTTTACATTAC
Organism: Rana temporaria; assembly: GCF_905171775.1. Classification (NCBI taxonomy): domain Eukaryota; kingdom Metazoa; phylum Chordata; class Amphibia; order Anura; family Ranidae; genus Rana; species Rana temporaria. The sequence goes on along the minus strand of NC_053500.1, from coordinate 3,174,059 downwards.
ACAGCACCCCACAACTCTGGACCCCTTTACATTACACAGCACCCCACAACTCTGGACCCCTTTACATTACACAGCACCCCACAGCTCTGGACCCCTTTACATTACACAGCACCCCACAACTCTGGACCCCTTTACATTACACAGCACCCCACAACTCTGGACCCCTTTACATTACACAGCACCCCACAACTCTGGACCCCTTTACATTACACAGCACCCCACAGCTCTGGACCCCTTTACATTACACAGCACCCCACAACTCTGGACCCCTTTACATTACACAGCACCCCACAACTCTGGACCCCTTTACATTACACAGCACCCCACAGCTCTGGACCCCTTTACATTACACAGCACCCCACAGCTCTGGACCCCTTTACATTACACAGCACCCCACAGCTCTGGACCCCTTTACATTACACAGCACCCCACAACTCTGGACCCCTTTACATTACACAGCACCTCACAGCTCTGGACCCCTTTACATTACACAGCACCCACAGCTCTGGACCCCTTTACATTACACAGCACCCCACAACTCTGGACCCCTTTACATTACACAGCACCTCACAGCTCTGGACCCCTTTACATTACACAGCACCCACAGCTCTGGACCCCTTTACATTACACAGCACCGCACCTCTGGGCCCCTTTACATTACACAGCACCGCACCTCTGGACCTCTTTACATTACACAGCACCCTGCATCACTGGACCCCTTAAAATTACACAGCACCCTGCACCTCTGGGCCCCTTTACATTACACAGCACCCTGCATCACTGGACCCCTTAACATTAC